>NC_139975.1:13893470-14332470 GCF_963993115.1 Abramis brama
GCTTCTTTTCCCTAGTGTCTTCTTTTAGTGGAGTATTCAGCCAGGTTTTCTGCTTATGTATTGCAGACCTTTTCAGACAGGTGTGTGGTCCAGGTGGACTGACAGATCAGAAACATCTCAGTATGTTACTGCATGAAGCCATTCAGATCCCTCGGCAGCTCGGGGAGGTGGCGGCATTTGGGGGGAGCAACGTGGAGCCCAGTGTCCGCAGCTGTTTTCGGATGGTAAGACTTCTTCAGCTAACCAGATTCTCTATCAGTATCTCATTACAGTATCTCAGAGATTCAGTATCTCTCTTTTTCTCTGATATGCCTTATGTTCAGATGATGAAATGTCTCTCTCTCTCTCTCTCTCTCTCTCTCTCTCTCTCTCTCTCTCTCTCTCTCTCTCTCTCTCTCTCTCTCTCTCTCTCTCTCTCTCTCTCTCTCTCTCTCTCTCTCTCTCTCTCTCTCTCTCTCTCTCTCTCTCTCTCTCTCTCTCTCTCTCTCTCTCTCTCTCTCTCTCTCTCTCTCTCTCTCTCTCATTTTCTGTTCTAACTGTGCACTGCTTCTCCTGGGTTTTCGGGCTAGAAAGTACAGAGATTAAAGAGCTGTTTAGTGAGTCACTGGCCAGAAACATACTCAACACAAATGCTTGGTCAGTGCTTGGCTGTCCTGTTGAACTTATTAAATGTGTATTTCTCCTTTACTGTGCCAGTATCAAACTTGCACACTCAAGGGGACAATAGAGTTACCTTCTAACATCTGTGCCATTAAAAGTGAAGTGTGTAATTTCAATGCCATTAATGACACTAAACATAATAGCAAAAACGAAATAGCTATTTTTAAACGTTTTCTCAAACACTTTTGTCTGCCGTTGCATATTTTGATAGCACCACAGAGACACAGGTTATTGTTTTGTCTTTTAATATAAATAGGACACGGGGAAGTATTTGATTTTAACTATATTATATTGTAAAATCTTTTGAAAGTCAGCGTTTTTTATGTAAAAATGCTTCCTTCTGTCATTCAAAGTTTTATTTTTCTCCAAAAATGTAAACGCATATCCTCTCAGCTAATGGCATAACTGGAGAGACTATTTTGCAAATGTTTGGGAAACCTGTTTGGAAGTATTTTTGCTTTGGAAGTATTAACACAAGAGGCGCAGAAATTACACCCTTAACTTAAAGGTGGGGTAGGCAATTCAGAGCGTCTCCAAAGCCAGGCCTCCTCCAAAATAGATGAGTCTGCAAAGTGTCACGAAAGACAGCCTTAAATTACCTCATGTCTCAAAGCACATAACATTACAATAATTATAAACATAAACAACTTAAAGAGCACTGACTTGTTCCACCTGACTGCTGCAGATTAATTTAGCCATTGATAGTGTTGCCATAGAAAGGCATAAATCTGAGTCTGAGGACATGAACTGCTCTGAGTAGAATGTCATGGGTTTCCATCTTTTAATTTTTAATTTTCACGGCAGAAAAAGCTCATTGTTTTGGTTCAGGAGGAACTGTAAAAGGCGACTGCTGTTTGTTTGCGGCGCTCTGTGATTGTCTGTCTACAACTCTCCGTAGCCTCATGAAACGCTGAAGACGTGTGATGTCTGCGTGAGCAGGGTGTGAGGAGGTATGGAAATACATAGGTTGACAGTCAGATAGGACATCCTATCCGAATGCAATGATTGGACGAACATTTTCTGGTTCTGAGACTTCCACAGAAGATATATGTACTTTTTAAAATATATTTAGACCACTTCTATTATTAATTGCTATCAGGTTTTTCAAAGAGAGTTTCAACCAGTATAAAAAAGGTGTTTATGAAAAACATTGCCTACCCTACCTTTAACTTTATTTGCAAGATTCTCTTCAGTATGTTCTAAAGTTTGAGGACAATTCGACTTTTTAATGTTTTTGAAAGAAGTCTGCTCACCAAGGCTGCTTTTATTTGATAATAAATATAGTCTTTAGTGTCACAAGATTGTTCAGAAACATTTCTTATTATTATCAATGCTGAAAACAGTTGTGCTGTGTAACATTTCTGTGGAAACGGTAATGCATTTTTTTCAGGATTCTTTGATAAATAGAAAGTTCAAAAGAACAGCTTTTTTTTATTTTTTATTAAGTCTTTACTGTCACTTTGGATCAGTTTATTCTATCCTTGCTGAATGAAAGTATTCATTTCTTTAAAAACAAATAAAAGTTTTACTGACCCCTGATTTTTGAATGGTTAAGTAAATTTACCTGCAAGCAAAAATTAATCATTTAATAAAATTATAATGCTAGACATAGCAGCTTAATAAAAATTAGATAATGCAATGCATACTTGCATTATGAATTGCGTTCTGACTCATTTCAAAACACAACTATGTGAAATCAAGTTTTTTCAAGAGTTTAGGTTCAAATACCAACGTAATAGGAATTAGTAGTCTATAATAATTAAGAAAAATGAAGGTGTAATGCCTGTTGACATCTCATCTCTCTTCACTCTTATGGGCATCACAGTGGAACGTGACCACCTGGCATTTCATTCTACTGAAGGCCTGATTATGAAATTGGTATAGGCCACAGGTTTCCTGTACAATGGCCTTAAACCTTTCATTCTTAGTGTGCCAGTCCTTAATTAAATCCTGCTCTAAGAACATGTGTGCAGTTGCAGGCACATGTAATTAAAATTCCTTTTCACGTTTGTTCCATGTCTGCCTTTTTATCACTGGAAGGAATGCCTTTGTAATGGTAACCAGTACTTTCCAATTACACAATTTTTCACCCAGCTGCATTAATCACGACAGGCCAAGAACGATGCAGATCAGCCATCTGGCTGTGTTGTGTTGCAGCGTGTTTCTAGATGAAAAGACTGGTTCACTTTGTTTGAAGTTATGGACCATCTCATGAGATACTCTTGGCTCTCCCTGAGGTGTGGACTGTTTAGAAGATCCTTTTTTTCTTGTTTCATTGAAACTTCTGAAGTTTTCCTCTCAGCTCTACACTGCAGACTTTGGTCTCAATCCCAGACCTTAAGCACTGTTAAAGAGACACATACACACACACACATTGCCGTGCCCTCTGAGACTGTACACTCCAGCGACTACTAAGGGCCACGCTAGAGATACTCATGTTAATTATAAATCTCTGACCAAGCTTCAGAGTGCGCCCAAAGGAAATCAACCTTTTAATGCATCTTCGATGCGTATTTAATGAGAATTTAGCACGTTCCAGATTTTTTATGTCATCCTATTTTATTAGGGTTATTGCCTGTCATCCGTTTCCCACCAGGTCACTGTAACAAGGGGCGACCTCTTTGAGATTGTATCCTTCCCTTTCATGGGGCTGTGATTCCCCCGTATCACATGAGTTCTTTTAAGGTCATGTGCTCTAATAGGGTGCTTGTGCCCATCAGCTACCAGAAGATGTTTTGGTGCTTAATTAGGCATGCATAATGAACAATATGGCCGCTGGGTATCTTGATTCATGCTACTTGTTGCTCTGTGCTCTCTTTCTTGTGCATCTTCTGTATCTACCTCTAGGCTCCAGGTAAGTCCGCAATCGAGGTCTCTCACTTCCTGGAATGGATGATTCTAGAGCCTCAGTCGGTGGTGTGGCTTCCTGTTTTGCACCGGGTGACTGTGGCTGAGACCGCCAAGCACCAGGCACGCTGCTATATCTGTAAGCAGTGCCCTATCAAGGGCTTCAGGTGAGCTGCTTCAGTGCTGAGTCTTTTCTTGGAGAAAGATGGTACAGACCTCTCTATCTGTGTTCTTTAGCTAGTCAATATAAATGATTGTTCTTTCAGCTGATCAAAGGTTTTGTGGTAATAGCACTATATTAGAGAACTGCACGGGGAGTAATATACATGGGTTGTTAATGGACTGGTTTTGTGTTTGTAAAATAAATAGGGCTGAGGTGTGTGTATACTATATTATTATATATATATATATTGATCTTATATATTCAGTATCAGAATCAGTATATTACATCTATATATCTAAATAAAATATATAGTATCTCTCACAAAAGTGAGTACACCCCTCACATTTTAGCAAACATTTTAGTATTTCTTCTCAAGGGACAATACTATAGAAATAAAACTTCAATAGATTTTAGAGTAGTCAGTGTGCTGCTTGTATAGCAGTATATATTTTACTGTCCTCTGAAAATAACTCAACATACAGCCATTTTTGTCAAAACAACAAAAGTAAGTACACCCTTAGTGAACATGTCAAAACTGTGTCCAAAGTGTCAATATTTTGTTTGAGCACCATTGTTATCTAGCACTGCCTTAATCCTCCTGGCCATGGAATTCACCAGAGATGCACAGGTTGTTGCTGGGACCCTCTTCAACTCCTCCATAATGACATCACGGAGCTGCTGGATGTTAGACACATGGCGCTTCTCCACCTTCCGCTTGAGGATGCCCCACAGCTGCTCAATAGGGTTCAGGTCTGGCGACATACTTGGCCACTCCATCACCTTCACCTTCAGCTTCCTCAGCAAGGCAGTTGTCATCTTGGCGGTGTGTTTGGGGTCGTTATCATGCCGTCCGGCCCAGTTTCTGAAGGGAGGGCATCAAATTCTGCTTCAGAATGTCGCAGTACATGTTGGAATTCATGTTTCCCCTCAATGAAGTTCAGCTCCCCAGTACCAGCAGCACTCATGCAGCCCCAGACCATGATGCTACCACCACCATGCTCGACTGTAGGCAAGACAGCATTTTCTTGGTACTCCTCACCAGGGCATCGCCACACATTCTGGACACCATCTGAGACAAACAAGTTTATCTTAGTCTCATCAGACCACAGGACATGGTTCCAGTAATTCATGCTCTTGGACAGGTTGCTTTCAGCAAACTTCAGCTTCAGAAGAGGCTTCCTTCTGGGATGACGGCCATGCAAACCTACTTGTTGCAGTGTATGTTCTGAGCACTGACAAGCTGACCTTCCGCTTCTGCAACCTCTAAAGCAATGCTGGCACGATCATGCGTCTGTTTTTTGAAGCCAGCTTCTGCACCTGACGCACAGCACAAGGACTCAACTTCTTTGATTGACCCTTGCGAGGCCTTGTGGAACCCGTCTTGGAAAACCTCTGTATGACCCTGGCCACTGTACTGTAACTCTGTTTCAGGGTGTTACCAATCTTCTTATAGCCTAAGGCCATCTTTGTGGAGAGCAACAATTCTAATTCTCAAATTCTTAGAGAGTTCTTTGCCATGAGGTGCCATGTTGAACATCCAGTGGTCAGTATGAGAGAATTGTACTCAAAGCACATGCTCTAATTTAACTGCTCTAATACAAGATACACAAATTTGTATAGTCCTGTCAAGCAGACAAAAACATGAACATGATGAATAGGACATGTGGCTTTGCATGGTTAAACGAGGTACAGATATTATCACTTAGGGTGCACTTACTTTTGTTGCCAGCAATATTGTCAATTTTGACAATAATGGCTGTATGTTGAGTTATTTTCAGAGGACAGTAAATATATACTGCTATACAAGCAGCACATTGACTACTCTAAAATATATCCAAGTTTAATTTCTATAGTATTGTCCCTTGAGAAGATATACTAAAATGTTTGCTGAAATGTGAGGAGTGTACTTACTTTCGTGAGATACTGTATTTATATGCATGTGTGTATGTGTGTGTATATATAACACATATTAATTTGTCAAAACTCTTTGTTACATATTTTCATTTATTTTTTATATATTTATTTTTAAGAACATTCTATTATATTTGCTTTCTTTCCATCAAAGAGAAACTGAATGTGTTAAAATGAATGTAATACAGTATATGCTTAAAATAGGTCAAATTCTAAAGAGATTTACCTGCTGGAAAAAAAACTTAATGCAATATTTACACTATCATTAAAAAGTTTGGAGTCAATAAGAAATTAATACTTTTATTCAGCAAGGATACATTCAATTGATCAAAAGTGACAGTAAAAATCTTTTGAACGAAAAATGTATAATGGTTTCTACAAGAATATTAAAGCAACACAACTGTTTTCAACATGGATGAATAAAAATGTTTCTTTGAGCACCAAATTAGCATATTAGCATAAATCAGCATAAATTATTTCTTAAGAATCATGTGACACGGAAGACTGGAATAAAGGCTGCTGAAAATTCAGCTTTGCCATTCCAGGAATAAATGACATTTTAAAATATATTACAATAAAAAACAATTCTTCTAAATTGTAATAATATTTCAAAATATGATTATTTTTTACTGTATCCCTTGGTGAGCATAAGATTTTCAAAAAAATCTTATCGAACCCAAACTTTTGAATGGTAGTGTACAGTAAATAATATTGATTTGTATGCTATTTTTTTTTTAATGTCCCCACCTTGATTAGTTTAACCAGAAGGTTATCTTAGTAAACCTACTTCACTAGAAAGGGCCAAGTTTTGCTGGTGAACACAAGATCCACCAGTACTACTAAACCATCAGTATCCAGCATAAACCACCCTGCTAGCCTTAAGTTGTTATTGTCAGCAGGGTAGTCATGATTCATTATTTTAATCTATTCGTAATCCTAAAATTAACACATCTACATTTTGGATATAAAATGTGTCTCATCACTGTTTCAGATACCGAAGTCTGAAACAGTTCAATGTGGACATCTGCCAGACGTGTTTTCTGACAGGCCGGACTACCAAGGGCAAGAAACTACACTACCCCATCATGGAGTACTACACCCCGGTACATATGCTTTGTTACTTGCAGAGGTTTTTTCTTTGCCAGCTGGCAGCTTTGTGCTTGCTCAAAGGTTTCAAATTCAATCACTATTATTCAAGGCACTACGCAAAATAAATATGAATTGAACCGAATTGATCTCCTGCAGTGAAATACAGCATAAAGCCATTTGCTTAATGGTTTTCCCATGCTCCAGTCTGAGTTTTATAGGTGGGCGTCTTTATTATGCTCTGGCCTTCTGTAGCTGCTCAAGAGATGATAGATTGAGATGGGAGGAAGACAAATGTTCTGTGTGGAAACTGATGTACTGGCTGTGTGTTGGAGGAATGTTACGAAGAGGATGTTTTGTGTCTCAATCGCTCATGTTCTCTCATTTTTCTGTCTCTTTCTTTCTGAATCATTCCAGACGACCTCAGGCGAGAAGATGAGGGACTTTGCAAAGACACTAAAGAACAAGTTCCGCTCAAAGCAGTATTTTAGTAAACACCCTCAGAGGGGCTACCTGCCTGTTCAATCAGTACTGGAGGTGGAGAGCTCTGAGACGTGAGTCTGACTTCCTGTCTCCGCTGATGAGAATCACACCTAAGTGTTGTTGCGTTCTTTTTGAAGGTTTATAAGTGTAGAACTGTGGGACTGAATGCAGTGCACTGCAAAAAATAATTCTCTTCCCTGCTGAAAAGAAACATCTTAAAACAGCCTTAGCTTGTCTGTTGACTGGTCAGACTGGGAGACCAGCTGGATGTCTGGGTAAATGAGCTAAACAGCAGCTTGTCCAGGCTGGAAGGACCCGCAGATCATCTTAGGACAGCTTATTTTTGTCTTATTTTCTAGTAAAACTATCTAAACTATCTATACATTTTATTGATAAATAAATAAATTAACCTAGATGGTTTGCTGGTATTGGCTGAATTAAGCTGGTCGTCCAGCTGTTTTCCCAGCCTAAATATCTGAACGCGCCCAAAACTCCTCTAAATAAAGCAAATGGATCAGCCTGTCTAGGTTGGCAGACTAGCTAAGTCTAAGCTAAGGTTTTTTTTTTGTCTTGTTTACCAGTAAAAATATTTAAACATCCTTAAAACCAGATAGGTTTTGTGGAAAAATGTTATTTTAAAAAAGCCTAGTTGATTTATTTGTCTCAGCTTGGTTCAGCTGTTTTCCCATCCTGGCTAGCTAAAAGAGTCTGAAACTCCTTTAAAGAAAGCCAACGGATCAGTCTGACCAAATTCTAAGACCAGCAAACCAGCTTGAACACAGGCATTCATACATATCAAGCTACTTTGCTAACAGACGTGTGTGTGTGTGTGTGTGTGTGTGTGTGTGGTTTCACAGACCCTGCTCATCTCCCAGGCTGCCTCATGCAGACACACATAGCCGGATTGAGCATTTTGCCAGCAGGTAAGGGTTCAGTCTCACACGGACAGTGATCACGCATCAATTTGGCTCTGATATTCTCCCAGCAGCCACTTCTGCTCACTCTCCTGAGCTCTGATTGGCATATTGATCCTCTTTGCATGGACACAGTGTACCAAACAGCAGGGCCTTAACAACAGCCTTAGAGGAAGTGAGAAGGATGTGAGAAAGAGAGAGAGGGACATCAAAAGAGAGAGGGTGAGAGATGGCATTCAGAGGGGTGGACAGGGGTCAGCTGCTTTCCACTAGAAGAATGAAAGCTCCACACACAAGGTCTGGAGGGCTCGAGGGAGCTGCTAGCACAGATCAGTCTCATCTGGCCTGGACGGAGTGCATGTTACACACTCAGGAAACAAACAAACATACAGACATACACTTGTACTCGAACATGTTAAAACGTTCATACTTAGTTATACCAGTGGGGTTTAGAATTAGGTACAGTAGTGCTTCAGGCTTATGTCACCCTCACACACACATTTGATGCCACACAATTTCTGACATTTTACTGCTAAATGATGGCATTAAATATATGCAAATGTAAATGAGTATGAAATGTATGCACATTTATGAGTTGGGGGGGATAGATGTTGCTACCCCACTGAATTAATGGTCAATACTTCTTAAATGATGTATCCCAAAAAATCCCCAAAACACAAAGAGAAACAAACACTGTTTGAGACCATTATCAACACAATAATAACCAATACGACAAAAGTAATTCACATTATACAATTACTAAGCAATAAATATTAAATCATGTACCTTATAACCCTTTTAGTGAGATGCACAATATAAAATATAAAAGGGAAAACCAGCAATTCAATGCAAATATAAGATACAAAAGCAATACAGTCTGTACAAATTTTATTTAACAAATCAGGTCATTTACAAAACATATTAAGTTGAAAATCGCATGGGTTTGGAAAAACATGAGTGTGAGTAAATGACAGAATCTTCATGGTTTGCTGAACTAACCCTTTAAATCAGCTGTGGGAGCGCAGTGAAGCTAACGGCCCAATGTGACTGGTTTGGTTTGACTGCAGCAAACGATCAGAGATATGCTCCTCTGCCCCGTCTAACTTCCCTGCCAACTACCTAAATACACACAAGCACATGCACACATGAACGCACAGATCAGCCCTTTGCCTGCCCTAGCATACTGTGCTGCCAACTGTCTCCGCTCACAGCCTGCTGCAGCTTATCTGTACTGCAAATAGACCAGAGCACACACTCCCTCTCTTGACTTCTGTGTCCTTTTGTCTTCATCTGTCTGTCTCCTCCTCTGTCATATGCTTGATTTCTACTCCTTGCTTTCAATGTCTTAATTCATTTCCATCAATCACCCACTGTATCCCACTTTTTCCTCTCTTCTTGTCCTTTTTAATTCCCCAAATTTGTGTCTCTCTTATGCTATGTCTGGTTTCCCTCAACACACATCAGTGCCGTCTACGTTAGTTGTCCCTGCTCAGAACAACATTCATAGTTTTTATTGAACTGTCACCTGTTAAATATATTTCACATGTGTCTGTTTCACATGTGTCCGTTTGCATCTGACTGAATGCGTACAATGTTCGTCAGTTTACAGAATGTTAGCAGCCTTGACTAAATTAGAGTAGAAAAAGATTTTTTTTTACTTGTTTTTTTCTTTTCTTGAATATTTAAAATTTCATTCAGTTTTTGCTAACGAGTAGAAAAAAGGCAAATTCCAGCTCCATAAAACATACAGCTTGCATATATATAATATCTGGGGGCTCGTCCGGTATTCACTACAGTAAAGTGTTTTTTTTTTGTTTTTTTCCTCTATTTATACATTTACTTGGTCACAAATTGTGATCAAATTGCAAATTGTCACATGTTTGCGGCCTTATCTAGTTTGCATTATTTCTTTATTGAATTTGGCTGCTAAAATATGGTTGACATAAAAACATGGTGATAAACATGTACAGGTATCATTCTTTGTAATTAAATTCCTCACTCTGTCTTTGCATGTTTACGTTTGATTCTTTGATCTTGATGTGCTTTCAGGAAACTCTCAAGCTTTCTATTCATGTCCTTTTCCCTTCATGCTTTTGTGCATTCTTAAACTAAACAGCTTGATCTAAGTGTTGGCTAAATAAGAAAAGACAAGCATTTTATAGCTGTAAAAAATGCTTCTACAAAGAATGAAAAATACACATCTCTTTTGCAGCCCATTGGAAAATCCCTTTCATTCACTTTTATCTGATAGTTCAGTCCTTCACAAAATATGAGTGATAGAGAGCATGTGCTAAATGAGGTGGCACATTATTTATTTTCGACATCGACAAGACTTGCTTTGAACTTTAATAGAAAATTAAATTCTCGTCAGATGTTTCAGATGTGGTATCTGCAGTAAGAGCGCAGAGAGAGAACGTCATAGCCAAGAGAACAGAGATTGTTTGTGCGTGTATAGGCAGGTGGGAGAATAAATCCACTGGCATTTGATGTTCTAGACTCGCTGTACAAGTCTGCATATGACAGAGTAAGTGGTCTGTAGTGATGGCCTTTCATCTGAAAAGCAGACAGCATATCAGAAAGAATGAGCCGTTGTTCTGAATATTAACACAATGTTTGTTATGTACTCGCTGATTTGTGTTTGTGACGTCTCTTTTTCCCTGTAACAAGAGACCACACTAACCACACACTGAGACACTGCATTTAAATGGGTTAAATGCCCATTTAAACAAATACAAATACATGCGTGTATAACCATAAACTCCATTTGACTTCGCACCCTGGAATCTGTGGCATCATCAGCAGTTCCTAGTAACACATTTGATTGGATCTGAACTGATGGATACTTCTGCGGATTCAATTAGGAGTCGTCACAGCCAGGCGGAGGACAGCCAGTACCACCGTCATTGGCTGAAGGACACCTGGTGGGTGAATGTGTATTGACTTTCTGCTATTCTCTGAGGCAGCCCCATCCTGCATGTGGGTTCTGTAGTCTGCTGTGTTCTGAAGTTGAATTCAGACCATTCTCTGGCAGCTTTCCTAGCAACATGACATGAATGCACTTAGCACTCCTCATTACGAAGCCTCTCTATAGAGGCTCTTATATTGTTGCTAATTCACAGGCTGTCCTGGTAAAGCAGTGAAATCTCCCCAGTCTCTCACCTAAGGGTAAGCTAAGGCAGGGAAAGTGCAGTGCATTGCTAAAAGCAAAGTTTCACCCCTGTGTTGCTAATGGTAAGCACAGGGACCATTGTCAGCTCCCTGTTGTGTTGAAAACGCCTCTGTTGTGTTGGGTTAATCTTGTCTGTGCTGGATGGCATACAGAAGTTTGCTGGAGGCACAGGGTGAACCTTCTATAAGCCACGCAACCTCTTTTTATACATTGTTGGATTCTGACTTGGGTTGGAGCACAATTTGCTGCATTCTCAAAGTTGCCACAAGGGGCGCTATAGTGAGCATTAGCATCTGTTGGCTGCAGTTACCCCATCCTGTCTATGAAATCCAAATGAGACGCAAGCCAAAATAAAAAATCCATTTACATTTCAAATATTATTGTTTTTTTCCCAGAGATGGTTTCTGTAATTTCAGGTAGTTCTTATCACGTTGATTTTTGTTCAAGTGTTTGTTTTTCCGGTAAGTTTTGTTTTAGTCAGTTATTTGATGCTTTAAAAATGAGGTGTAACGTCAAGATTGGCAACTGTGCTTGTGATTGAGTCCTGCTGGAGTATGTGCAGGATCTTGGGTTCACCTCAGGATCACTACTGCTCGGGCTACAAATAACGTAATTGGCGCAAGATGTCAACGGATATTACTGGGATATTTTGGCTTCATTCTGCCATAGTGGAAGGAAGTGGAGACAATTTGTCCATCTTTTTGCATAGACTAGACCTCTATAATGAAGATGTCACCTGTTTCTCTATATCATGCCTATTTATCTGAGACATCTCTGTGAAACTGATTTAAAACAGAATGTTTTGCGAAAGGTGCAACACAAACAGATGTGACGTAATAAGCTGGACCAGCCTAAATTGTTAGATTAAACTAAAGAAATATAATTTATCTTTATTTCGTTTAAATGTATTTATATCGCACATTTCACAATACACATTTGTTTCAAAGCAGCTTTACAGAAGATCACAAGGTTGATAAGATCTATATATCTAGCAAATTAGAGTTGGGCGATTTAAATGTTTAAAAAATATTGTGATAAAACAAGCAATCAAGCAGTGGAGATTTGATATATCATGATGTATGATACCATGCAATGTCGTCATATTTTGTTGCTGATTTGACCCTACCATTCAAAAATTTGGGGTCAGTAAAAGTTTTTTTTATTTTTTTATTGAATTGATCAAAAGTGACATTAAATACATCTATTTTAAATAAATCTGTTTTTTTGAGCTTTTTATTCATCAGAGTCCTAAAAAAATTAAGCAGCACAGCTGTTTTCTACAAGAAATATTTCTTCAGCAGTAAATCAGCATATTAGAATGCTTAATTAGAATAAATTACACTTAAATATATTAAAAATGGAAAGAGTTATTTTAAATTGTAATAATATTTCATAATATTATAGTTTTTACTGTATGTTGTGAACAAAAACCCTTGGTGAGCATACAAGACTTAATTTAAAGAACTTCTTACCGACCTTAAACTTTTTATCAGTAGTGTATGTTGTTGAAATGTAATCTTGACAAACAGTTTTGGAGATTTCATTAGTAAATTCAAGTAAATAGGACTTCTGCCTAATTGCCTGCATAGAAAATATTTTCAAGATGACCACAGAGTCTTGCTTCCATTACTATTGCAATTGCGTTTGGTGAGGCTAGATGTATAGAAATTGCACATTTCAGCTTTACTTTGGCTTCAGGATGTCACAAGGACTCGAGCTGCAGTGAACCATAAAGCGCACATACCGTATATGTTCAGGCATGGCATGTCTGTGGTGTGACATGTAAGCTGTGGTGCTTGTTGGAGATCTTTTTTATATTCTGTTTTTACTGTGCCACTTGTGGCAGGGAATGAAAACTTGCAAGGGGTTTGGGTGAAAATACCCAGGGGAGGCATTTATGTCATAAAAATTCTTGACAAATGAAGTGAAATGGGAACAGATTCTCCCCTGGCTTTGTCATGGTGGTAGAGAGTAGAGGGTGAAGCCGGGAGGCACAGCTTCGGCGGTTGCATGATAATTTGCCACCCAGGTTAATTGTACACGGTATCTGAAATGTCTGGGTAGGATCACAGCATGTGATTTTTGGGTTGGAGAAACTGCTCTAAGGTGTCTCGTATGCAGTTGCTGAGATGTCTCGATGAGTCACAGCTGTCGTCTTCTTTTCCTCCGCCAACCGTGTGCAATTCCATTCCTCTGCCTCGTGTTTGAAGTCACAGTCCTTGGCCCAGCAAATAAATTACAGTGCACAGGGGCTTTGCCTTTGTATGCCTCCCTGTTTGTTGTGACCCATGCTCCATAATATGACATTTTCATTTCGCTTGCTTTTTCTTTTCAGGTTGGCAGAAATGGAGAACCAGAACTGTTCCTTTTTCACCGACAGTCTCTCTCCGGATGAAAGTTTGTGAGTACACCACCTCCCACCCACATTAGAATCTGTCACAGCTGCTAAGTCCTCATGCATGGGCGTGTGGATGTGCGCATGGCCATGCATGCATTCCTTCATGTTTGGTGTAGCTGGGCAGTCACATTAATTAAAAAAGATAATGAAAACGACCCATGGCAATGTGCGCGTTCGCCCTCCATCATATTAAGTCTGTGTGATTAAGGAGCACAACAGTAGGGATGAATAGAGCAGGCTTGGATGCTGACAGGAGGGAAAGAGAGAGAGAGAGAGAGAGAGGTTGGGCTATTGAAATGCTACCAAACAAGATGTTAAGAGCTACAGGCTGGCGGACAAGCGAAAGCCACTGAATTATAAGCATATATAGGTGAAATAAGGTGAGCCCTCACAAAATCAAAACTAATAAAAGAGGTCAGACCATCACAGCCCAGAGTCATGGCAGTGCATGCTTTGTGCTGGAAATTACTGTGTGTGCATGAGTGAGAGAGGAAAAAAGGAAATTCAAAGGAATACTTCACCCAAAAATGAACTTGTCCTCATGTCGTTCCTGTGCTTTATTCCTTTCTTTCTTCCATGGAACACAAAAGAATCACGCTTTTCTATACAATTACAATAAGTTATCCAGCTTTAAATGGCATGCAAAAGGTCCATTTAACCGTCATAAAAGTGATCCACGTGTCTCATGCACTGGGTTCCAAGTCTGAAACTATAAATTTTTAAATTTAATTTTTCTGCAGAAAATGCAGTTACAATTGCTTTGTTGTACAGCCTACCAAAGTTAATGAAAAGTCAATTAACGATCATTTTTCAGACCAATTTGCGTATGCAGTGCTGTGCGTAACACCATTTTAAGGCAAACCACTTGTTTTTATGGCTACGCTCACACAGTTTGGAAATGACAACTGCATTTATTTAATTCTGATTTGATTATCTGATTTATTTGATTATCTGATTCTCGAAATGTTCTGTTTGCACAGCATCTTACTGTAGCGGCTGAAATATGCCTATTTTCTGTATGATCAAACAACTAAGTCATGCTTGCCATGAATATCACCTGTAACCAACCATGACAGTGATTAAAATAAATATCCAAGACGTCCATAAAACCCACCGTCGACATGGCTTGAGTTCAGCATTCAAACCTTAATTAACCGACAGCAGCTTTTATACCCGAGTGGAGAGCGAAGCATTTGAGTCAAGCACTGACCACACGATATGCAGCTCCGATGGAAGACCGAGACTGAATCTAAAACCTTCACATGACAGACACAGCTTATATCTGTAAGATACCAAAACAAAAATGAAAACACTGCGCACACACACACATGAGAGATGCATGTGTGCAGCGTAGAGTGGTGCTTTCTCATTGTGTGCTCTGCACAATTAATTGCGTAATGAAACATTACCTATTGTTTGTTGCCTTTTTTCTATTTTTTTTTTTGTTGACTTTGGACCTAAATAAAGTTATTTTTATTTAAATGTTATTGGAATTTTTTTTAATATTAATAATAGTAAAATAGTAGTTTTTGGATTGGCTCTTGTGGAAAAAATGGAAAATGAAAAAATCTCTTCATAAAAAAAAAAGTTCCCGATCCCTGATTTAGACCATTTCGTGAACTGGATCATCTTATTATGACCGCCGCTAGCGTAGCTAGCGAAAGCGGTCATATAGGGATTGTCAAAGTTTTTTTTTTTTTTTTTTCGTCACCTTACTGAATTTTCCGTCAACGATACCAGGGACACCGAAACACCGGGGAACATGAAATTTGGTGGGCATGTAGCCCCACTAGACTTGTACGGAAAAATTTCGTTTGGTCCCCGGGGGCCACTCCCCCCCCGCGCTGGGCCCCCCAAACCCAAAAAAATGCAGTTTTTCCTAAATAACTACCTGAACCGTGGCACCGAGGATGAAGAATTTTTATGGTATGTTGGTCTACTAGACTTTTACGGAAAAATTTCGTTTGGTCCCCGGGGGCCACTTCCCCCCCCGCGCTGGGGCCCCCGTGAATTTTTCGTCAACGATACCAGGGACACCGAAACACCGGGGAACATGAAATTTGGTGGGCATGTAGCCCCACTAGACTTGTACGGAAAAATTTCGTTTGGTCCCCGGGGGCCACTCCCCCCCCGCGCTGGGCCCCCCCAAACCCAAAAAAATGCAGTTTTTCCTAAATAACTACCTGAACCGTGGCACCGAGGATGAAGAATTTTTTATGGTATGTTGGTCTACTAGACTTTTACGGAAAAATTTAGTTTGGTCCCCGGGGGCCACTTCCCCCCCCGCGCTGGGGCCCCCGTGAATTTTTCGTCAACGATACCAGGGACACCGAAACACCGGGGAACATGAAATTTGGTGGGCATGTAGCCCCACTAGACTTTTACGGAAAAATTCCGTTTGGTCCCCGGGGGCCACTCCCCCCCCGCGCTGGGCCCTCCCAAACCCAAAAAAATGCAGTTTTTCCTAAATAACTACCTGAACCGTGGCACCGAGGATGAAGAATTTTTTATGGTATGTTGGTCTACTAGACTTTTACGGAAAAATTTCGTTTGGTCCCCGGGGGCCACTTCCCCCCCCGCGCGCTGGGCCCCCCGTGAATTTTTCGTCAACGATACCAGGGACACCGAAACCCCGGGAAACATGAAATTTGGTGGGCATGTAGCCCCACTAGACTTTTACGGAAAAATTTCGTTTGGTCCCCGGGGGCCACTCCCCCCCCGCGCTGGGCCCCCCCAAACCCAAAAAATGCAGTTTTTCCTAAATAACTACCTGAACCGTGGCACCGAGGATGAAGAATTTTTATGGCATGTAGCCCCACTAGACTTTTACGGAAAAATTTCGTTTGGTCCCCGGGGGCCACTCCCCCCCCGCGCTGGGCCCCCCCAAACCCAAAAAATGCAGTTTTTCCTAAATAACTACCTGAACCGTGGCACCGAGGATGAATAATTTTTTATGGTATGTTGGTCTACTAGACTTTTACGGAAAAGTTTCCTTTGGTCTCCGGGGGCCACTTCCCCCCCCGCGCTGGGGCCCCCGTGAATTTTTCGTCAACGATACCAGGGACACCGTAACACCGGGGAACATTAAATTTGGTGGGCATGTAGCCCCACTAGACTTTTACGGAAAAATTTCGTTTGGTCCCCGGGGGCCACTCCCCCCCCGCGCTGGGCCCCCCCAAACCCAAAAAATGCAGTTTTTCCTAAATAACTACCTGAACCGTGACACCGAGGATGAAGAATTTTTATGGTATGTTGGTCTACTAGACTTTTACAGAAAAATTTCGTTTGGTCCCCGGGGGCCACTCCCCCCCCCGCGCTGGGCCCCCCGTGAATTTTTCGTCAACGATACCAGGGACACCGAAACACCGGGGAACATGAAATTTGGTGGGCATGTAGCCCCACTAGACTTTTACGGAAAAATTTCGTTTGGTCCCCGGGGGCCACTCCCCCCCCGCGCTGGGCCCCCCGTGAATTTTTCGTCAACGATACCAGGGACACCGAAACACCGGGGAACATGAAATTTGGTGGGCATGTAGCCCCACTAGACTTTTACGGAAAAATTTCGTTTGGTCCCCGGGGGCTACTCCTCCCCCGCGCTGGGCCCCCCCAAACCCAAAAAATGCAGTTTTTCCTAAATAACTACTTGAACCGTGGAACCGAGGATGAAGAAATTTTTATGGTATGTTGGTCTTAAGGGCCCACATCAACCTAGCTCATAATCACTCATTTGTGATTTGCGCCCCTCCCATAAAAAATTAAAATGCAATATTATTTTGCTTTAATCGCCCCTATCTTCAGTGGAGATGTTCAGAACTGCACCATATTTCATGTGTATGATTAACTTGACATCCTCTGCGGGTATGCTAAGTTTCGTAGAATTTCATCCATGGGGGGGTATAAAATAAATTCATTTATGTGCACATTTAGTGACTGTACACTCATCGGCCTGTAGATGGTGCTGTTGAGCGAAGGGTTGCTGGTTTAGGATGATACTGTCACACACACACATGCAGGAATACAAACAAACGCAAGCATGCACACACACTGACATCCACAGGCACAGACACACACCCATACACACACATACAAATCCACATGCACAGACACACACACAAACACACACGCGCACACACATGTACGCACGCACACATACACGCACAGACACACACAGACACACACATACACAAACACACACACATATACACACACACAGACAGACATGCACATACTACTACTTTTTTTAGGTATCAGCCATATACCCGATTTACCAATACCCAATGTGTTATGCTTGGGCAGTATACTAATGACGTGGGTGGGACATGTTTCATGCCATGTTAGATCACATCCTGAGAGTCTACGCTTTCAGAAAATATATAGTTTATATAGTTGAATCAGTTTTCTCTTCATAGTACAGACCAAAATGTATTATGTGTACACTTTCTTCACCTAAATCCATAAAATCCCATTAATTTCAATGGGACATTTACTTAAGTGTTCTACTAGGTACAGTGGGAATGAGTTTAATTTTGTTAACATTGTTTTTTTTAAAACTCTGGGACCAGGGCTACAAGATAAAACCACTTTTTTGGGGAAAAATGTTTTTTTATTTCAGTAAAACACAACAAACCCATGCCAAAGTCAGATAACTGACTTTTACCATCAACAGGCACCTCAACCGTTTGGTAGAGGTTTGTATAAATTGAATGGGAGGGTCCTTTGAAAAAAAAAAAAAACAGATTTTTCATACTTAGTATGTATAAGTATATATACTATTTTGATCCCGTGAGGGAAATTTGGTCTCTACATTTATCCCAATCCGTGAATTAGTGAAACACACTCAGCACACAGTGAACACACAGTGAGGTGAAGCACACACTAATCTCGGCGCAGTGAGCTGCCTGCAACAACAGCGGCGCTCGGGGAGCAGTGAGGGGTTAGGTGCCTTGCTCAAGGGCACTTCAGTCGCTTTTTACTATTAACCACTGTTATGGATGTGACGTTTTCACATTATGGATGTTAAGTGTCTAAACTAATGACTTTTGATATAAAACTTAAATAGTAATGGCAAATAATTACAAAACTCTAAATTATCCATGATCCACAGGAATACTCCAGACAGTCTTTTAAAATATACAACTTATATACATAAACACGCAATACAGCCAAATTGCTCCACGTCATTTATTTTTGTGGACAGCCAGTGCAGGCCTGAGCGGCGGTCATATTTTGTACCGCCATGCGGTACATCTAGTTCAGTGAAGAGATCCAACTATAAAGAACAATTCACAGTCAAACTCTAGAGCCAAGAGAATTAGTTATTGTTTTTGCATTACTTCAAAAGACTTGAAATAAACAGTAGCACACAATGAGATTGTATAAATAATTAAAACTACACATTATGTATTAAAAATATATTTATATTTATTTATATAAATTATATATTAATAATATAATTTATAAAGTTATCATAAAGTCTTTATAAATTAAAAATAAACAGAATAAGTTACTAAAAATGAATTGACCATTTTTATTTTGCTTTTTGTGTGAAAAAGCTTGAAATCTCAACCCACATTTAAGTAAATATTCACTTTGTATTTTTAGGAAAATTGTTCATTTAAAAGGCAGAGAGAAAGTGCTACAGTGATTCATTTATTTAATCTATTTGATAGGGCATATGTGTCATTTCAGTGGCTTTAACCAAATCTCTCTCGTCCAGCGCTCTATAAATGGCCTTTGTTTAATGATGGTCCATGTAATGGCACCTGTATAATTACAGCAGACTGCATGAAAACAGGTTTTTTTGTATTATTGATGTGCCAAATGTGAGAGTGCTGATTATTTGCCTGCTTCCTTTGTGTAGTGGTAATTCTTTTTCACTCATCCTGTGTGCCTGTATATTGGCTGTGCCTCTTTAGCTTTTTTTATGTGATGCCATGGATAGTGCTTGGATTTCCAAGAGTGCGTGTTTGAGTGTGATTACCGATTGTTCAGCGTCTACGCAGCTATTTGTTCTGTGGATGATGGTGTTCATTGCTCTGTTTTTCTACACTCTAAATACTCCATCCGCAGTTTATGTAGAATATGCGTACATGTGTGCTGTGTTGATATGCCTCTGCTGCTTTGTGTGCATTTGGCTTATGTACCTGCTGCTTTCTGTGCACGCTTGGCACCGCGTGTGTGTTTGTGTGTCTACTGCTGCGTGGCACGGCTAATGTGTTCAGTGTGCGCTGTCTCCTATGTGGGGGGACTCAGGGATGAAGATCAGTACCTCCTACGTCACTCCAGCCCTGCCCTCGAGGAGGACTCCCCCCACAGCCACCTGCTGGCCCACCTGGACTGCCAGGACAGAGAAGAGCTGCAGCGCACCCTCCACCGCCTGGAGAACGAGAACAGGTGAAGGCTCAGCCAGGGGCATATTCACATTTTCACACTTGTAGCTGAAATGGGCAAATTGTGGATTTCCAAAAATAACTAAATTTCCATTTTTTGAAGAAAATATGAATGGCATTTAACCATGCAAAACACACTAGATTTTGTTTTTGTGTTTGTTAGTTCAATGTAAGTTGTTTTGTTTTTGCTTGTTTTATGATCCACCAGACAACAAAACTATATCACATATAGAAACTACATGTTATGAATATAATATGAAATTAAAAAAATATGTAATCTTTTATACAAAATTAAATAAAAATAAACACATCAAAATTATATATAACATTAATCTATTAAAATATATAGGAAATATATAATTATGCATAAAAATTATATAATAATAAATATATAATTTATGCACTTTTACTGAAAGGGTTTGTTCACCAAAAATTTAAATTTTGTCATCATTTACTCGCCCTCATGTTGTTCCAAGACTTTTATTCATCTTTGGAACACACAATATTTTTCACTACCCTTCACTGACAGTCTACTACCACTTTGACCTTCAAAAAGTTCATAAACAGATCGTAAAACTAATCCATATGAAAAAGTGGTTTAGTCCAAATTTTCGCTTTAAATGATGAACAAATTGAATTTAGGCTGTTATTCACATATAAACATTGATCAGCGAACACGAACAAAAGCTCAACTGGACTTGCTTGACAAGTGAGAACAAATTTGTTGGTTCTTGTGGAAGCTCAAACGTGCTTGCATAACACAAGGTAATGAATCTTATTGGTTCTCACATGTGAACATGCTTGAGCTTCCGTTTACCAGATCTGATGTGTGCGTTGATGAATGTTCTTCAACAATGAATTGATTAAATCCATAATAATCAATAATGAAAATAATTGACAACAAATTAGTTTTCTGATTAATTGCATCTGCACGCTGCGCAGCCTGTCACGCCCTGCTGTGGGAAAACTGTATAATCCATGCTGCCGAAAACCTGAGAATGCTTAATATGAGGCGCTTCCAAACAAATGCATCAGCATAATGTTTAACGTGGCTCGCCGTCAAATGCTCTGATAGATGCGTGTGCTGTTGTATGCATTTGAGACGTGTTTCCTGCATAACTTACATTTTATGGCTGTATCCTTGTCTGTTCATGTCATGAATTCACTGAATTTGCATATGTGCACATACACATCAAACAAACAGAGCGCATTAACTCTGAGTAAACTACACATTTAGCTAAAATATTTCATGTTGGAAGTTAAATGTAGGTTAAAGTTCTACATATAACAAAAGTAATTGTATTTTTATGACAGCAGTACCTGTAAAGGAACTTTTTGTAAGTATAAATGTAACAATGTTACTTTGTTTCCTCATATCTCATACCAGTTTGCATTTTTTATTGTAATGTTTTTATATTAACCAAAACAGTTTGTAGAGAAACAAAACAATGGTGGTCTATTTATTCATATCGATATGAAGTTTTCACTGAGGGTTATCCTCCTGACCTTTCTAGTTATAAATAATGAGGGGTAAAATGATTTGTGTTTGTATTTGTGACTCTTGGTTTCTGTCTGTAATTGACTGCACTTAATGTTGGCCCTTTAAATCTCTTTAGAGGATTAAGATAGAGCTAATAGTTTTTAATTGGTTGAGATAAAATGTGTTGCTGGGAAAATGTGGGGACATTATTACTATTATGATGGTTACTCTAATTTTACTTGCTCAAAAAAATCTTTTGACCCGCATCCAATGAAAGAGGTGAGATCTTTAGACCTTAAAACAAAGGTTGAAACATCTACAGAAACATAAAAAGTATATTAGGTCTACTACCGTTTTGTTTCATCCCAGAGGCTACTGTTACAGCTGTGAGTCATTTATGAGTTTTTTCTTCTGCGTAAATCCTGACCTTTAAGTCATGCTCTCGTGGGGTCTTGCTTTGTTTATGTGAGTAATAGGTCAATAAAACAAGATTAATTGTTAGTGTCTGCAGGGGATCTGCAACCTTAAACTCCTGTATAAATCAGGGCTTCCCGCTGTCATTATTAGGACAGAAAGAGCTGAGTGATTTTTTTTGTGTTTTTTTTTGGTCATTGTTCAATTTCATTTAAGGGGGTTATAATAAGAACAATTTCTCAAAAATAAATAAAATAAAAACATATACAAACCTAAAACCCAATAAAGACAATATTGTAATATTGTGAAATATTATTACAGTTTACAGTTTTCTAATTGAATGCATTTTAAAATGGACTTGGAATCTTGAACTTGGAAAATGGAATCAAAGCTGAGTTTTCAGTTGCCGTTATTATATTCTGATTTACATTAATTTAGCAGATTTTATGCTCAGGAAACATTTTTTATCATTATCAATGTTGAAAACAGTTAATATTTTTGCGGAAACCGTGATACAATTTTTTTTTTTTTTCAGAATTCTTTGACGAATATAATGCATTTATTGGAAATAGAAATTATTACATTATAAATGTCTTCACTGTATTTTTTTAAAATCAATTTAGTACATCCTTGCTGACTAAAAATAAAAACGCACTGATCCCAAACTTATGAAAGGTAGTGTTTATACTGCAGAAATAGTGAGTAATATTCTCAACTGTTTTCATTAGGATTTCATAATTTTCTTGCTCTCTTCTCATTTGACATGTAGAGAAATAACAAAAGAATCAACGTTTCTATATAAAATGCCACAATACAGAAAATTATATATAATAAATTAAAACAAATTAATAAAATAATTATTACATTAAATGTAGTTATTTAAAAATGATATATATATATATATATATATATATATATATATATATATATATATATATATATATATATACAAGGAAGCATTTAAAAAATATTTAATATAAATATGTATATAAAATATCAACTTTTTGTAAAATTGATGTAAAAACAAGTTTTAAGACAAAATGAAGTAAATTTATTTGATTAAATCACATTAGTTTAAAATATCAACTTTTGTCTCGACGTAGCGAGTATGATAATCTAAATGATCAAGAAGGCAATAGCGATGATGATGCTGTTGTCTCTCCCACAGGGTGCTGCAGGGTGAGTATCGGCGGCTGAAGTGGAAGCACGAAGAGGCCGCAGCTTCACCCCAGCTGCTGGAGTCGGGTCCTGGTTCACCGGCTGATCAGCAAGACGAAGAGCTCCTAGCTGAGGCTCGAGTCCTCCGACAGCACAAGACCCGCCTGGAGACGCGCATGCAGATTCTGGAGGACCACAACAAGCAACTGGAGTCCCAGCTGCACAGACTCAGAGAATTACTGCTGCAGGTCAGTTATCAGATGCTGATATACCGTGAAAATGAGGAGTATGCCCACAGCGTGCACCAACATGTGAGCCAGCATAGATTATTGTGATAGAAACAATGAAAGAATGGTGTGTAGGGAGTTTTATGGATATGTTACCGCTGCACAGGGAGGAACATGAACGGGTAAATCAGGGCCTTCTATGCTGAATACTTTAATGTTAAATGTTAATGGTTTGAACTGAAGGAATGTTTTGAGCTTTAAAAACAGCCACTATGTGAGAAATAAAGTTGGGCTGACAAAATATACTGATAAAGGGGGGGCAGAGGGGAGGAAGATGATTTATTTAAAGCTTTCGGCAAAAAGAATAGGAAGACAATTGAACAGAGGATAGACCATATTATAGACTGCCTCGATGTACCACATGTAGAAGGGTAAAGAGATGCTTAGTAATGCAGGTTGGGTAAGGACAAGGAGACAGGAAACTGAAAAGACTTTTCTCAAGTGAAAGGAGAAGAGATGTTGAGACAGAAAAAACGTACCCATAAGGCCTGAAAAGAGGTGGAGGACACGCTAGTGCAGAGAAGACACACTAACTTCTGGTAAATTGCTTCTGATAAATTGCAAAGATGGGAAGGAAGAGGTAGAGAGAGATTATATATGGGGGGGAACACTATTGATGGAGATGGAATCATAGGGATGGAGTGGGTGGACGGCAAGTCATTTCTCGAGCTGATGAACATAGAGCTTAAGAAACGAGAAGGACAAAACTGAGTGGGCAGAAAGAGGATTCTTTTCTTTATTGAAAGAAAGACAGAAAGCAGGCCGATGAGGAAAAGAAAAGCTCAGGCAGTGCTGAGTGAATAGTATAAGAGGTGGTTGTGCAGAAAAAAGAGGGGTAGTGCTGTAGAGATATGATTGGCAGGCTGGATGGGGAGAGAGAGTGGAGCAAAAACACTGAGGCTGTAGCTATAGGTGAAAAGGAATTAGCCGGAAATAGAGGGAAGGAATGGAGGGAAGAGAGATTGACTTGACCTACAAAAACGAGTGAGGGATGTGTCACGGGGAAGCAATAATGTGCTGGGATTATGGAGTTTTGATCACTTCGTTCAGCACCCCTAGAAGTTCGCTGGGAAATGTACAGTCTTACCTCTGTGGACATCTCTGTAGAACAATAAAAGAGTTTAACTCGGAATAAATTTAAGGTACTATTCATGCATACGGCCTCAGTTCAACTCATTTGCCTGAAATGTGGGGGAAAAAAAGAGGCGAGCCATCCCTGAGTTTCTTATCAGTTTGTTTTCATCCCTCAAGAAAATACACAGCCTTTGTAACATGAAAACCGAGCCAAATCCCTGGTCTATAAACGCCAAAGTTAGGAGTTTTGGCAGCATTTGAAAACTTGTGACTGTTTTTCTCATCAAATAACCCAACAACACTGTCTTCTGTCTAGAGCATGGCTAGGCTAGCATACTGCATAATATATACTACATATTGTCTACTATTAATGTGAAGTATTGTACAATAAGCAATGATGTTAATGCGACATGTTTAATTCCATGCATTATACAATGTGTACAGAAAATGTGCATGCTATGTACAGTATACGTACTACACTATTGTACAAAAGTTTGGGGTTTTTTGCTCACCAAGGCTGCATTTATTTGATCAGAAATAGTTGATAAAAAAAGTAATATTATAAAATATAATTACAGTTTAAAAGAAATGCATTTTTAAAACTGAATTTATTCCTGTGATGGCATTTATTATATGCTGATTTACATTCATTTAGAAGTTTTTGTGCTCAAAAACATTTATTATTATTATTATCAATGGTGAAAACAGTTGTGCTGCTTAATATTTTTGCAGAAAACATGATTTTTCAGGATTTATTAAAGAATATAATACTCAAAAGAACAGAATTTGTTTTAAACAGATTTTTTTAAAGGAGCTGTATGTAAGAAATGTATTTCAATTTATCATAAAATGGCCCTGATATGTCACTAGACATTAAGAAATCATGTTCATTTCAAATACTTATATCACTGACAACAGTAGTACGGCCAGGATATTGTCATTTAAAAAGTGAAGTTGCAGCCCTCAACTGATGTTGATGTTGTCATCTTGTGTTTTGGCCTGATGCTCCACCCTTCACCTATCTACCAATCACGAAGTCAGTTGTGTTTCGGCATCCGGGTTGCCAGCTCAGCTCTAGTTACCACAGCTGCAGCTACAAACGTTTGTGCTGGATCCTGCAGCCTATCTGGCAACCTCGAGTCAGGGGGGAGGGGGAGGGGATACACCGCTCTACAGTAATTTGAAAGTGATTGCAGTACCAGTTTTGGCCACAATCTTACATACGGCTCCTTTAAATAATATTATAAATGTCTTTACTGTCATTTCAATTTAGTGCATCCTTGCTGAATAAAAACAAAATTGTACTGATCCCAAACATTTGAATGGTAGTGTTTATACTGCTGAAATAGTAATAGTATTATCCTTAACTGTTTTCATTATGATTTAACTATTCTTTGTTCTCTTATCATTTTATCATGTCTCCCAGCCCAAAGACGACTCTGAGGCCAATGGTTCGGCTCCTTCCTCTCTGTCCTCTCCCGTGTCAGGAGGAGGCCACCAGGGGGAGCCTCCCAGCAGAGAGATCACAGACACAGAAGCTGCAGGTAAGACCTAGAACAACCTTGCATATCAGTGCCATCATCCACCCATAATGAGATGCAAAGAGAAGAGACTTATTTGAATAAGGCTGATTATGTTATGCTTCTGTTGAGTTCATTTTAATTGTAGCATTTAATGTTGTGTAGGTGAGGATTTTGATCATGAGCAAGACACCGTACTGCAGCTGCAACAGGTAATCGAACAGCTGAGGAACGTCTTCCCATCTGAGCCTGGTCCATGAAGAACCCGAAGCAAAACTAACATTGTGCAGGTTTGCTTATTTCTGAATTAAACGTGTCATTTCAAACCTGTATGCTCGTCTTTCTTCCATGAAACGCAAAAGAAGTTTATCAGAATCTGTAAGTGGATGGTGATTTACACTACAAAAAAGCACCATAAACGTCTGGTAAATGTGGTGCTGTATGATTCCTGCACTGTATTCCAAATCTTCTGAAGCCAAATGATTTGACTTGTACAGAATCTCAGACATTTTTCAATTCTCAACTGATTTCTCTTTCAATACACTTAAGAACTAATGATTTTGGACCTAATTTATTTCTAATCTTGTGTGACACATCTTGAGCCACCTTGTTTAAATGCACACAATGCACTCAAAACTAATGTGAGCGCTAAAGCAGGAAGATATTCAGCAGAACAACTTCCAGTTTGTTTTTGAGAGTCTTCAGAAGACATGTGCTTCATGAAAAAAAAAAGTCATACAGGTTTATTTTTGGCTGAGCTATTCTTTTAAAAATGTGTTATTTTAGTATACAATGCAGATGCAGTGCTTAAGACTACCTTCTACCCAGTGTGTTAAAGAGAAATACATTTGAAAACATTTTTGATCTTTGCATTCTATTGATCTGTCTGGATGACGCATCACCCTCCTTGAATTTTTCAGGTGCCATTTTGCTCATCTAACCGTGGGCAGGGTTTTGGGAGTGCAGGGCTGGCGAATCAAAGGACAGACGAGGGGACTGCGAGAAGGGACCAGAAGAGTTTCGGGACAACCTTCTCAGCACGCAGCCATTTTGCCAATCCCAAAGAGCTGTGGGATTATATGAGAGCTAACTAAACAAACTAATGTTTACATGGTGCCAAAGGCCTGCACTGATCCGGACACTGTGCTAACCCGTGTAGTAATGCAACTTGTGTGGCTTCACTACAGCACAAGAACCACAAACAAGACTTGCACCATGCAGAAAGTGTCTCTCCTTAGGTATCCCTGTGCCAGCAACTTATTTATTTACCTTTTTTTCTTCTTTTTTTTCTCATTTTAAAATGGTTTTCTTACTCACTCGTGCACATAAACACAAATACACACATACCATTAAGTCATGCTCGGCAATGCGTGGCCCTTGTTCTGTGAAGCAGAAAAGAACAGATTCCCCTGAACTGTCGGGACACAAGGCAAGCTTATTTACACTGTAAGGATGACACATCTTCGGCTGAGGCCATCAATTTATTTAAGATGCCAAAGTGCCCAATGACATTCTTTCCCATTTTACCCCTGCTCTTTCTCTCTTTCATTTAACACGGTTTCAAGTGCAAATCACTCTTAAATGCATACACAGTATAAAGAGACATGAACTGCAAAAATCATTTTCTTGATAGTATTTTTGCCTTGTTTTCATTACAAATATATAAACATCTTTAAAATAATATATACATACTCTACTGTTCAAAAGTTTGAGGTGAGTCTTTTTTTAAAAGGAAATCCTACTTTTATTTACCAAGGATGCATTAAGTTGATCAAAAGTAACAGCAAAAGCACTATTTCAAATAAATGCTTTTCTTTACTTTCTATTTCTAATCCTGTAAAATGCATCACAGCTTCCACAAAAAAGCAGCACAGCTGTTTACAACATTGATAATAATAATAAAAAATGTTTCTTGAGCATCAAATCAGCATATTAGAATGATTTCTGAAGGATCATGTGACACTGGAGTGATGATGCTGAAAATTCAGCTTTACCAACACAGGAATAAATGATATTTTTTAATATACTAAAATAGAAAACAGTTACTCTAGATTGCAATAATATTTAATACATTTAAAATACATTTAATAAATGTATAAATAAAAGCCTTGGCGAGCATATGTTTATTTAAAAAACATTTTAAAAAATCTAACCATTTTTTTTTATTTCTTCAAATATTATGAAAAAGAGAATACATTTCAGTTATTCTAATTCGATTGTGAAAACATTTAAATTGATCTATTATGTATAAATCCAACCATATTTAGTGAGTTTTGTGCTTCAATCAAGTTGGATTCAGGATTTATTCTCTGAAAAACACGTCTTATCTTAAAATTGCTTCTCAGGTAAATGCTACTTGTTTTTAATGTTTAAGTATTTCTACTAGAAAACAAGACAAAATCCTGATTAAGAAATAGATTTGTTTGCAGTGCAGCCACTCATACAGAAAGGATCTATTGCACAGATGAGCGGATTTCTTGGCTGTTGGTTTTCCGGTCACAAGGGAAAGGTCTCTCAGCATAGGAGATTTGTACAGTTGTTTTGTTGTCAGAGCGCTTGCCGTTAAAATTACAGCTGTCCAGCATATGGCATGAACAAGAAAGTAGAGACCCGAGGAGACGATTCGACGTATGTTCGCCCTGGCCTTTTCTCTTCGGCTTGGGAGGGTCTTTTACACCCAAGTCACAGCCTGATACATTTTAAAACGAGCACAGCTCTTATTATTATGCCTTAAAACTTCGAAGACTTTTTTTTTTTCCTTAAAGAATAACTTACCAGCCTTACATCTCTCTGTCTTATTGTTGTCCTCCTGATGTAAGTATTTTATTTACCAAACGCTGTTCTCCAGATAAAAGCATTTCCTCAATCTGAGGAGGGAAATGAAAGTGAGTGTGTGGAAGGATTATTTTACATTATGCCGAGGGAGGAGGGCGGCAAATGGATCATGCTCTTTGTAAACAAAAAAAGGCTGCTTCTTTTTTTTGTCGAGGGATTTACTGTGGGGTGTCAGATTTATATGAACAGAAGATGCTGGGGGTGTAGTGAGTAGAAAAGAGAAATAGATAGCGAGCGAGAGAGCGGGAACAGATACGGCGTGAAAGAAAGACTGCAAATGGGAAAGAGAAAAGTGTGTAAATATTCACTGTGATGGGTTGTGACACTGCAGCCCCTGCCAACAGGATTGAGATTATTGCAGCTGAGAGAACAAGAGATTTTCTCCATTTGTTTTGGCTAAAAGATGTTGGAAGCACGACGACTCCTTGTTCTCCCATTCTCCATCAAAAAACAAAGTGACCCTAGTTGCACTGTAGGTTTTTCTGTGAATCCCACTGTGCCGTCGCCGACTCCCTTACGCATGTATTGTGATCTCATTTTACATCACAGCAGCGAGCTGTGTGTTTTGATGCGGTTGCTAAGAAACTGTCCCCAAGGACACGGTGCTGAAGGTTGGTCTTTGGAAAGGTGATGTGGCATCATAATGGAGGAGATACAAATAAGCACATGGAGAAAGAGACAGAGGGGAACTCGACTCCCCTCCGCCCCATATGCTTGCCTCTGTTTAACTTGCATGGCTCCTCATTAAGTTCAACATCTGGTGTTCTATCCACAGCGACACCCATTTATCATTCCAATGCTTATTTGGGACTCACATTGAAGTATGCACACTGCGTTTTGTTTGCTTTATTCCATACCAAACAGTCAGAACTGATCGAGCTCTGAACGTGGATTTCCTCAAATAAATATTTTTGTCTTTTTTCCCCCAGTACAATATCTAAACATCCTTAAAAACCAGATACATTTACTAAATTTCATATTAAGACTTGTTTTCAGAGAGTATATTTTTTTTATTAAAAAAATGTCTTACCCAATTGGCAGTTATTTTAATGCCATATTAACTGAAAGCATTACATCTTAAGCTAATTTTAATTTACACAATTTCAGATTTTTTTTCTCAACAAATGACCTAAAAAATAAAATACAATCGGATATGAAAAAATAAAGATTCAAACAAAGACTTTAGATGTAGGCCTACTCATTATGAATGGGAGAAAGTGCAACGCGTAGTAATATGGCGGAATAACTCCCGCCTTCGAAACAAAAAAGCTAATCAGCAATTGGTAAAGTCAATGCGTCACTGCAGTGGCTCGGTTGTTATTTATTTATTTATTTTTAATTTGAGCATAAGAAACAACATTTAGGGTACAGTCTATGTCAGATTTTGTTGCTGATTTTAAATGTTATTTAATTGTGAGTTCGTCGAGCAGGATTCCCCCATTCAAGTAGATAGGACTTGGTCTTATATTGCCCGAAATAGCTGCACAGAGATTTCTCTGAAAGGGACTTTGATTCAATATATTCATAATTTTAAAGGGTATTTGGATAATTTTACTAGAAAACAAGACAGAAATACGGATTTAGAAAATTATTTTTAAGCCTATAGAAAGGGAGATGATTTATTACTTTTTTTTTTCTTTTTCTTTTTTTTTGTATGAGCTCCAACATGGTAGCAAATCATGTAGCATTATGTAATACATTGAATAGAAATGATCCTATATGCATACCATTTGCAAAATATAATAATTCTCCATGATGTAAAATCAGTATTCCTTAATATGATCTTTTTAACTCGTTTCATCATAATAGTTCCCTTGTCTTCTCCTTTTAAAAAACGAGATGTGCTGAGTTTGTGGGTTGTGTGAAATTACAGCATTGCTAAGGGCTGCCTGAGCTAAATTTAGCCATCTGCCTCATTAACAAATACACTCATTATTTTTGTTTGTATGTAGCAGACTTTTGTGTCACCACCCCAATATGTCTCTGGGTTCGCAGGCTTGTTTGTAATGTTGAACAAAGCAACAGGGCATTTACTGATTTAACCTCTGAACCTGTGGCATCATCATTACACACCATTACATGTTGTTTTTAGCTCAAATGATCTAAATACAAACATTTTGTTTCCCTGCAAAATATGTGTTATTTTCATGTGCAATGCAGTCATTTGTTTAATTATTAACACTATAATTTTTAGTATTAGTTTTTTTGTTTTTGTGTTTTTAATCTGTACAAAATGTAAAAAGAATGCATTTTAAAAATTAATGAGTTACTGGCTGCTTTCTACTCATTGTGTACAAAGAAATAAATTTTTATTTGTTGTATACACCTGGTCTGGTTTGTCTTCCTTCAGATGATGGGATATGCTATTGATATCTATTTCTTTTTCTTTTTGCATTTCACTTTTTTGGTGGATTTTTTAGGTTTCGCAGATGATGCTCCTGTTGGTTCCTCGACAATAGTCTTCTCCATCTTAAATTCAGCTGCTGTGTTGCTTCCCTCTCTTTCATCATCTCCAGTTATGTCCGTCTGTCTTCCTTCCCTTGATGCTCCACTGTTTGCATCTTTGTCTGACTTTTCAGGAGACTGTTGTTTTCCATCTGTGATCTCATCTTGGCCATCATTTTTCTTTGTAATGTCATTGGTCAGTGGAGTTTCCAAGTCATTATCGGTCTCTGATCTCTGTGTACTATCTCCCAGCACATTGATTTGGACTGAATCCCTGTCTCTATCTGCAGCCGTATTATCAGTTTTTGCCTTTGATTCTTTCAGGGTCAGAGAGCTCTCGTCCCTTTGGTTCTCGCTTTTTTTCTTCTCATCCTGTTCATCATTATTACCTGCTTTGACATTGCAGCTCTCCTCTGATTTGCAACTGCCGCCTGAATGTCCTTCATCATTTCCTGCCGGCATCTTACTCTCATCTGCCCATGTCACTCCTTTCTTAGTCTTCTTCCCCCTCTTGACCTGTGCTTTCTTATCCCACTTCTCCTGAGTGCTCGTCCAGTAGTTTTTGTTTTCGTTGACGCACTTCACTCTGATGTTCTCCCCCATCTTCTTAATCTCCTGCTTGACGATAGGTTTGAATGTGGGATCGAGTTGCATGACCCTATTGAAATCCCTGCGGGCTTCGTCTTCATTGTATAATGCCGAGTAAGCCCGGGCCCGCTGGTACATGGCCTTCAGATTGTCTGCGGCGGAGATGAAAGCGAGAGAGTGAAGACCAGCCCTGCCACATCACATTGGCTTCATAATAAATAATTCATGCAATAATAAACAGTTTTTGCTCTTTGCATGGAGATACCAAGGGATATCTCAATATGGTGAATGATGCAATTGGCTCAACTTCCTGGATCCACTGACAAAGTGAAGCATTGAGATGTGGTTGCTTATAGGGAGAAGTGGTGTATATTCTAACTGACATTGCTCAAGGCTCTGTTTTTACTACAGACAGTAAAAGAGTGATTGGCTGACTTGCACTGGGTGGTGAAGGAGCAATCTATATCTGCTGCTTAAACACAACCAAATGAGTGTCTATGTCGTAGAGTGCTTTTCAAACCAAAGGCTGCATCCTATTAAGTCTGCATTATCTCTGCTGCCACGTCATCAAGTGCCACTAAAGACTGTCTCAATCTGAATGATCCGTGGAAGGCAGCCTTCGTTTCACGTCCTTCATTCAGCTCATTTTGAAGGATGCATCAAGTGTATCCTTTGCATCCTTAAAATCTTTTGCACACATTCCAGTTCACGAAAATAAACTGATGGAAAACGAGTCTGTACTGCAGCTTGTCTGAGTTTATTATGAAATGTAAGACAAAAATAATATTTTCTGACATGAAAGCATAGATGTTAACTTTTGTTTTGCTGTACATTAATCACTAACACTACACTGCCAATAATGTAAGCCACTGGGAGACCGCAGACGGCTGTCATTCACTGTATTGCATTAATAGAAAGCCAGTTAATATAAAGATTTGTAAAACAAAGTTTTTTTTTTTAAATTATGTTGTAATTGTATTTTCGTGCCGTGACCGTGGGGGCGGGAACATGTGTGACTTATATGCGCACTTACTTGACTGTCTCATTCTAGCGTTTAATGCTAAAGGAGGACACTAGCCTACGAGCCTCAGAAGGACTGGACTAGGAAGGACGCAGTCTTAGTAGGATGGAGCCTTCCGAGAAGCACCCATTCACAAATTCTCTCCCGTGGCCTTATGGGATACTAAAGTGTCCATCGTATGCACACTCCAGAATCTTGCCGGAAGAAATAGGTCATCCGGGTACTTTTTGCCTACTCTTTTATGAGTACTGTAAATTCGGACATACTACTTTTGTCACATACTGTTTTTCGCCTACTATATAGTAGGGAAGTATGTGATTTCAGATGCAGCCCATGTCCTGTGAGTTTAGCTCCAAGCCTAATTAAACACCTGAACCAGCTAATCAAGGTCTTCAGGATTACTAGTAACTTCCAGTTAGGTGTTTTGGAGCTGGTTGGACCAACTCTCTGCAGGAGCGGGGTTTGACACGTGGTGTATGGTGTGTGGCATATATGATTTATATGTAACTGACATGCAAAAATGTATGACCAGTCTTGAAGATAAAAATTAGATGACTAACTGGTAAGACTAGTCTAAACAGTTTATCCAACCGCCCCATATTAATTTCTGCAGTGAATGAGTATATAAGCTCACCTTTATGTTTCTTCAGCAGTTTAGAGTTGAGATCCACCACTTCTTGGTATTCCCCAAGCTCCAGCTTACACTGACTGAGGTTTAGACAGAGTGGCAGACGGACTTTCTCCAGAGACTCCCAGTCTTCTCCTTCATGTTCCACCTCAAAAACACACAGAGAGATAGATATGGCTTAGTGAGCATTGAGTTGCTGATTCCCCATGGGGATTTTTTAGCTTCCCTGTCGTTCCTGCTAAGTAATTTTTGGATCCCCAATGTACATCTCCCCTGGGATATGAGAAGGTATATATTACTATAAGTTCTGAGGAATATGTGAGTATTGCCAGGGAACTGTGCAGCTACAAAGATGTCCTGAATCACTTTTGACAGCGTTTTCTGTAGGTGTTTAGCCCATGTCTCTATGATATTGTCTTTCATAGTGTTCAGATCACTCCATCAAATCCGAAAGTCTGATGAAAAGTGACAGCACACAGCATACTTATCCTAAACAAGCCACACAATTTGAGATTCATTCATGACCATAGTACTTATGGTTCGGTTTTGTTCAAATTTCCAACTGCGCATTAGTAATAGTGATGCTTGAATTAGAAAGCACTACTTGGGTCCCAATAATCTAAAATATTGGGAGGACATATAATAAATGTTATCTGCTTGGCTCATGAATATTAATTAGGCGATGTTACATTCACCCAGTAGTTTTTAGATAAGTGGGCAGTAATTTTTTTTCAGATTACAGCTATAAGCTTTCAGTCCATTACTGAAAGAGTTAGTTCACCCAAAAATGAAAATTCACCCTCATTGTTCCAACCCCGTAAGGCTTTCGTTCATATTCGGAACACAAATTAAGATATTTTTGATTAAATCTGAGAGCCGTCTCACTCCTTCATAGGCTTCTCTGTAACATGAGGGTGAGTAATTACTGACAGAATTTTCATTTTTGGGTGAACTAACCCTTTACTGAAGTAAGAGGCTTCTACATGGTTTTAAATTCCACATTTTATGAGGCTGGCTACAATTCCAAAATTAAGCTCTAAATAATAATATATTATTTTTAAATGGTGGGACTTATCCTCAGTGCCTTCTACAGCTATCAAGTGTGTGACAAACCAGTGCTACATTTCCCAAAAGCATAATGAACCAATGGTAACTAATGTAGCCAATGGTCTCTACGATCAACAATGCTTTTGTGAAATGCAGCCCTGATCATCATTTATCGTTATTTTCAGTCAACAGGCTCACCTTAGTTTGGAGATGATCTACATATTCCAGAGCCTCCTTGAACTTGACAGTCGCCTCAGCGTATTTATGCTCTTTCACAATGAAATTGCCTTCATCTTGAAGCAGCATAATTAGCTGTAGCATCTGCTGCCAGTCCTTGCCCTCGGTCAGAGCGGTTATCCTGCGATTGGCGTCTCCTGCTGAATCTTCACTTTTGGTGTCATGCTTATTTTCCTCTGCTATAGATGGATTCATTCCCTCCTCAGCATATTTGACCTCTTCAGGGGACTGAGAATGTTCCACCTTGCTTTCCTCTTTTGTAGGCATCGCAGAGTTTTCCTCCTCCTCTGATTCCCTTTCTCTCTCTTTCTTCTCTTCAAAGATGTTCCAGTACCTTTCTTTATCCTCCCAGTATTTTTCCTTCATTCTCTCAGAGAGAAGATCCAGTTCTCTATGCACCAACCTAGACAGTGTGATGTCTAGGTTGGCGACCATCTGGAAGTCTTTCCTGGCCTCCCTCTCACTCCACACAGCTGCATAAGCCTTCGCTCGCTTGTAGTAGGCCTTGACACAGTCTGGAAAAGATCATTAATGGGACTTTAATTTGTAAAGTTACTCTTCCTGTTACTCACCTACTAAGGCTATAGTCTTTCTGAAGCTGGTATATGTGTATGAATATACAGGTATTTTCATATGAAGTAGTATTATTCGCTTTCATATCATTAAAAAAGAAGCAATGCTACACATACACCGTTTTAACCCAAGTCGGACACCAAGTACACACTTGAGTGGGCTGGAGAGCCTGGCTAAGATTCCCTATTGATGGCTCTCAACATCTTTCATTTGATCATGCTCCTCTCTAAATCTTTAACTCTGCCGACATTTAACTTCAGACTTCCCACAGCCAACGTCAGCCTCTGGTAAAAACACAGCAGATTCTGTGAGCACATTTCAAAAGGATGTGCTCCCCAGGTGACACACAAGAGAAATAGTAAAGAGAGCAAAAATGGAAGATTTGAACCGAAACAGTCAACAAGGTGTGGGTGACACATGGGGTGCGGCAGAATGAAATGAATACTGGGAATTAGAGGGGACGGGGAAACGGGAGAGTGTCCTCGATAAGGGGAACTGTGCCGGCTGCATATGCATAAGGCTCATTAGGAGAGCTACCCACACTGCCTCTGGAGCCACCGCGAGAGACCATACATCTGTCACTTCACATGCTTCAAGAGGGCTTACACAGACCAACTCCTGTCCCTACCGCTCATGCAGCCAGCCAAGCTTAAACAAACCCAAACCACAGAGGACGGAGATTACTATGCATGCTGCCGAGTACAATTATGAAAGTGAATGCAGTTGGATTATTTATGATAACCAAAAAAGCAAAGGCTAATTCTATAGATGGCCTGATACTAAGCTGATCTACATCACCTCAACTCAACCTAAACGTCTCTGGCTAATTTGTGTTGGTTGTCATTTTCCTGAGTATCCAATGACTTGATGTTGGAAAGTCAACATTGGTTGAGTTTAATCTTGCAAATCCTAAACTGCTTTTGGGGGTCGCTAGCATCATTAGATAACTCATCTTAAATTTTAAACGCCAAATGTTTTGTGATATATTTGTGATGTGTGTATTAATAATAAGCTATTACATAATGGGAGGACTTATGATTTGATAATGATTGAAAATGCTTGAGCAGTGAACTGTTGCCATGGATGCTTCCTTGGGCACTGGCAAAACATCTACTCTGATATGAAGAAATATTACAGCATTAAATGTTGCTTGTAAACAATTTTATTTAATGAGAAAGAGTGCTGCAATACTCTTAATTAGGCTGTTGCTGACGAATGGAAAAATGAGACTACTGAGGTTGACTGGGAGATTAAACGTCATCATGGCAAACAGATAAACTCATCTACTCACTAGTCTGCTTTTACAGCCTCATTATGTTTATACTCTGAAGCTTAGTGGTGGTGATGTTGAAGTCATGTGACGATAAATTTAGCTTTTTACTTCTGTCGATTGCATTTAGGCTTCAAAATGTATAAAAGCTGGGTTTACTTGTCAACAAAATGTGTAAGAATCATAAAACTTTTCTTGATCATAGAGCTTATTTTATGCAATAATCCAAAAGCTGATTGTTTTTTTGTCGAGGGAACCAAGGTAAAGCTAACTTCTGTGTTGTCCAACAAAAACATATAGGCCTTGTCTGAAATCCCATACTCTGAGTTGGTACTTATTTTGAATAAGTAATTACTCCACAGCTGCTAAAAAAAGTATGTCCTATATAATATGAATGTGTGTAGCATGAATTTACTCCACACACTTCATTATGTCGCTTCACTGCCATTCACAAGGCCTCATGGGATAGTAAAGTGTCCATCGTATGCCCACTTCAGAATCTCAATGGAAGTTGGAAGTTGCCTATACTTTTATGAGTACTGTGAATTCGGACATACTTATTTTGGCACATTCTGTTTTTCACCTACTATATAGTAGGGAAGTATGCGATTTCGTCCGCAGCCATAATCCCTGGCTACTTCTGAATGTCTGTCAATGGGAAAAGATGGTGTAGTTACAGCATCTACAAGCAGGGAAATGAGACCATGCTAACCAGCCAATCCTTGACCATTTGGTTTATACTAAAAATTCTTTACCTTTGTGTTTATCCAGGATCTCTGTTGTATGTTCTATGACCTCGTAATATTCCTCCAGTTCTAACATGCACTGGCAGTAGTTCAGTGCCAGAGGAATGATAAGCCTGCCCAGATTAATGTAGTCCTCATCTCCTGGCATCTCCTACACCAGAAGGAAAACAAACTCAGCTGCACTAATCAGATGCTTTACTGAATGTTATCTTGAAGCTTTCTCTACATAACCCCCATGTCATACAGATTTTCTTTTACCCTGGATTGGACTGTACGCAGCAGAACCACAGCCTCCTGATACTTCACTGCAGCTTCACGGAACCGACCCTGCTTGACCAGAGCATTGCCCAAGAGATGCAGCGAGGGCACAGCCTTTAGCTTCTCATCCTTCTCCATCATCCAAGACTCGCGCTGGTAAGAGAACGGGTCGCCCACCTGAGGAAGATAGAGAATTGGAGCGTGCTCGTCTCGCTTGGTTGAGGATTGAAAACACGGTCTGAGAATTGGGAACAGCATTTCTTTCCTGGCGTGTAGCACTTGATTGTGTAACATTCTGTTACGCTGTTTGGGTTGCAGTGAGATATCTCTTGATGGTGGAGGAGTGGAACTAGAATGAGTGTGTTGTTGTGCGAAGGTGCGTGTATGTATTTGCTTGTTTTCTTTGCTCTATGTGAACCCACCGAGATTAACTCCATGATGAATATTAGAGGCTGAGGTGTCCTCATTATTTCATCGAGCTCCGGAAAACCAGTGGAGTGGTAGTGAAACACGTTTCCCATGCCACACATGTGTCTTTGGCCATCCAGAGGGTCCTTTCCCTGAGCAGCCAGTCGCATCCCTTTTGACACGATGGGATAAAGGCCTGTGTGCTAAGTATATAAAAGAAAAATATTATCACATGCCAGTGTTTCCCACTGAACTACCTAGCATTTTTCTACTATTTTTGCAGCAATACAGTACTATCAGTGCAAAACACTAAACCTAACTGTGATATGGACATCACTGAAAATAATGCTAATGAATAGTGACTTTGTTTATTATACTGATTGACAGATGTCAATCGATTCAGCTCAGACTGATTTAAATCGGTAACCATTTTTTTTTTTAAAACTGTACATTTAAAAGAAAAAAAAAAACAGCTACACTGTTTGCAATGTATATTTTTGATTCACTCAGAAGAGTAATTTGTTCAGGAATCAGACTACCCGGGCCTGATCATGCTGTATTGTTTTAATTACAGCATGAATAATCATTTTGATTGTGAATCGGACTGTATGTTTTTGCTATTATTTTGTAGCACATAGTGTGTTTCAGTTGCACCACTTTCAATACATGCCACAAACTCACATTCACAGCTTCTTTTTGCCATGGCGCTGAAAGATTCAGCAGAGGGGGAGCATTACAGTAAACATAACGTGACCTTTTGATCAACTTTTTTCTACACCAACCATCTAACTAGAATCTTTAGTCTCATTTGACTTGCAGAATAGATTATTTATTTGCTTTCATGTGTTTGAATAAAAACAGCAAATGAGAATGTTAATGGAAAATAGAGTAAGCTGCAAAATACATCAGATATATATATATATAAATATATATATATATTCTCCTCCATCCTTATGTGAAGATTAATTAGCTCTTTCCCCACCAGCATTTTTGATAATCTTCACAAAAATGTCATGGTCCCCAGATTATTTTCTTATATTAATATCTGAACATGCAATATATCAAAAGAAAGAACAGGCCATCTCCTTTTAAACAAACAGTTCAAGCATTCTTTTTTTATCAACACTTGAATGTGGTTGAAAGTTTCATTAAAAGAAGCTATATTAATCAAAAAGCCTATTTTTCCCCCCAAACAAAACATGCATAAGCAATGCTTTTATCTGCTCCTTTTTTGCCTGCGTTTTTGGGGAGGCACGACAAGAGGTTTAGTTTGATTTCAAACACTTACAGTGGCATCACACCAAAACTCTGCCACCTCTCCAATCCTCATGGAGGTTAAAAGCACCTCCCACACCTCCATCTTGAACATCCTCCCCACGAAAATCTCTGTGGGAAGCTTATTTTTGCGACTGTCGTCAATCACAGTTCTTTCAAAGTTGTCCAACAGAGTCTGGTAGTGGAACACCAGCTTTGTGGGAAGGAAGGCAGAGAGGAGAAAAGAGAGGGAATAAAAACAGGATTAAGAGAAAGCAGAGATATTTTTCCTGCTTAGTACACCATACACATCTTGTAACTTGCTACATGTTCATATATGTTGGTGAGAGAAATTCAGGGTTTCCAAGCAGGCCAGGAAGTCTTTTTCCTTATGCCATCCTAATAGCTTCATTCCTATTCCAACTTTGTCTTCATTATAAGACATTTAAATGTATAGTCTTTTTTGAAGTATACTGATGGAGACACCTTGATGGAACGAGAGCACACAGAGCGAATACAAAGCACAGCTGGTAAATGGAGAGATTAATGTTGGCATTGTCATGGAAAATGTTTGTCATTCTCTCCAGGCTGAGGGCCATATGGCTGGACAAGTAGGGGGGAGAAAAGTCACCTGGCACAGATACGGTGTTCCTCAGCTGCTGTCAAAAATGATAGGTTGCCAAACTTCTGTGCAATTATATGGACCAAATGTTTTGTCATTCTAAAACCATTTTATCACCAATAGAATTAAGCTACAACCATTTCTAATCAAAAAAGTGGTTTAACATGAACCCATCCAAACAAATAACCAATCAAAAGCATTATCCAGGACCATATATGCATCATACCTTAGTTCCCTTCGGAAAATGTGGCAACGGTCCTCGACCTCCATGCAGAATCTTCTTTTTTACTCCAGGATGGTCAAGCAGATACGTCTCCTCCATTTTAAACTCTTTTGAAGAGTGTTTCTTTATTGAATCAGACTTTATGTCCTGTAGCCTGTGAGAGCTGGTCCTTGGCAGTGTTAATTAGCAATCTGAGAAAGGGAGACAAATCACACCCTGCAGCCCAATGCTGCCTGGCTGCTTTCTGACAGATGGCTGGATTACCAGGTTGAGGATAGCCACTTTAATCTGCCTTGGCTAATCCTTCAACCCCCCTGAATCTTCAGTATAATCCCCTGTAAGAAGTGAAGGGATGGGTGACCAGAGAGCGGAACTCAGAGTATGGAGACAGTCGAGATCATTCTAGAAGGCAATAGAGTTCAGTAATCCCAGGAGTTTGCTAATATAATTCAGTGGGAACTACTGCAGACAGAATGATCTGGAAGTCTCTAGTACGATTTTCCAGTTTATTGACCTCTGCTGAGCAGAAGAAACTCACCAGAAGAACAAAACTTTATTTCAAATATGAATTTATTTGAAATACTGCAGTTAACTAAAAAATGTTTATAGTGTATCCAACATGAAAAAAGTACAATACACAATCTTATTTGAGAAATCAAAGAAACTTTTGTGATGAGGCATCAGTCAAATATATTGATAACTATTTTAGAGTCTCACAACACAAATGAGATGTTTAAATTCAGCTAATACATGCAGTAGAGTCAAATCTGTCATGTGTTCAGCAGACGCCTCTGGTCATAGTCTTTGTATTGCAGTATCTTGGCAATCGTGAGCATCACTTCTCGATCAGTGAGTCCAGCTGTTCTTGAAGGGAGGCCAGCTGTTGGAACAGAATAGCAGTGATGGATGGCTAGCAGTAGGGATATAATTGAAGGCTAAGTGCAATATGTTCAACAACACCTCCAACGTTGTTACTTTTTCCAGTAGGCCATTTGTCAGTTTAGGCGAAACAGTGACAGAAGAAACTGACATTGGCCAAGGGTTACTAAAAAAATTACATATAATAATAAAAAAGAAATAAACAAACAAAAAAGTAAAGCATGTATATTTATCAAGATCTTTTACTCGCCAATATTAGATATGGAAAGTAAACCCACTAAGCTCAATGGGAATAAGTCACTGATTGTGCACGCTTCATGTTTTCGATTCACTAAAAAGAACTGGTTCATAAGAGTCATTTGTTTGTGAATCACAATGCACTGGTCAAAATGGTAAAGAATCCATATTGAGAACATTCAAATCGTGATTAATCTAACAAATATTTATAACCCGTTTCAAATGCATGCAGGTTTTGGGTTCGTATGCAAGCTCACCTGTTCCATCTCTTGTTCCTCTTGATGAATCATTCCATTCAAAGCACCCTGGAAGCGATCCTGTCGGGGAGAAGCAAAGAGAGACTTTATCTAGCTGACAGTACGCTGTTTTGATGCTAGCCGTTTGTAAATGTCTTAACTGCTTGTACAAAGATCTATGTGAATTATGACCCTGTGAATGGAGCTCAGACGTGCATGACCTTTCCCTGTCCGCTGTGACTGTAATGACCGCGGACAAATACAGATAGCTTAGTGCACACAGTTTAACTGAAGTGACACTGTTAAACCACACATTTGACCCCATTTCGCAGTGTCTAAATCCTCCAAATGGAGCAGTTGCCAGAGCAATGAATTCTAAGGTTTTTTGGTGAGTTATGTAAAAGCAGCTAAAGGCAGACATGTAATATTTATGCCTTAAAATTATGGCAGAAAAACTTGCTTTCTTTGGATTTATTCAAGGCCATTTCAAAGAGCTGTACTGCACAAAAACAGTGTCACCAAGGCTATGCGTTTACATGATGTAGCATGCCAGAGAAAGTGGAACGCTACATCATTTAGTGCAGGTAAACGAAAACTCACCCTCAGAGCTTGATTTTCCACCTCCATGATCAATTTCTCCTGTTGCTTCTTGCGGGCACGGGTTTCCTGGAGCCTGGCCTTCAAATTGTTGATCTGCACCTGGTACTCCATTACTGTAGATCAAATAGAGATTATGAGCCCTATACATGAGCCCTAGTTAACATGCAATCAGTTTAGTCACAGGCCTAATTTAGTTGATGTCATATTGAGCTCTCTTGTACCTTTGAGAGCTAGTTAATCTGCAAATGCTCATGTAATCTAAGGTTCCAATTATCTGTGAATCCTTCACACTCTAACCGCACAACCCTGCATAAATACTAAACGGCACCTCTTATGTTCTGCACTCTCAGAGACTGAGAATTCAAAAAGGCTTATACAACTACATATGAGAAAACACCTTTGTGGTTAACCTATAAGAATTGACTGATTATTTATCATATCTGAAATAATCTTGACGAATGCGGTACTTGACTTGCATTGTAAAACATAAAGCATTTATAACAAATACCATTTATAACGGATGCGATATCATTTATCAAGAAAAGTGTCTCGTGCTATACTGAAACAAGATTTCTAGCTAAATGATTATTGAAGGTGATTATTGTAGGTCCTTGAGCACTGTGTTCCAAGATGGCGCCTGTGTGTTTGGCTTGCCGTCTGTTGCTCTCGTGTTTTCTTCTCTGGTTGTCTGCTGTGTCTTTAACCTGCTGTACGCTTCTAGTATACGACCGTCAAGCTCTCCTAGACATCAGGAGACATCTCTGTTGTAGACTCGTTCACAAACTCTCACACCTTGGACGTGGACTGCCCCTTCTACAAATCCTACGAGTCGCTCAGAACGATCATCCCCCACGGTATCCGCTCAACATCTCGCAGAGAAAGCAAAGGAGGAAACGAGGAATCCGCGGAGGATACATCGCGAAACTGAGGGTAAAACTGAGGGCTCATTTACGAGCTGGTATTCACTCAAATTCTTCGCTCAAATCCTCTCGGTGCAGCTCTGCTGCCTGGCGCCCGCTGGATGCGGTTTACCGGTGCGGTCCTGTTTTTCCCCTACACCCGAGTCCTGTCGCTTGGGCTGATCTCCACAGAGCTGACCTCTGCTCCCGGCAACAAGGAGTTAATCACGAAAATCTGCGCTCATCGTCTTCATCTCCTGTCACTATTCCTCCACCTAAGATGGCATTAATAAATGCCCGCTCAGTGGTGAATAAGACCTTTTTATTAAATGACTAATACTCATCTCATAACCTGGATTTTATGTTCATCACAGAATCCTGGATAAAGTTTGATGATTTAACACCCTTCTCAGAATTGGTTCCAGCTGACTGTAAATTTTTTAACTCTCCTCATCCGAATGGACACAAGGGTGGGTTTATACATTTTTTAAATATCTCTCAAATGTGACTGCTCCCCTTAAGCCTCACAAGTGCAAGCCAAAATCTGAACTGTGGCAAAACTCTGACACTCGTCACCAAAGACAAATTTGTAGAAAGGCTGAACGCAAATGGAAACGGGCTACTTGTCTCATTCCAAATGTTCAAAGACTCTCTAACATCATACCAGAATGCTGCTAAATCTGCGAAAGCTGCTTATTTTTCTAACTTATTGAATCCAATCACTCTAACCCAAAGGTTCTGTTTTCAGTCATTCAGTCTGTTGTAAATCCATCTGTTAACACATTGTCTGTTGCCTCAGATGCTCTATGTGAAAACTTTTTTATTAACAAAATCACTAACTTAAGTCTTAGTGTCTGCCCTAATTTAACTGTCCCCCCAATCTTGACACCTGCTTCTGGTTTTTGGGAGGTTTTTGATCAACCTCCAGACACTGAAGGACGTGACTGTCAAGCTCAAACCTTCATTTTGTCCTAATGATATCATTTACCCAAGATTTTTTAAATGAATCATTGATCTCTTATCAACAAGTGTCTCAAAGCAGGCTCTGTTCCTGCCAATCTTAAAGAGGCTACGGTCACTCCTCTGCTCAAGAAGCCTTCACTAGATCCTTCTGTTTAAAAAAAAAATCGGCCTATCTCTGTCTCACCTTTCATTTCTAAGCTATTGGAGAAAATTGTGCCGGATCAACTCCAACACTTTTTGTCAAATAATTGTATAAGGTTGTTCAATCTCCGCCCTCCTGAGAGTGTTAAATGATATTTATCTCTCCACTGATTCCAGAGATACTGTGGTTCTTGTTCTCTTAGATCTTTCAGCAGCTTTTGATACCATTGACCACCCGACTCTATCTAGACTAGATTCCAATCAAGAGAAACAACCCAGTAGCGATAAATTCTCTTCTGCTTTGCTTAGAGGAGGTTAAAGCATGGCTAGCCTAAAATTTCCTCTTTCTAAATGAAGACAATACTGAGGTATGACCACATCTCTCCGATTCTCAAATCTCTACACTGGCTGCCAGTTCGACAGAGAAATTTTAAAATTCTACTCTTTGTTTTTAAAACTCTACATAACTTAGCTCCTGCTTATCTCTCTGAACTTGTTCATCCTTACACTCCGTGCAGAAGGCTAAGATCCTGCGACCAGGCTCTGCTGGTAGTCCCTCGTGTTAGACTCAAGCGTAGAGGGGAGAGTGCATTTGCGGTGGCAGGGCCTCGACTCTGGAACTTAGAACGGCCCCAACCCTGTCTGTCTTCAAGTCTCTGTTAAAATCCTACCTGTTTTCTTTAGTATATTGATCTCTATTCTTAGGTTGTTTTTACTATTTTATATTTGAGTCTAATACTGTTTTGCCACTCCTGTCTTTCCATTCTATATTTGAGTCTGATACTGTTTTGCCACTCCTGTCTTTCCATTCTATATTTGAGTCTGATACTGTTTTGCTACTCCGGTTTTAAGGTTGCTCTTAGCTTTGCTGCTTTTATTTGTGTTTTATGTGTTATTATGCAGGTATTATTTTCTTATTATTTATCTGGTTGTTCTGTAAAGCACTTTGGTCAGCCTAGTGGCTGTTGTAAATGTGCCATATAAATAAAGTGAACTTGAACTTGAACTAAATAAGGTAACTCTATAGCTAAACCTTTTCCTTTGAAGAATATGTGAACAAAACACACAGTGGCAGAGCTCTGAGCAGCATGGCTCATTTTTGCCGGTTAAGTGCCAATGTGTGTGGGATGATGTCAAGGTCAGGCATGTCTATCACTTACTGGCATGGGTAAAAACACCACCAGACAACCGGTACACCCATCTGACCTAAATACCGCAGCAGGCTCATCATTCAAATGCAAATCTAGGGCGGCTTTTGTTTGCCTGCCGGTCTGCCAGCCTGTGATACTGAATTGTGGTTTTAAATTGGGCTTGAGCTGCTGTCCTGACAATGCACTGTAATTGATCAGACAACTTGTGTACCGCCATCCTACCGATCTGACTGTTCCGGTCATTCTCGTCTCTGTCTCCCTCTGTCTCGTTCAGTTTCTCGTGGAGCTGCCTGACCATGTCATCTTCAGTGTCCATTATGTTAAGGTCTTCGTCCTCGTGCCGTTCGCCCTCCTCGTCCTCATCCTCACTGCTGCTGCTGATGTCGTTGAAGATCTCGCGTAGCTCGTCATGTTGAACTACATTAGGATAAAACCATGTTAGACAGAGAAAGATGTATCTATAAGGCAGACAGACTTGTGTTCAGATCATTCACCTGAAGAGCCGTGACCCTTGTGTCCTGAGGTTCCAGGTGAAGACTCCAGGTTGGACAGTGATAAGCTGTTGTCAGGTTCTTTGGTCTCATCCTCAGCAATCACCTCCCATCCTGACCACAGGGTCAAGGTTCATATATCAATAATCCCTTTATGTTTTCATCCTCTTAGTTTTGGCACCGGCCTATTCTGCTGTTTTTTATACCCACTGGTGCTGCTGAGCTCCACAAATTTATATGTGACTCATGCCACATTTTTCCTGTAATGCTGAGCTGAAACAACTGAAAGTCTTGCACAGTCCCTCCATTTAATTTGTGAGCAAGTCTGCCACCTGGTGGTAAGGCTTAGTATGACAGTAACTTAACAATGCTCGATCCAACATTAGTAATGACATTAGCATCTAGATTTGTTGTGACACAGGGTTTGCGCCAACAAAACATGACAGGTAAACAAAAGCAAAAAATAAAGGATACGAACACCGACGGCTTCGGCGTCTGTGCTCAAGAGCCTCTTCACCTCCTTTTCCACATCAGGAGACTCGATGTACTGCAGGATAAATCAGATTAGAATTCAGCTCTAAGGAACACAATCTCAAAAACTGCATGCACGCATTCAGATGCACACATAGTACTAATGGTAGAGGCTGGCTGCATGCCAGAGAACACATTAGCGATTAAAAAAGGAACCCAAGTCAATAGCTAGCTGCAACGTAGCGGAGATTTATTCAAGAGTCAGAGAGAAGAACCTGCCACTAACTCCCCTGCTGTCACTTCAATCAAATGAACAGCCAGATTGCTTTCCTGCAAACCTTGGTGGCAAATGAAGATGGAATGCTTTATTTATATGCAAATCTTAGCTTTTACCATTAATTCATTTCTTTTTTCCTGCAAGAGCAAACATTTTTTCTTAACTAGAACTGGTAAAGGATTGCAGAATCATCAAAAAAACAAAAACAATCTAAGGAGAAAAAAAACAACAACAACAACAGCAGAAGCTGGAAATGCGAGAGGAAAACCAACTGAGGTTACCTTCTTCTTCGCTGTCTTCCTAAACCGCCTTTTCCTTGTGTTCTTCAGAGGAAGGGTAACTGGAATGAGACAGATGTAATTTGACATTAAATAGTTTGAATCATTCTAGTACTGATAGGCTGTCTCCTCCACATTCACTCCAAACCAAGAGTGGGAGGTACTTACTGCCATGGTTCCAAACAAATTTCTTGTCTTTGTCCTTGTCTTTCTTTTTACTTTTGGAGTCTGTAGTACCCGTGGGCTCCTCTAGAGGAGGGTAGAGGTCTCCATCCAGCGTGCACACCAGCATCTTAAACAGAAAGTCAGAGGAATTAATAGAGATGTGGCCTTGTAGATGTGCTGAAGCTCATTGGGAGACTGCAAAGGGGAAATGTAATGCCAGACACCCTACGAAAGTTATCAAGTTATAACAAAGGTCTTACCTGACAGATATCAGCGGTCTTATACAGGGTCTTTTTGTCAACCGTTTTTAATGACTCCAGAATGCAGGGTAAATCCACTAGTTTACATGCTAAAGGGACACGATCCACACGTACAATCCCATGGCGACCATCAGCTAGGAATATATATAACAAATTCCATGAGCAATATTTTTGCAAAAGAAATTGATGACAGACTGTAATATCAGTTTTATAAAATGTAATATGCTGAAGTAAATAAAGTGTTTCTTTGTTAAATTTTGTCAACAGTGCTTACCATGCAACTCTATAGAAAGTCTGTCTTTTATGTTCATGCTGCTAGACTGGGCGATCCGTCTGACTGTAGAGGCATACTCCTAAAAAACAAAGCATCGTGCCATTGAATCAAACAATTCCTATAATGTTCACAAATTTAAATCAATTTAGATTAAATCAATAAAGAAAAAAAACTTGTTTTTTACTCTACAGACTGGAATTATTTTGTTAGATTGAACAGTACTGGGGGGTATTCCAGAAAGCAGGTTATCTTACCGTCAAACATACCCTGATTTGGTTGACTAAACCAAACCTTGCTTATTTGAGGTATGCTGGCTCCAAAAACAGTCCGGGAGTAAGCAGAGTATAGACCTTATTCAGAACAGCGCCATCTTTGATTTTTAATGGGAATGAAAGCGAGGCTGTGAGGGACATACATGCATCTCTTCAATGGGCTGTACTGTTATTTAATGTGTTTTTGGATTGTTCTGCTCATGAAACACTGGGAAAATATCTTTCCAAGAAATTTCAGATGACAAAAAACTCCCGACAATATAAGATGTTGAAAATTGTAAGTAATCTTGGAGCTTTATACAGCTTTTTACAGCGGATACCATTGGAAACACAGCAAGTCTGTCCCTCTCAGCCTCGCTTTCATACCTGTCATGGCGCTGCTCTGAATAAGGTCTATGTTCATGGTTAACACACCAGACATTCTCAACAGAGCAACGAATCATTAACATTACCTTGTTTTAATAGCGCTTTATATATCGATATAACGATATATAGGATATATAATAATATTGTGCGCAATCTGTCACGCCCACTGGAGCATCATTAATAAGGCACGCATGCGCTGAACACCTGAAGTAAACTAACCCTGGCTGGAACAGAACCTGCACCGGAGGTTATGTTCAGAGAGTAAGTTGCTATGGCTAACGTTACTTACATACTCTGAAAGTTAGCAGCTACCTCAGTTTTTGGAACCGAAAGTTGAGGTTATCCGCTTACCTTTTCACACGTAAGTTATTCTGGCGGACCCCCAAGCGTGAGTTTTTCAAGGCGACCGTTATTTTGAACGTATCACGTGACACACCGCAGCCACTGAATGACTGATGATCCGCTTTTATTTCATTTTTCCATTTTTATTAAAATATTAACACATTTTTCAGCTATAGCATGACATATCTGATATTCCGATTGTCAAATATGTGCAAGTGGATGTGTTTTGTTGTTTAAACACCGTTACTAAAAGGGTTTTAACCTTTCATTTAAACACCGCTCTCAGCAGCGCGGGCGGTGTCGTATGTTCGCTAACAGAATACCACTGCTCACATATTATTTAAAACTTCTTTTTACTCCAAAGCAAAAAAGGAAAAAGAACTTCGCCGTGAGTATATCAGAGCCGTTACAGTGTTTCCCACAATGTCCTTTGAGCATTGTGATAATTGTGGTCTGTCGTCTGCATGTAAATACAGCAACAGAGCCCTGACTTGACTAGAATGACACTACGTGACGCGTCTATATTATTTAGTAACACTTTACAACAAGGTCCATTAGTTACAGCTCTTTCTCATTAGTTAACGTAAACTAACAATGAGCAATATATTTGTTGCAGTATACTGTATACATTAAATGTTCTTAACGTTACACTGTTCATTCTTAGCACAGGGCCATTAAATAATATAAACAGATACAACTTTTGATATGTATTAGCAAATGTAAAAATCAATATTAAATAAGATTAAAAAATGCTTTAGGAGTATTTTTCATTGTTAGTTCATGTTACTTATTTATGTAGTTAACTAATGTTAACAAATGGAACTTTATTGTAAAGTGTTACTTGTTTGCTACTTGTGTAATAACATGTTGTTACTGACCTTATAGTTCTTGAGTTACTATACTTATAAATGCATAATTACGACTCCTATCAAACAACATTCTCAAGTGACCAATTATTCAAATGCATTTTTTTATGGAATTGTTCTGGGAGTGTACACATTACTCATTGATTTTAAATACTGGCTTTCACTAATATAGGTGAGGTAAATGAAGAAACAAACTGACCTGAGGAAGCCGCAGAACAAACTGACTCTCCAGCTCATGAGGAGCATCTTCTTTGCTTTTGGAGCCTACCTTTCCCACTGAAACAGAGAACGGTCATGAAATAATACTTACTGGCTCACATTTATAAGAGGATAATGAGGTTTTGTAGATGCCTTCACACAAAAAACTATACTGAACAAAATGTTAAAACATGGGCTTTGGAATATACCACGGTAGTAGTACAGGATTACCACGATCATGTACCATGGTATTTTAAGGCAGGGTCTTTCAAACTGGTGCCTGGGGACCGGCAAGAGTGTGCTAGTGGGTCCGTGGAAAAGTTTAGAGAAAAGCAATGTAAAAAAAATATAAATAATAAAAAGATTATAACTAAACAAACATATGTGATCATTATAAATGCTAGTAAATAAATAATAAATACATTTTAATTTACATGAAATAAATAAACAAAAAAATTATTCAAATAATACATATAAAAGTACAGTACAACAGAGAACAGAAAAAACACAATGCAGCGTAATAGACACATTTATAATATTATTATTTTTCCAGAGTATTAATTTGGACTATATAATTTAAAATATATAACTTTTACATTTTAGGATAAGGGTCCCCTGCATGGGAATGATCATATTTTGGGGTCCTTGGCACCTAAAAGATTGAAAACCCCTGTTCTACGGTACTTATCATGACAGCACAGTTTTACTTGTTCAAAACATAGTAATACCATGGTACTTTTGTGTTAGTAGAAGAGAGAAATAGAGGGAATTCACGAATGTATGCATGTATGATACCTTTAGCTTTTGAAGTCATCTTTGCCTCCTAACGTTAATTCTGCACAGAAAGGGAAAACAAGACAATGTTTTTATACTGACAACAAGGGAGTGTGCAAATTAATAAAACGTGTGCAGAATATGTACAAGATTGTGAAAAGAAGGTAAACCCTTTTTAAGGAATAATAGTATTATCCAAGGGTGACAAATGGTAAAAGTATAACAAAATAAGAGCGTGTTCATAAAAAATACTCACCTAGACCACCGAGAAGCTAACAGGCTAACGCTACATATACCGGCTATCTCATAATGGCATCAGATAGGAATAAATGTTTAAAAAAATCGTTTCTTTAAAATATCCAGAGCATAAAATGATTGCAATAGTAAAGTTATCATGAATTATAAGACGGATTTTTTAAGAGAGAAGCTAAAATGGTAGGCTACTAATGAACTGTTTTGCGGAAGCTCAGAGCATGTTTGCGCTTCAGCGCCACCTGCTGTATCGTTGTGTAAAAGCAGCTACACATTGAAAACGCGGCTTACACTAGATTCTAGAACATGACCGCTTAAGTCTATTTACACAATTTCTAGAAAATGTGGTGACATGGTATTTTTTTCGGTGAACTTTTATAGTGTAATAATAATTCCATTATTATATAAAACGCAGAGTTAGAGCATTTCACATGAATGAATACATAAAAAACAGCTTAATATACATCGTCCCATATGGTCTAGCGGTTAGGATTCCTGGTTTTCACCCAGGCGGCCCGGGTTCGACTCCCGGTATGGGAAGTACCGTTTTAGTTTACGTGTAAATTTCGAGAAAATAATTAGCTAAATGATTCAGCTAAATAATTAAACAAAAACAAAGCAGCTAACTGCTTGGAGGCGATCAAGTAGAATAATGTTTAATGCAATAAATTTTTTATTTATTTTTAAAATTGCTGTTACATTATTTTATTAAATATCAAGTAACCAAGCTTTTGTCACTAATGTGTGTTACGCGTTTTTATATCATTAAGAGTGGGTAAAGATATATACCACTATATTTTTTACTGCACTGATACATTTGTTTGGTTTTAATTTTTTTCTTTCTTTTTTTTAACAATAACAATGCAAGCCTGAATTACTATCTACAAAGTACAGGTAGGGTAGTTAAAAAATAAGGGTCAGTAAATTGTGTTTAAAATAACAACAACACACACACAAAAAAAGATTTATGAAAAAGATAATTGAGTAAGTCTAAATTAGATTTATTTATATATATATATTATTTTGGTAACACTTTAATTTACAGTGTCCTTGTTACACATGTTACATGTACTTACCATAAATTATGCATAATTACATGTAACTAACCCTCAAACCAAATCATAATCCTACCATAGGTCTATATAGTAAGTACATGTAGTTGCTTAATATTACTCATTACTTTAATCTATAATTACACTGTGACAATGACACCTTCAAATAAAGTGTAACCATTATTTGTTTTTACTAAAATTCAAGGGAAATTCGCTAAACATTACTTCCTAAAAGATGTGGAATTATTCTGACTCATTCTGTAAATCCCAAAGATAGGCTATTCATGAACAGAATAGTTAAAAGGGAGAGATGAAGTGGTTATAGGTAATGTATTATGGTCTAAAAATATTAACTCAGTGCTAGTAAATGGGAAATGTGTAGTTTGTATCTTTGTAAATGTTGAAAATGAAATGGGACAATACTACCGATTCCAAGGAAGTGCCAAAAGGGTCTTTTTTATTTATGTATTTATTTATTTATGTTTTTGTTTTGTTTTTGAAAGTCTGTCTGAGCACAATATATCAAATTAAGTATAAATAAGTAAATCCCCTGACCACAAACAACACTAGTATTACCCTTGAATTCCCCAAACAGGCTATTCCGATAATGGGCGGGGCAGACTGTGTCCTTTAGGGGTCATCTGCAATTTTTGACATCACAAATTAACGCGCAGTGTTGTTAAGGGACTGTCTCAATTTGTTCGATATAACACATTAACGCTCACTCACCTGCGGGACAAGGACAGTATTCAGCCAACATAGAAAGATCGCCTCATAACAAAGACAATATTTTTACCGCCATTATCACTTTAACCCAAATAATTTGTAGCCTATATCCGATATTATACGTGCAATGTTACTCTGGATTAAATTGTTTAAATGCAAGGTGCTGATAAAATGTTAACTGAAGGAACAACTGGAGATGTCTCTCATTTTTTGTCTATGCCGTCCATAACCCAATGAAAATGAGCAAAACTGTAAACACTGCTCACACAAACAAATTTTTGATTGGTCGGCAAGGTGCCGACGTCACCCATCCCATCTGCAACCCCGAAAGACGCGTCACTTCACTGATTACATGGGAGCGTTTTCGCTTGACGCGTCGCTCGCCTGCAGTGTAGATGCGGAACGCTGGACCAATTGCTTTCGAGGGAAAATGTGAGCGCAAGGAATTCCCCACGCATTGAAAACAGTGTAACCTTATGTTAAGCAAAAGAAAGCGACGAAACTCGCTCATAGCTTCAAAAACAATGCGCTTTTAGAAGACTCTGTCTTTGCCAAAGTGGATAAAGTCACTTCTATTTAACTGGACTGCATCGGGGAGTAGGATTCGGACGATGACAGATTGCTCAGGGATTGTTTCACTGAAATGATCTAAGTGTTTCTATCACTTACTTAACCTTGAAACATGTAAATTATGGCACATTAAGATGAAGGTAAGCGTTTGTAAAGTGTGTACCATCTCTCTAACTTGGTCATGTAATTGCAAAAGCTTTTACTTAAGATTTTATAGTTGTTATGCACTTTTTAAAGTTATTTCTCAAAGCATATAGGTGCATTTCAGATGTAGGATGTCTTTTAGAAGTTCTTCTTATTGTAACGGTGACTGCGCAATGTATTTGAATGTACAAGCATTGTTTATTTCATTCAGGTTAGGGGAAGCCACTTGGATTTGCTGACATTCTACTAAACCAACATGTTGTCATCATTCTGATCTTATATGACCGTTCTGATCTGAATAGCCCCTAGGATAGCTTGACCTACTGCTCTGTTGTACCCATCTCCCATAACTGTGCACTGAGTTGTTCCAGCATGATTACAGACATGTGACCATAATGACTGGTTCAGTGTGAGAATCTCTTGTCTCAGGCTGACGTCGCTGGTCAAGACACAGTAAGGGCTTCACATGAGTGTGAACAATCAGTTTTCCAGTCCTCAGTGCTTGGGCTTGTGGTGCATCCGCGTTTTCATCCAGACCAGCACTCATTTGTGGATGTTTATATTTAAAACTGGTTTGTCTTTGTGTCTTTATCACTACTTGTGACCGGGATAAGAAATTAGCCAAGGCTTAGGGCAAAAATGCCACAGAGTGAATAAAATGCCCTTGATGTGTGGGCAAAAGTGATCAGCTTATGTAAAACATATTCTAGCAGATTGCATATTGTCGTCACATTTTTTGTATTTGATGTTTATTGTTTTTTATTTATTAAATAAGGGTTTAAGTGCCTTGAACCTCAAATCCTAGTTCTTCTTCCAACTTAGCTTCTTCCAATATGTAGCCATTCGTGTGTAATTTCATATTGTAACAGAGTATCAAATCCATCTGCTGGTGCAGATGAGACTCCCATACTCATTTGCCACAAAGTAGTCTTTCCTTCATTTGTTTTCTTTATTTGTGGCTTGATGTCTCACCCATTGTCTATTTGTCTATTTGTCTAAATGTTTGCCAGATGTTTACATTTTTGGGGGGGATACAAAGCTCCCCTGTGAGACGTGCATTTTGAAGAATCTCTTTGGCTGTAGTGTTCTCAGCATTTGGCCATTGGGTGGTGCTGAGGTCAGGGAGTGCTTGTTTTCTCCTGCTTTGGGAGTATGTGATATTAGTCAGCTCGGTTGATCCAGAAATGCTATCAGCTGGTTCTGATACCCCCTCCCATTACAACATCCCCCCTCCCTAGCCCTCACACACCCTAGAGGCCTTTAGATAGCTGGAAATTCCAGTCTTCTGAAACTAATTATCCTCAATGAGAGGCTCTAAATATACCCCTAGTTGGTGCTGTCTTGACTCTTTTCTTTTAGAAATACAGTCCCCTTTTCTCCTTATGACTTTGTGTCTCAGAACTCATGCCCAATGACCCTATTGTGGCTTTGAACTGGAGAGCCAGAAGGCACAAAGGGGCTTTCAGATGCTCTTACTGCTTCTTTTAGCAGATGAGGCACGTGGCTAAGATAACCCAGAATGACAATGAGAGGTATGTGGGAAGCCTCTATGTAGGGAACATCCCCAGTGCTGGAATATGTGGCCATGACAGTGACTCCCATCTGCCCACCTTGGAATATGCAGCCAAGTCAAGGAAAGTTAAAAAGGGCAGATTGACCTAACTCGTAACACTCTGCTCTTGGTCTGATGGTATATAGAAAGAAAATCACATGAGATATGACTTAATGGGCTGGCTATTGATTTGTCTCCACATTTGAAGACATCAGTCTTTATAAACTTGGCTTCCAGGAACTGCATCTACAGGGCATCATCAGCTGAGAGCTTGCTGCAACATGAGCCGCCTCTGCAGACAGACTACAAGCATCGGCAAAAGATATCTGGAGTGTGCTAGGACAATGTGCATAAGATGACACCTCATTTTTTCTGTGGGAAAGACTTCACCAAACACACAGCATGTGCAAAAATGTATTGACATTGTCTATTGAGTAATTTCTCAAAACTGAGTAATATTTCAGTTCTAGAACAATGACAAGAACAAAACAAATGTTATGTCTCTGTAGATTGGGTGGGCGAAATGTAAAGTCCATAGGCTTCCACAAGGTGGTGGTGTTCATATATTGAGCTCAACAACACTAAGGATGACCCAAGATCAATTTATAGAAATGTCACTTGGCTTTTTGGGCCTGAGCGCTGCCACTGAAACCGATTGGTTAATTCTGGACATCCGTTTTTATTTCTTGCCAAGGTTTGGTTTTCTGTGATGCATTCACCATTGTTGTTGCAAATTCCTGCAAAGATAATGTTATCAAGCTTGCTACAGTTGGCAAGCAACAACATTTTTTGTTGAAAATGCAAAAATGATTTTTGACATCGAATCAACAGTGAAAATGTGTTGAAAACTAAAGACAAATAAGTGAAATTGTGGTGTTACGTTATATCCGTGTAATTTCCTACTGTCAAGAAAATAAATATTGATAAAAAAGTTTGTAAACTTTTTTTTGTTAAATATATTAACCCCATTTGTTTAAAAATATAAATATTTCTAGCAAGTATAAATATACATTGCTAAAAAAAAATCAATTGCGCAGAACACAAAATCATTGCCCTGATGACACATTATATTAAATAAGTAGACACAAATCAGGATTTTCTTATTAGTCATTAGTTTCACTGTTTGTAATATTAGTTCAGTTAGACAGATATTAGACAGTTCAGTGAATACCCCAAGTTGTTGCTGTCCTTCACTCTGTTAATTATTCATGTCTTAACATTTTTATTAGAAAATAAACATGGAATAGAGAAGTTAGGGACTTTTTGTTTATATATTGTTTCTTATATAAATTACTGTCGAGAAATAGTTCTTAGTAACTCAAGAGGATGACATCAAGTCATCTTGGTGTGACGCCTGATGCATCTCCTTACCAAATTAGCATGACTAATTTAGAAAGAAATCTTGTCCCCTGTTTTCTTTCACATTAGATTAATAGAATGATATATTTAGGTTAGAGGAAAGTCATGCTGCTGTAACCTTGCTGTACAGATGGCAGTAGCCAAATATGTGGTAGTCTCATTAAGCATAGAGATACAAGGACGACTGCTTTTGTTTTGACTAAGGAAAGAGAAATATGGAAAGCTTGGGTATTTTTTAGCCAGGCACGTCTTATTGCTGATGTCGGTAAGAGCTGGATTTGCTCTCCAGTGACAGAATTGTTAATATAGAGACAGTTTTGTAAAATGCCAAATAATAAGTTACCTATTATCTATTATCTATCAATGAAGTTACGTTCATGTTTTCAGGTCCCAAAACGTCATTATTTCAGTAGACCTCAAATGACATTATAACATTTGTTTTTCATTAAAAGTCAATGTGTGAAAGAAGTGACGTAGGTCAGATGTGTAAATGTTGAGATTTAGATGGTCCATTAAAGTAGCAGATGTGACTAATTCTTCCAGCTGATTTACAATTGAGAGTAAAAACTGTCTAATGTGTGAAGTATAACGGCACGTTAAATGGGAGTCTGTTAGTACTGCTCACCATTGGCAGAGCGACCATTCAGCGACTGTCTCGCTAGACAGGGAAAGAATAAAGCAATCAAAGTAAAATGTACTTGTACATGTACTTTGTAGCTATTTAATTATTTATTTTGATTATATTTCAAAAGCCAATTTCAGAACAATTGGTCTTTCTTTCATCCCTCAGGCTTGGATTTAAATAATTTAAATAGATTGAGACATTAGGTATTCATCTAATGTCTGGTCCTCAGAGAGAAAACATATCATTTGACCATTTAAGCTCTAAAACAGACCCCACAACCATCATTAGCGGCTCAGCTTTTGTTGTATTTCACTATAATGTGAGTAAAAGGCACAGGCACTTTCACAGTCTGAGATAAATGACGAGTTAGACTGATAAAGAATTAGTTTATTTTAAAGAGTGTCAACTGTCTCTGTGTTGTTAGATTGTTTTTTTCACCCCTCTTTGCTCTGGTCAATACTTTCCATCCACAGATGTGTGATTTGAACTGTGTGGAATGTTGGCCTTGCTCTTTGAGTAATGTTTAATTGGTTGAGGTTTTGTGAGGATCGTATACTATCTGGCAAGAGGTAGAAACTTTCTTCTGTAGACCAAATAATATTTATCTCATATCATAAAGAGATAATGCAGAAGACATTGATGTCTTGATTGCATTGTTACACCATTAATGGTGTAACCTTGTAGATTTTCCTTTCACATACCTGATTGTAGTAATCTTGTTAACTGTATCCAGCACAAACAACCTATCCAGATTTCAAAATACATTTTAAAGGGACTGTTCAAAAATTATTATTTTTTTTCCTGTTGTACACAATTTATATTTTAAATAATCTTGCCCTCAGCCATAGCATTCAAATGTTGTTTGCATGTGTGCACATTTAAAAATAGCTCTTCTGACATTCTAAAAATGTGTATTCCACAGATGAAAGAAAGTCAGGGTTTTTTTTTTCTTTTTTTTTCTGAACAACTTGAATGTGAGTAAATAATGACAGAATTTTCATTTTGAATTTTCAAATTGTTCCTACTGTTCAGAATTATAAATTGTTCTAAAACTAAACATTCTAAAAACAATTGTTTTTGTTTAAACGACGATGAATTTGCTTTCCGCCTATTATGTTTCCCGTATTACCTAACCAGTAGTTAGAAATTTGCTAAATTACATTGATAACAAATTTTGAGTCTGTGGAGCTGAAGGTTAATAAAACTAGTAATGTAATTCTAAATTGCTGGAGGATTCTTTTTTTTCCTTCAGTGTGGGAGTATCTTTATTTACCTGTTAGAGTCATGGACACTTTATCACATATCATGGAAGGAATGACTCAGCATCTTAGTGCAGTAGCGGAATTTCCTCTGAAACTCCCTCTATCCCACTTCACATCCACTAATTTCTTTCTGAAGTCGTGGAATGTTGTATCTATTCATAATTCCACATTTCTTGTCATTCTTAGCTGACTGGATTACTCAAGGTTGACCAGATGTAATCTTTTGGTCCACAATCATATTTACAAAGGCTTCTACCTTGGAATCCTGTGGACTGTGGTGTGGCATTCAATTAACCTTTATTCTGTCAGTGTATTGAAGCACGCAATGAACTGAATTCTGGTCACCAAGGACTGTAGAAGGGCATGTTTGTAGTGAAAATTGTAGGTAGGCTAATTTCTCAGCAAAACCTTATTTTTCAGGCACATAGTTCAGGCATGTTTATCTCCATTTAAAACCATAGTTGTTACAAGACTTCAGCATCTTCCTCATGGAATGACTTAATGTTCCTCCTGTCTGGATTTAATTAGAATGCTCCACTGCCCTTTTCTCTTGCCCCTTGGTCCTTTGAGGACTGCTTTTAACCAGGATGGTACGGAGGGAGGGCTTTTCTTTGTGCACAAAGCCTCTTGAAGCAGTCACCACCTGACCTCAGTTTCTCACAAACAACGCGACCAGCCCTGAGAAGTGCTTTGTCTTTGTCGATTATCTCAGCGCTATGCCTATTTTTGGACCAGTCCTCTTATGCCACTGTTTTACATTTTACAGTTGATGTAAGTAATATTATAAGTGGCACAATGAAGTTCTGTTGTATCACTGAAAATGAGACATTTACAATTTACTTGATGTTCTCCTTACAAAAATCAAAGGTTTTATATCAAGACAATAGAGTAAATTAACTTTAACCTAGGAATGAGTGTACATTAGCATTCCTGAGAGTGCTCAAGCCACAGTTACATTTTATGTCAGCAATTCATTTGAAGTAAATTTATAGGAGGTAACAGAAAAAAGAAAAAGAAAAAAAAATCCACTCCGGATATGGGCAAAACCGAAGTGTGCCATCTACGTTTTAAAACAGGCACACAGCAGAAAATGAGGCCTTCTTGTGGCTCAGCTGTGTTTAGCTTGGATTCAGTCATGCAGTGCTAGTAAAGGCGAGTGGGCTGGTTTTTATTTTTAGGCTGTATAGGAAAGGTGTGTCTTTGAACTTTGTCAGCAGAGGCATGTGATCATGGTCTGGTTGCTGTGAGGGCAATTGAATTCTCCCAACACTTTCTGTAGAGCATATACAGATAAAGTTTTTTTCTTCTTCATTCATTTCTTTTGCTATTTACTTGTAATGTGGTTTGAAGTAAATTACTCTGTGTAATCAATACACATATATTATATTATATTATATTATATTATATTATATTATATTATATTATATTATATTATATTTAGTGCTGTCAAATCGATAAATCGCGATTAATCGCATCTATTATAAAAGTTTGTTTATATAATGTATATATATATATATATATATATATATACATTATATAAACAAACTTTTATAATAGATGCGATTAATCGCGATTTATCGATAGATATATATATATATATATATATATATATATATACAGTGAGGAAAATAAGTATTTGAACACCCTGCTATTTTGCAAGTTCTCCCACTTAGAAATCATGGATGGGTCTGAAATTGTCATCGTAGGTGCATGTCCACTGTGAGAGACATAATCTCAAAAAAAAAATCCAGAAATCACAATGTATGATTTTTTAACTATTTATTTGTATGATACAGCTGCAAATAAGTATTTGAACACCTGAGAAAATCAATGTTAATATTTGGTACAGTAGCCTTTGTTTGCAATTACAGAGGTCAAACGTTTATGTAGTTTTTCACCAGGTTTGCACACACTGCAGGAGGGATTTTGGCCCACTCCTCCACACAGATCTTCTCTAGATCAGTCAGGTTTCTGGGCTGTCGCTGAGAAACATGGAGTTTGAGCTCCCTCCAAAGATTCTCTATTGGGTTTAGGTCTGGAGACTGGCTAGGCCACGCCAGAACCTTGATATGCTTCTTACAGAGCCACTCCTTGGTTATCCTGGCTGTGTGCTTCGGGTCATTGTCATGTTGGAAGACCCAGCCTCGACCCATCTTCAATGCTCTAACTGAGGGAAGGAGGTTGTTCCCCAAAATCTCGCAATACATGGCCCCGGTCATCCTCTCCTTAATACAGTGCAGACGCCCTGTCCCATGTGCAGAAAAACACCCCCAAAGCATGATGCATCACAGTAGGGATGGTGTTCTTGGGATGGTACTCATCATTCTTCTTCCTCCAAACACGTTTAGTGGAATTATGACCAAAAAGTTCTATTTTGGTCTCATCTGACCACATGACTTTCTCCCATGACTCCTCTGGATCATCCAAATGGTCATTGGCAAACTTAAGACGGGCCTTGACATGTGCTGGTTTAAGCAGGGGAACCTTCCGTGCCATACATGATTTTAAACCATGACGTCTTAGTGTATTACCAACAGTAACCTTGGAAACGGTGGTCCCAGCTCTTTTCAGGTCATTGACCAGCTCCTCCCGTGTAGTTCTGGGCTGATTTCTCACCTTTCTTAGGATCATTGAGACCCCACGAGGTGAGATCTTGCATGGAGCCCCAGTCCGAGGGAGATTGACAGTCATGTTTAGCTTCTTCCATTTTCTAATGATTGCTCCAACAGTGGACCTTTTTTCACCAAGCTGCTTGGCAATTTCCCCGTAACCCTTTCCAGCCTTGTGGAGGTGTACAATTTTGTCTCTAGTGTCTTTGGACAGCTCTTTGGTCTTGGCCATGTTAGTAGTTGGATTCTTACTGATTGTATGGGGTGGACAGGTGTCTTTATGCAGCTAACGACCTCAAACAGGTGCATCTAATTTAGGATAATAAATGGAGTGGAGGTGGACATTTTAAAGGCAGACTAACAGGTCATTGAGGGTCAGAATTCTAGCTGATAGACAGGTGTTCAAATACTTATTTGCAGCTGTATCATACAAATAAATAGTTAAAAAATCATATATTGTGATTTCTGGATTTTTTTTTTTTAGATTATGTCTCTCACAGTGGACATGCACCTACGATGACAATTTCAGACCCCTCCATGATTTCCAAGTGGGAGAACTTGCAAAATAGCAGGGTGTTCAAATACTTATTTTCCTCACTGTATGTATATATATATATTATACATGTGTATGTGTGTGTGTGTATATATATATATATATATATATATATATATATATATATATATATATATATATAATACTGGATTGGACAGTTTATCAGCTGATACTGAGATGAAATAATTGTTTTAAGAAATATTTCAATAGACAATTTTACTCTTTTATCTATTTGTTGGTGCCACTGCTGTTTTTAGCAAAACACTAATATTATATGCAAATTTCATCTCTTTGTGCATTTATTGCAGTGATGTGTAGCCTGTTGGACTTGTTTGATGTGTCCCGCTTGGTGTCACAGACGGTTTATATATCATTGTTGGCACAGAGGGACAGGTGCTCGCCACGTGTTTACACATTTTCCATCACATGCTTGATGCTGAATTTAACATAATAGGCCCCCCAGCAATCTAAGCCAAGGTATTTATTTTTCTCCCTTTTCTTACCTTTTTTTTGCTTCCTTGTAAACCTCTTTTATCTGTAAAGTACAGCGTGTATGCAATATATAATGTACTGGCTTCATTTCTTAAGCAAGTTGACAACACACCCATGAGACTGAAGGTTACCCAAAAGGCCTGACTGCTTTTTTTCTTTTTTTTACTCCCCAACCGTTCATTGGTACAGTTAAGATTTTTTTCAGAAAGAGACAAGTAGTTGCTCGTAAGCCCTAACTTAACCGCTGCTGTTGTTGGCAAAGTGTCAATTAAATTACTATTTGTCTCTTTGCATTCACTGTCTCATTTACCTACTCGTCTAAATGGTGTGTTAACAAAAACCCACTGCGTTTCAGCGCTTTTCACTGAGCCATGCCACAGACCCTGGCTTCCTGTTTGTCAGCTGGATTGTCTCAGATAAAAATGCTCAACAAAGGCTATGGCTGCATATGCACAAAGATAGAGTGAAGAAACCTAAAGGCAGAATGGGCATATTGACATTAATTTGATATATTGGTCAATTCTATAGGGTGTTTGGCACAGAGGATTCACCCTCATGTCGTCCCAAACCTGTAAGACTTATTTTTCAATATTTTGACATATTTTTAAAAGTGCCTCACTGTTATTTATTCCAGTCCAATGCTGTTTTGGACTCCATTGAGTTTTATTGTGGGCAAAAACAGTTCAAAAACAGTTGGAACAACAAGGGTGAGTAAATGATGACAGAATTAGCATTTTTGGGTGAACTATCCCTTTAAAGTTGAAATATTGGAATATAGCCGAAGCAAGCAGCAGATTCACAATTCTGTACTTTCCCTTTGACTGGAATAACGTAGTGACGTAGAAACCAGTGGTAGGGCCTCTGACGAATTGAAAGTGTTTCTTTTGGCTGTACTTTTCAACGGTGAAACCCGGTGGGGCAGCTCTTCCAGTTTTATAATGGATGGCTTCTTTCATGCCTCATATCAAACATAAAGCCTGCTTTATAAGGTGTCATATGACCTGCAGGGCCACTCCCATTTCACCTTCTCAAATAAAAGCTCTGGCAGCATTCAAAACAAGAACTACAGAGAGATCTAGTCAGTTGATATACATTTTGGCCTTCGCTCTCCTTGAAACATCTCAATTTAAAAGGCATTTCATCTGGGTAGAAATCCCCGTGCCTGCTTTACTCCTGCCACGTCTACGTCGAGTTGATGAAAACCTTTACACAATCTTGTGTTACCCGTCTCGCATAGCTCAAGGTGTAGTCTGGTTGTTACTTTGTCCAGGTTCCCCCTCCCCCTCCCCCACTGCCCTCCCCATCCAATCCAAACCACAGCCTGAGCTCACCTGAAGTCATTTGCATATTAGGTCTGCCCTTGAATCTGATTGGTTCCAAGCGGAAGTTCTGTTTTACAGCCTGTCTGTCAGTGGTTACTCAGGGGGATGAGTCACAGTGAGAGAGAGCTTTGCTTTGCAGTACTTCTCTTTTTTAAAGACTTCAACGCGCAACCATTGCCCTCCCCTACAATGTTCTCATTTTCGTTCTCTCTACCACTGAAGTGAGTGGGAGAGGCAGAGGGCAGGTCAGTGTTCAACACCTTGAACATGCCATTTGATTCGCTTTAGACACACCCTTGGATTATTTTTTTTTTTACTTCTGTCAATGTAATCTCTCTCTTTTTTAAAATAATACATTTTTTATCTGAGTTTTTTTCTCCAACATTTTCATGTATGTTTATTTCCATAACCATGGAGTTTGACATGAAACCCCTGAATGTATAAGGTTAGTGACCATTTTGTATCTTTATGACGTAATATTATGCTGTTGTATATCTGTTAGCGCCAAGTATCTGTTGTCTGCATTCTTCACTTTGTAAGCATTATTCATCTTTTTTCATGCAATATATATTGTGTTTGTTATGAAATGACATTTTCTGATTTTAGGTCAACATTTAAATACAGTTTTTATATATATATATATTTATTACGATACAGCTAAGCAATCAATAATCTGTGCGTTTAGTCTACATTTAATAATCAACTATTGGTAGAATGATTGACAATTTTATTATAAATTGCTGCAGACGTGTGTAAAAACGTGTGTTTGGTACCGTTTTCCATACATGACCATTTTGCAGTTGTACAAATCTAACGAAATGTATTTATGATATAGTGTGCGGTATATACAAGTTTATAGTCACATGTTTTGCAAAGTATCATTGCCTTATATGGGTACCGAGAGTGAGGTAGGCAATCGTGTTTTGTAAGCCTGTTGACCAAGCCCATACGACGGTTAGAGTGGGTTACAGTGTCAAAATAAACTTTTCAATTACATCTTTGCCTGTTTTAGCTATATGCTTACAAAGTTGCCAACTTTGCACAGTGCGCCAATGTACCTTTTGTTCACGTAAGTGATGGTTTTGCTTTTGCTGTTGTAGTGTGCCATTGATTCCATTACGTGGGCTTGTAGATTTCAGTTTGATTTTAGACTGGCTTATCAGGCCTCATCATTGCCATGAAACCTGGTCTGAATGTTGCTCATCCTGTTGTGCTAAGAAACCACAGTAACTCAGGAGAGAGGAGAGTGACAAACAAATCTACTTATTGTACCCGAGCACCTCTTTTTTGCTCTTTCTCTTTTTATGAGATAATAACCCTCGCAGAACGTCATTTTGCCTGAGTTCACCACGTGTAATTATGCCTGACACCATACTTACTATAGTAACTTGTGTCATCATCTCCATGGTATGTGCTGAGACTAGCTTGTAAGTAGCAGGGTAATCAGTCTGCTAGAGAAAACAGTAATTTTTTTTTGACACAATTATATTCAAGCATGTGGCCAAAAGACATGCATGTGATGTTGAAAGAGTTTTTTAGCAAATTAAGTTACAGACAGTCACATGGGCAGCAGCTTTAGGCCAATGTCATTGCTTGTACCTTTAATTCACGTTTCGGTAATATTCCTAATTACATTTTTGAGGTCTTTTATTGATATCTAACTAATATCACATTGAGCTTCTTATATGCAATATTGTTAATGTAAAATATTACAATACAATTACATTTGATTCACTTCAGTCAGATTCACATATGAAAGCAGTTTGGTGGAGGTCAGAAAATGTGGACTTCTAGGGAATTTTCCCCCATCCAACACACCCTATGTCATATGACCTCAGGTGTTCAGGGCAATATCAGATTTTACTTTAATGGCTCTGTTATCTTGTCAGACCCCCTGTTAGGCGGGAGATACCAACAGCACTGAAACTATTATGCCCCCCACCCGGCTGTCCCTGATTTGTATTGTAAATGAGCCAGGGCACCTGGAGTTGGCCAGTAGTCAAACACAGGCCCCTTTGCTGTGGATTGCTTTGTTTGGGGCTTCTCTTCAGGTCTGAGTTTCTGTCACAGTTGGCAGCGAGGCCGGTAGTGTCAGGTTGGCTCTTCACATAAAACAGCGTCAACAAGTCCCTGCCTGTAATTGGATCATTAGGTCTTGCTGAGCAGGAGGGTTGGACTAAACTGCTCTAGCTGGTCTAGCATGGAGAACAGAAGAGGGTTGGACCTGAGAAAGAATATTTGTCCTATTCTTGTCACAGCATTGTGTGGCGTGGATTAGGTCTTGATATTGAAGAAAAATGCGATATGTGATAACTCGTTAAATAATGCGATATTCAATATGCGATATGATAATTCTCTGTGTAAAATGAAAGTGTAAAATGATTTCCAGGTGTTTAATTTATTTAAAAACTGAAAATTATATAACCAACATGTTTCACATTCTTTTTGTGAGAAAACATCCCTACAGCTTCTAAAAGTGAACACCAGTGTTTTACTGTAGCATTACATACAAAGCAAGTGTTATTTTAATATTAGTGTAAACCAGGGGGTTTAAGGTAGGCCTACATTAGGTTTATTTAACAACAGAAATTGAATAATCAAATGTAAAAATAAAACACAGGTATGAATTAAATATATTCTGATTCTTATTAAAGCTACAAAAGTTATTCAGTCAAGAGCAGTGTGTGATTTTCTTTTTGGTTTGATTAACATTAAGCACACAGACGGAAGCAGCAGTGTTGCTAAGTTCACGGTTTTCCCGCGGAATTTGGCTACTTTTACACTGTTGCCATGGGTTGTTTTTAGTCTGCTGGTTGAAAGGTTGCTTTCTGTGTGTGTGAATACTTCGCTTATTGCGCCTAATAACATTAAGCATCTCACAAGTATGTAACAGTCATGTGTCCAGTCTACTCTCTGCGTCAACCTACAACGTGGACTTTTTGTAATCTTTTGGAGTATTAAATATCATGCATATCATGGTATGTACGTTTGCGATATTTCGATATATCGTGCAGCCCTAGTGTGGATGGTACACTGAAAAAAATGATTAGTTGAAATTAATCAATTTTTTTATCGTAAGTGGTTGCATTCAATTGATTTTATTCAATTCAATTCAGTTCAATTCAATTCAATTCAAATTTATTTGTATAGCGCTTTTCACAATACATATTGTCTCAAAGCAGCTTTACAGAAAGTTTATCTACATTTAAATGTTTATCTACATTTAAACAAATGCATTAAGTTGAACTTCATAAATTTTAGTTCAACTGTTTAAATGTAGATAAAATCAATTGAATGCAACCACTTCCGATAATTTTTTTTATTAATTTCAACGAATAATTTTTTTCAGTGTATGAGAGCTGTTGTTGAGGCTTATATTGGAGACTACGGTTTGTTAGTATTTCAGTTCTTCGAAATTGTGCTTTGTCATTCCTCCAGCTTTGATTGAGTTTTTGGAATAGGAGGAACCAGTTTGGTAGCTAATTAGAGGTTTTGAGGACATCTGTCTTTTTTTTCAATGTTTAAGAGTTCCTGTCATAGAGCATAAAGTCTTTAGAAAGATCTTAATCTTAGCTTTTGAAGTTAGTGCAGTCATTGTCATTGAGCTATTTGACGTAATATTCTAAGAAATGTTTTGAAAAGTTGAAACTGACTACAATTTAAATAGATCTAATGTGACCATGACAACAGTTTGCAAAAAAAACCCAAACTATTTATAAGTGAAAAGTTAAATGAGATCACCATATGAGATACCAATTGTGTCGCCATTGGGTATCTCTGAATTTTTACTGAAAGCAGTAGTGTTCTGCTGAAAAAGTCCAGGCAGTCATTCCTTTGTTGATATGTTGTTTACTGCTAGTGGAGATTTGCATCACATTTTCATACTGCTCTCCCCATTTCCATTGAGCAACACACATTCTCAGTGTCGAAACTTTCTGATTCCTAAAACAAGCTCAGACTGGCATGCCTAAGTTCTCAGGTACCAGATACACTGGTAGAAGATTCACAATCACAGACTATTACATAATAACTTATTCAGTGTCAACTTGAAGAAAATTAGTGAATTTGTAGACCAGATCAATTATTTTATATTTAATCCATGCAAACAACTAGAGATAATGGGATTTTGTCCAAACATACACTGCATCATGGTTTAGGAAAGAAAGCGGAACAAATGGTCAGTCAGTTTAACCAAGATAAACATATGTCCTCGGCATCATAAGGAAGAGTGGCCCGCAATTTCTTCTGGGAAATGCCCTTTTGTTGAAGAAGTTGACGACTTCCACCCACTTGCTACGCCCGTTTTGGTTTTATCTCATGCTTTGGTGGGTGATGTTCCACTGAAACTGCCCACTGAATGGCTCTTTATGTTGTTCTGGAGTTGAGAACGTTCATTTACATCCTGTTCCCCAGGGCATAGGTTATCATGTGGTATACCAGGTTTTTCTTTGCTTTTGAGTAATTATGTTAAAAAAAATCCAACCAAATAGTTTGCCTCAATAGTAAGAACAAGAACATTAATTGGTTAAGAAGGCATTTCTACAGAAACTTCTTTAAGTCAATTTTCAGATCTATGTAGCAACTAAGTGTTGCAGTTTTGTTTGAAATTTTGTGAATTTGTGATCACATTTTCTGTTGATCTGCACATTTTCAGTTATTTCAATAGGAATCCAAGCTATCGGGAATTTTGTGTGAGGTTGAAAGTTTTACTCGTATTCATTCATCTTGTTTACCATCAGAAAACTTCTTGGTTTGAAAGTGATGTCAGTGTGAGCTGTGCTTCATACATCGCTACACTAATGACAATAGACAATGGATTTTTTTTGCCTGTGAAATTTTGTAAATGTGACGACTAAATGTGTTTTTTGATAATCGAACGTGTCTTTTTATGCTTTTGTCATTGAGTGTCAGAAATTGAAGATCACTTTCCACATTAACGTTGTTGTATCTCACCAGAGATGAGCTAGATATCACATGTTCGATGTCAGACCACTTCCCATGTAAACCACACTAGTCTTTTTTGCTTAGAGTGTATTCACTAAATTAGTTACAAAAACATCACATTGCCAAGCTTCTCATGACAAAGTGCTAAAAAATAACCAAACGACCATACCCACCCAAAAAACACACATTCAAAGGCTGTATTGAAATCAGTCTTATGAAACTGCATTGCAAACACTGTTTTCCAGAGCGCCTATCTTTTGTCAAAACAGTTGCAAGTTCCTCTTTTGATAGAAAGGCCTCTGTCTCTTTGTAACCTGCTCTACTGCCACTCTTGAGTCCAGTCAGCCACCTGGCATTCTCATTTAGGAGGAATGCTGTCAGCATTGCGCCATTCCAGACTCAAAGCAACATGGATGACATAGTCCCATTTGCACCGTGCAATAAAAAGGTTTACTGATGACACCAGTTTAGTGTTGTGTACCAGTGTCTTGGATGCTTCGGCCCAGACATAGAGTTTGAATAGCTGTTTTCATCTAGAGCTTCATCTACTTGTTGCTAACAAGTACTAAAGAGATGAACCAGATGAGGACTAGTGGTTACCTTCCATAACTACAGTGCAGGGGCAGCCCTGTGTCTAATATTCTAGTCTGCCTGGTAAACATCGAATACACAGACATGTGACTGGTTATCGTCATGACAATGCATTGCTTTTCATTGGAACAGCTCAGGGCAGATACCAGCCTTGAAATGCAATTACATGCAATTCAGGCTCACAAAGACTCTGAAAACAAAAAGCTTCACAGTTTGAAAGTTGTGAATAGAAGCGACCATTTCGCAAGCTCTAAAGCAACACGTGTGGTGAGCAGCTAAGCAAGTATCTAGCATTTTAAAGAAACGCACGCAGGCTTTGAACAAGTTGTGGGCGGTTGTGTTTAACAGAACATTAAACCACAAGTCACAGCTCTAAAATGACATGCTAATGAAAATGTGTTAGTTTCTGATGGTTTAATGTGACTTTTACTGAGTTTTAAAATTAGGATGTATGGTTTTGATGTGAACTAGGGTTTGCATGTACAGCATCGTATCATCGGTGAATGATGCTAAATAAAAATGTTGGCTGTTGGAAATGTCTAAGTAAAGCTATATATATATATATATATATATATATATATATATATATATATATATATATATATATTTTTTTTTTTTTACTTTGTTACATTTTAGGTGCTTATGCTGTGCATTTTAGCTTCCAATTTAGAGTTTATTTAAAGGATAATATTAGTAGATTCTGACTAAATCTGTTTGTAGTAGAAGAGGAATGATTATATTAGTGTTTATTTATTTTTTACTTTAGATGTTCTTTTAAGCCTATATAGAGACAACCTTTGGATAGTTCACCCAAAAATGAAAATGTTGTCATTATTTACTCACCCTCAAGTTGTTCCAAACCTATATGAATTTTCGATCTTCTGTTGAACACAAAAGAAGATATAAAGAATGTTGGTAACCAAACAGTTGACAGTAGCCATTGACTTCCATAGTTGTTTGATTACCAACATTCTTTAAAATATCCTTCTTTTGTGTTCAACAGAAGAAAGAAACTCATGCAGGTTTGTAAAAACTTGAGGGTGAGTAAATGATGGTAACATTTTGTCTATCCCTTTAAATGACATTGATATTTTGGTAACACTTTACAATAAGGTTCATTAGTTAACATTAGTTAATGTATTAACTAACATGAACTAACAATGAGCAATACATTTGTTACAGTATTTATTAATCTTTGTTAATGTTAGTTAATAAAAATACAGCTGTTCATTGTTTGTTCATGTTAGTTCACAGTGCATTAACTAATGTTAACAAATACAACCTTTGATTTTAATAACGTATTAGCAAATGTTGAAATTAATATGAACTAAGATTAATAAATGCTGAAGAAGTATTGTTCATTCTTAGTTCATGTTAACTAGGTAGTTAACTAATGTTAACTAATGAACCTTATTGTAAAGTGTTACCGTGTTTCTATTGGTTAAGGGTTTGTGGAAGCTGGTGGTGCCGTATAATTGTATGTTTAATAGGTCCAAATGTGTCCAGTTTAAGAACACAGCACCCTCGGTTAGTATAGAAACATATTACATCACCCAAGGAAGGAAGGAAGGTTTACTCACAAATTCTGTAGTTACATCACAACCTATGGGGGTGATTGAATATTCTTTGTAAGCTAACTAAAATAATCCTTTAAAATAATGCGTATGTGTTGATAATAATGCTGAGAGTGGTTTGAAGGTGTTTACAGTAGTATCACATTGTAGCTGTGGAAAATTGAAATCCCAGAACAATGGAGACCCATGGAAACTCTACAGACCAGAGGCGGTTGTCATTTACCGCCCCCACCTCCAAAAAGTGTGTTTACAGCATTACTTTAAAGTAAACCGGCACGATTAATTGTTAAAATATTGCGATCTCGATTCAAACACCCATTCGATTTTATTCCTGAATTACAATGATTCGGCTGTGTCTATTAAACCTTACAGACAAAATCTTATATAACCTAACCTGACAAAATCATACCGGAACATTCAAATCTGTGTTCACGCTGCTGCTGATCCAGAGAGAGCAGTTGTCATGTATAGGAATTAAACAGCTTATCAAATCATTTTCTGTCAAAAATTAAAATAATCACAGACAGATGGATATAAACACTGATGTCTACGATAGCGACAAAATAGACCAAATCCCCTTACAAGTAACATGGCGCTTAAAATAACGATTTTGTTATGCCACCAGGCGATGACAAGTGACTGTTAATTTTTTTTATTTGTCATTAAATCAAGAGATTCGTTCAAAAACGCTGATTCATCCAGTAACGAAACAAGTGAAGTCTTTATGATTGAGTCTTTAAATCATTCATTCAAAACAAATTTAAAAAAACATTAATTCTAATTAATTAAAAGTTTTGAAATAGACGGCAGAAATGTATATTTTGTCAGAACCTCCAGTAATTTACATGCTATTTTATTTAGTTGTCTGTTCAGAATTGTGGGAGAATCGTGATCTCTGTTTAAAAAAAAAAAAAAAAAATGTGTGAATCTCAATTTATCCAGAATGGTGCAGATCTATTCATATATATTCAACTGATATATTCATCAAGTAGTGCCTTTGAAAAACCTACATTATCAGTGTTCAAACAGTTCAAACTTAGACATATAAAATAAATTAAGTTCTGTATGGTCAGAAAGCTCTATATATTTATTAGTTAAATTGAGATGATCTTTGCCATTTCACAGTAGTTATGGTATGAGGATACCAGTTGGTTGCAGTTCAGGCCACATATCAACCCTAATTGCTTAAAAAACATACCTATGTTCATTGGTTTATGTCACTCGTGTTGCAAATGTATTTGGAGTGACATTCAAAATAATGGATCAGATGTCAAGACATTACAAGAGAGATTATTTGATGTGCTATCAACAACACTAATCAATAGCCTTAAATTAGATCATTTTCTTCAGCAGACTGTATTTCTGTATATATATATATATATATATATATATATATATATATATATATATATATATATATATATATATATATATATATATATATTATCATCATTTCTTGGTTGGTTCATTTTTACCCATTGTATCTGTGTCATATCACTCAACATGCTATAGGTCACCTCACAGTCGGTTTCTTAGCAACAACCACTCCTTGTTTACATTTTCATTGTGAGTCTCATTTAGTGTTAACAATCCTCAAGAGATATTATGTCTATTGCATACGCACAAATTAGTGCCTTGTTATTGGTACCTTGCAGTGAGCCCAAATGCTTTACTATCAGATTCTGCTGATTTGATGGATAACTGTGTTTTTACTAACTGTATTTCACTCACTCGTTTGTTTTGTAGTTCTCGCCTCACTTCAGGATATTGTCACTATCTGTATAAGTAGATTTGAGATGATGACTACTTCTTTTTAAGCTCCCTCGTTTATGGCCTCGCATATTATTGTTGGCTTTTCTCATCTTGTTGCTATCATGTACAAACGATGGCACTACAAAGGCCAGTGTTCCTTCTCAAATATTGACCCGAATTAAAACCTACCACCAGCATCTGCATACCGCCTCCTCACGAACCGACAAACAACGACAACAAAATGGCTATGTGTAATCTCTCTCCCATCACTGATCTCTGAAAGTCATTACCTACTACAGCTATTCTTTTCCAGTCCTCTCTCGTCTCTTGTATTGAGAGATTTGAATGGATGAATGGGGGAAGGGGAGTGTTATTTTATAGTGGTGTGTTTTATTGCGGTGGTGTTTGCTTTGCGCTGTTTTTCTCCGCAGGTTACACAGGTGATGCCTGGGCCAACATTCACATCAGCTCATTCAAATATTTCCAGCAGTAAATGACGTATCATGATGAATCGTATCAAGAGTATATGCCTTCTGTGTTGTTAAAGAAGATTATTGATACACATACTAGATTTCATAATGTTATTCTGGTTCAGCACCTGAAAATGTGTCTTTTGCTACAGTATCTGCAGAGTTGGTTCATGGGTAATAATTAAATAATTATGCAATTAGGCTGCAGTTAGTAGTTGGTAAAAAGAAAGGTCTTCCTGTACACCTTTCCCATGGGGTTGTATTAACCAGGATGGATCTGAAAGCTGTCTAAACATATCACTTACACTATTGTGGACTCATCAGCCTTTCACAGAATAATATCACCACATTCAGAGTAAATGGACTCATGGACAATACCACAACATGTTGGTAAGAGCTTATAGTATGTTCTGTAGTTTAATAAACCAGTGCTATTTTGGAGATAAAAGATGAAGCGGCTGGTTGGATTATGCGTTTAATTTCAACCCTGGGTATATTCCGGGTCTCTCTTCATAATGAAGAGTCGGTCTCAGTACCATCTTATCATGCTTATTACTGAATAAAGATGGACTTTTTTTTACTTAGTCTGCAGATTTATACCATGTAACTGATATGTAATCACTTAATGGAAATGTAAGTGACCTCTTTTCATGTTGCACCTCCTCTTCCACATTGTCATAGTCAAGACCGCATGACGTGACTAGAAGAGAACTACACCACATATTGCACACGGCCCCTGCAGCTCTACAGGGCCAAAGGCAAACCTTACATAACTTATAATAAATGGCATGAATGTCAGTTATTTTGGGCCCGTTGTGTCAGCTATAAAGTATTTTATGATGCATTATAATCGAGGAGTGCCAGCCTCGCAGCAAGGAGTGTATGACTTAGTTTTAGAGCATGATGGTTTTATCAATGTCTGCTGGACTCATAAATACAAAGACAGATATGGGTTGCTCCAATTACTTTCTAATTTGGGTATAGTCAGGAAAATGACGGCAGTTATTTGGCGGGAATTTAGTCAGCTTGATTTTTTTCTACCTGTCTATATGTCTATCTGTCTGTCTGTCAAAAAAAAGACAAATAAAATATCTACATTGCAATACCCAGGTTCAGTTTAGATAGATTTGGATGAAGGTATAAATGCACGTTTTACATTTCAAAATATTTTGAAGGGTCTAGAACAATGACAATGACAACAATGATTCAGTTAGTAGACTGCATACAAATGCAGCTTTTGCCCATGTGGACATCTCATGAAGTTTATGTCTAGACCTGTTTGGAATGCTCTTTGCATTTAACAGCCAGCTTCAGTTTCGTTGTACCCCCAGCTTGCAGATTTTTAGCTGATTTCAGGCAAGAGTTGTGTTTCTCATGCATGCTTTTTTTCACAAGGCCTCAAGCATACAGAAAGGAACTTCAAACAGTTAGTTTCTCTTTTAGTGACAGTGAACTAAAATGTGAACTTTGAATTTTACTGCTTTACGACTGGCGAAAACCCTGTGATGTCTATGGTCTTATCAACTGTAGAATGTGAGCTGTGTCATCACTGGCTCTTTTGGGTTCCTAGAATTTAATTTTGTAGCATGCAAGTGCAAGGCAGACATGTTTTTCTGCTGTATTCAGGGTGCATTTTTCCCTCCTTGTGCAGACATATGCTGTGACATGTTGGTATTGGTATGAGTGTAAACACATCGGGGATGGGTGAGTCAAGATGGCGGGGGTGGCGCTATTTCTCAACAGTACATATGTTGCCATAGAGGAAAGCATGTTAAATACTGCCCCAGGACAGCTAGAACGTCCCCAGACGCCTTTGATTTCTTCCAGATTACATGGTAGAACCAAACAGGCGTTGAATTCAATGCATTTTGAAGTTAGTTGAATTTTATTTACTCAAGTGTGAGATGGATGTTTTAGATATTTTTGTAGAAACTAAATCATAAGCAGAATAAAACAATGCAAGTGTCACACAGTGTGTCATAGATAGCAGATTCTAAACATGGTCAGATGATTGTGAGTGAGAGAGAGGGAGGTGCAAACACTTGGCTTAGGAGTTTGAAGTTTGAAGTCAGTATATCAGGCTGAAAGCCCTGAGTTTCTCCAGTCTTGTCATGCTCTGAATTGTTCCTGCATAGAAGCCAAAACATTTAGTCATTGTACTGAAATATCTGAAGTGTTTTTCAAATTTCCTATGCCGCTGGAAGCAGCGCAGAATGCAGTTCAAAAGATTTCAACAATTAGATGCTGGAAGGTTCTTCAAGCAGTCAAAATGAAACCGTTGTATAGTTACAATACATTCAATCAATACATTGGGAAAATTATATCTTATGGTAAAATAAAAAGTATGTGTTTGTACAGCTGATATTGGATATTTTTATTTATTTATCTGTATTAATGTAGCAAATTTTTAATTTCGAATTTTAAGACCAGCACATCCCTCCCTAATATCATTCCAATGCCACTATGCCATTTTGCAGATACTGGCAGTTGTAGGATAACTTTTACCTTTTGGGCCTCAAAGTTTGAAGTACAACAATAACTTTTGTCTTTTTTAGCCTCTGTAGCAATTTCCTGTCCTGTTTTCACAAGTCTGACGTGTCTTCCTATCTGTGGTGTGCGGCCTGTTGCCACATAGTAGAAACAGATCACGGGGAAGAACATTTTTAACATTATGTAGCACACACCATGTGCCTTTTAAGAAGTCCATCAGTTTGGTTCAGCTCGCTGCTGGTAAGATATAATCTGCTTACATTTTTAAACATCAGCCCTTTTCTTGCCCATCAGCATCTGTACCAATGCCTGACGACACTACATCCACGTAGAGGAAATAGCTAAGCGATTAGTCGCAGATGAACCCTGAGACTGAGAGTAAGAGATGTGAGAGAGGAAGTGAGTAAGGGTGCACCAAGTTCTGTTCCTCATGTTGTTTTCTCAGTAATTAACCCCAGTCTGTGACACTCATGCTACATGGAATTGAGTCTATAAAACAATTGGTTTCTAATTGAGAATATATGTAATTTTAAATCATGAGATTTGTGTTTGTGAGCTCGGTCTTGATGGTTTTAGTTTATAATACATTGTTTGATTGTGCGTGTGGTGGTATCAGCTCTTTGGGATGATATCTGAGATAAGTGAAGCTTTTTGAAGGTGTCTGAAGATGTTTTTTTTTAGAATTCGGAGAACCAGACTTGTTTTGTTCTTCTCAGAAACAAACCGCTGAAGGGTGGCATGATCTGATGGTGATGAAGACGGGGGTTCAGTGTAAAAGTAGGGACCCTTTAAATAAAAAATAAAAAAAAGAATTCAATAAATGTGAATTGACGAGTAGACCGTGTGCCATGCTGTTATTGTTAAAGCATAATGTTTTATTCCAATAGTGGTTACCAACTAAATATAAATATACTGCAGTCAAACATGTCGAAAACACAAAAAAGTGAGAAATACGGAATCTAAGAGGAAGGGGAAGAAGTTTCCACTCTCAAAATGAGAGAGAAGTGTTCGCTTGTTTGTGGTCTAACAGTCAGGAAGTAGCAGAAACCGACTGCTCAGTGATGCATTTCCTGTCACTGCACGATTCACAGGTCAGTTGTGGCTGTTCTTTTTCCTTTTGCATTTGAATGTGTTTAGTTTAGGGTTCCTTTACCATGGCTTAAAGTTTGACCAACTGGAAGCTCATTTCATAGTGTAGGTTGTATAATTTTTGGTCGTAAACGAAGTTGACATTTTTATAAAATGCAATTTGAATCATCTTAAAATTGTTTGGAAAATCATGAATGGGGGGGATGCTCTCTTTCATCTCCTCAAACAAGTTTCCGTCTGGGAGAGATCAACACAACTGATGTTAACCAAGCGTCTTTAGACCCTACTGAGTTTAGTGGCAGGGATTTTGCCTTCACCTGGCCTCAGTCTCTCCTCCCCAGCCTTTAATGTTTGGAGAGCTGAGCTCCAGGCTCAAAGATAACAGCTCCTGTCTCAGGTGGGTGTGGGCCCCTTGACTTTTTCTAGCACCTTGAGGGGGAGTGGAAAAGTACAAGACTTGAGAGATCAGATTAAATTTGCTTCATCTCCTGCAAAGCTAGCAGAAGGTAAAGCCTTTCTTCTCTCTCTCGGTTTTAGCATAGCAGAAGTGGCGCTTCTCGAAGCAACGTGTTTGTCTCTCTCTCCGCTTCTTTTTTTCGTCATTCCCTTTCCCTCACAAAGATTGCTCTCGTTTTTATAATGTCCTTTTTTTAAAATCTTACCTGGTTTTATGCTTTTATCCTCGAAACACTTTTCGGGTCTGTATTGGAAACACACTGTGAAATGTCGACTTCTGTGCCGTGTTGTTGTAGGCTGATGTGGCCATGGGAGTTGCTTGTATGCTCGTCTCATTAATTGCCGTCTCTCTTGTTCTGTTGAATTAGCAAACATTCGCCTCACAGGCCCTTGACCTTTCTCCCTGATGTATAATATACTATTCTCCACTTCTGTGACCAACAAAAGGGGTGTGTGATGCTGATACTTTCACATCACTTTTAGAAGAAGAGAAAGCCAGCCTTTCTCATCAATGTAGGCACATCAAATACCAGTGCTGACACTAAAAAAGAAATGTACATATAGTCTTTCTGAAGTACTCAGTATGGTACCTTCGCTATTTTTACTGACGTGGCTGCTTTCAGACGTGCATATTTGGATGCTCGTGCATAATCGCATGCAAACTGCGGCCGAGTGCATGAACAGGCACATGGGCTTTTTGATCATAATGCTCATCTTTGTGAGCTATACATGTGTACATAGTCAGTTTTGTCTTATCTTATTGTCAACAAGTGGGACAATAAATTAGGAAATATGTCAACAATCTAACTGTCTTAATTAATTAACATATATTGTTGATATAAATCAAACAGTAATTTTGATAAAAAGAAGACACAAATCACTGGTTCAAAATCATTTAGTTATTATAAATCATTTAATTACATATTGCATTGTTATTTAATTGCCAATTTAATTTGTTATATTTAAAGTAGCATTCAAATGTGTTTTTTAAAAATATTATTATTTTTATTCAGCAATGACATTTATAATGTTACAAAATATATTTATATTTCAAATAAAATGCTGTTCTTTTAGGAGGCACAACTGTTTTCAACATGAATAATAATAAGAAATGTTTCTTGAGCACCAAATAAGCATGTTATGATTTCTGAAGGATCATGTGTCAATCAATACTGGAGTAATGATGCTGATTGTCAAGACTGGAGTATTGATGCTGAAAATTCATTATATTAAAATAGAAAACAGTTGTTTTGAATTGTAATCATATTTCACAATATTACTGTTTTTGTTCTATTTTTGCAGCCTTACAAATGCAGCCTTGGTGAGCATAAGAGACTTATGTAAAAACAATAAAACAATCTTACTGCCCCCAAACTTTTGAACAGTATTAATATTAAATATTTTAAAAAGGTTGTTCAGTTGTATATTATTCAAAATTGGTGCTGTGTACTGTGAAGTTTAATACATTGGTATTACTTGGACATAAAGCTAGTAACTTTTGTCAGGACAGTTTAAATGATATGTGGCCATATAGATGAGTACATTCAAGTTCATTATCCATAGTCCCTAAGTTCATTATCACAGCATTACAGGACTTCACTTGAGTTGAAGCATCACATCCTCACAGGAACTGGGCTAAAAACATCCATGTTCTGCTGAGTCAAGCAGCTGACCCTGTTAAAAGAGACTTTGTCCTCCATATTGATTTAAAGGCTGCTTTTGGCTTAATTCCACCCTCAGGGTTTCTCTTCCCTTTAGTAAGTGAGAACAAGCCTTCAGATGTCTTGCACGACACATATATGTTCACTGGCTCACTGGAGGTGTTTTAATGTCACATTTTGCTTGTGGAGTGTGTTTTTACTAAAACGCTCAAAACTGGCATGTTCTGAAATTCCAGGAATGCCAGGAATGCCAGTCCTCCTTCCTGACCTAGCAAGAAAAGAGCTTCATTTTCCTCTCGCTTTCTCTTAGTCAGTGTCTCTCCAAAAGCATATAGTATCCCAAGCTATTTTGAGTCTAGTTTTTCTCAAATGTGTTGACATCACCATTGCCATGACGTCACTCCCCACAGAGTAACTAGAGATTGCTTCGCCCTCTTCAAAACCATTTCCATCCATCCTAGTGATGTCATAAGAATAAGGCAGCTCACGATCACACCACATCTTGAATCCATAAGCATTCCCATCAAACTGCTCACCTATGTTAGATGATAATTCGTGCTTGAATTTGCTTGCTCCTTGATTGAATTCCATTGTCAGGGTGACTCATGGCTTAGCCATTCGGTTGGATTAAATTACATCCTTTCATGGTCAACACTGAACTCAGCTGAGGACGCTACAGGGGCGGGTGGGTCGACAGGGTCAATAGGGTAAGATGTATTTGTTCGTAATCATTCTCCCTTTCAAACTGGTTATTCTGTCCAACATTTTAGTCAGCGTCTTGCTTCATATTTACTTGTTTTGACAACACAGACTAGGCGCTTTGCCAGACTCGTACCAGCTGCTGCATTAGGACTCGGGACAGACGTTTTTCATGTACACCTCATAGTTTTACCTTGTTTGCTGAGTGTGTATCCTTGGCAGACCTCAGCCATGGAGTGATTCCATGCAAGCCCCACCCTGGAGTGTTTGCTTACTGAAGTCTTGAGTACTGAGTAACTCTACCTCCCTCTCGGCGCCTCTGGATGACGTGCAGCAGGCCTTTGTTTGTGTGCACATGTTGGGACTATAGGCAACTGTTGTCGCATCCCCTTGTATCGTTTGCAGGCTGCCGTCACGGTAGCGTAGATCACTCACCGTGTGCCCGGCACGAGGTCTTGTTATATACAACTGGGAATCAGCACGGAGAGCAGCATGGTGCATGCGATCACAGATTTGCACGATTTTGCTCCCCACCAGGCTCATCTCTCTGTGTGAAACGTTCTCATCAATCCCATATCACGCTTTCATTTGCCAGCACATCACCGTCAAGTGGTGTGAATTACTTCATTACTCCAAAGCAGGGTTGTAGACCATGGCAAGATCGTCTAATAGAATTTCAAGCTGCGAGCTTTGGCTGTGGCATATGCAGCTGTAGTTTGAGGTACGGAGAGCTTTTTGAATCGGAAAGAAGAACCGAAAATGACATGAGACCATTTTGAGCTAGTCTGTAAAGAAGGAGGCAGAACTCAGCCATGCTGTTGTTTGGCGACTTCTGACCCTTGGCTCGCACTACGGAGACTTCATGGGCGAGTGCTTTCCCAGACTGCAGAGGTAGGCATGACCCACTCTGTGTGGTCTTGATTTGCCTGATATCAGTATAGTTGTGATTATAATTGTTAGCACTGTTTATGCTATACGGGTATGTGCAGTTTGTTGAGAAGAAATGTGCCTTTACTTGATATAAAGTGCTCTAAAATACCCCATCGATTTGCCTTATAAATTGAAGTAGGAACCCTTTCCATATTTAGAAAACCAATATATAGGGATGCATGATGCATCAGCCGATATTTGTTAATTTTTAAGTTTGAGATTAAAAAAAAAAAAAAAAGAGTACTTTTATTCAGCAAGGACACATTAAATTGATTAAAGGTTACAGTAAAGACATTTATAATGTTACAAAAGATTTCTGTTTCAAATAAATACTGTTCTCTTGAACTTTTGAAAGAATGAATCCTAAAAAAAGTCAAGGTTTTCGCAAAAATATTAAGCAAAACAAGTGTTTTCAGTATCGTTTATAATAAGAAATGTTTCTTGGGCACCAAAGCAGCATATTAGAATGATTTCTGAAGGATCATGATGTAGCCTTGGTGAGCATAAGAGACAGAAACATTACAAAATCGTACCTACCCCAACCTTTTGAACGGCAGTCGATCTTAGATATATACTGTATGGGCCGATGAATTTTATTTTTCTTCATACTGTACATTATAATGTAGAACTTGTAGCATTTGTTTTATTTATTTAGACATAATAGTTTAAAAGTATAATATGAGCCGTTTGTTGGTTATTGGCCATTAACATGAAAATAATAATTATTAATTTAGTATTAGTATCATACAGAATTTTAATATCTCTCTTAATATACTCATACTCTACCAGATCATCAAAGAGACTTGAGGATGACCTCTTTTTATTTGACGTAAGCCCCTAGAAACCTACCAGAACACCATAGCAACCACCTAGTTTGGTTAGTGCTAATAATAGGTTGGGCCTCTCTGTTATGGGATACACCATCATGGTCCTCTCTTGTAGAGACAAGGCCGCACAAGGCCACATGTTGAAGATGAGACTCCAGCTGCTACAGAGGTCTTGGGCAGAGACTGAGCTAAACAGAACATTTGTTTGAGCCCCCTGCCACCTACACCCACACGGACCTATCTTTCCTATTCTCTTTAACTGCCCCCATTAAACCCTTGTACCCACCCACCCCACCTACCCCAACCCCCAGACACCATTCAACCTGGTATGCACTTGTTGACACACACACACACACACACACACACACACACACACACACACACACACGCACACACGCACACACACTGTCGTTTCAAAGCAAACAAGCCCCACCCTGCCACAGAGGAGACGTGGGCCGCTCCACTGCCTGCCATTTTACACCCCCCTTCAGTGGTTCGTCCAAACCTTCCCTCCTCTCCCCACAGCACTCGTTTAATCTTTAACCAGATTGCAGACCCTTCTGTTCCTTCTCGCCACCTCAGGGCTGGGAAGAGGGTACTCTTTCTCTCATAGGCCTGTGATTCTTGTGTTTTTGGGTTTCCGTAGTTCAGCTGGCTTCAGTGTGAGGAGTGAATGTGGACTTTGGATGAGGGTGTGTTTGGGCCCTTCTACTCTGATAACCAAACCTTGTTTACAGTACCCCTTTGATCAGGCTGGGTGATCTCATATCCTGTGTGATCCATGCCCCTCATCCCTTCCTCCGCACTGCCACTGAAGAGGTTCACTTATGCATCTGAACCTTGACGAATTAAACCAGGCATTCAAAATGAAAGTAGACCAGCTGTCTCGCTGCTTTTAGTGATTTTTGTCCATCATTTGAAACATCATTCAATCAGAATAGTGTGAATGATATTAGTACCATACCAATATTAGAATTCTACCTGATACCTATTAGCCGATTATTTTCATGGTATGGTCGATAACTGATAAATTAAAATTCTGTATTATTTTGTATTAAAAAAAACCCACAATTTATTTATTTTAAATAATTAAGTAAATATTTAAAATATTATTTTAAATAATAATTAAAATAATCTTAAATAATAGAAATATTGTAAATATATTTAAATGATCTGTTTCATTGGCAAATTATTTAAAATAGTATTTGAAGTAATAAATTTTTTTTACTTTGAATATTTAAAAATGACGTTTAAAATATTTTTTTAAATAATTGGCTGATATATATTGTGATTCCAAGTGAATACAGGGCAACACAGTGATGCAACAGTTGTATTGTTATGATCTCAGAGGGTAAACAGGAGTCAGAGCCAAAGAAAATGAAGCGTGCCAGTGATGAATGTGTTGCTGGAAAGCAGAGTACGTTTTCCACTCGTACTTTTTCATTTTGCCCGGCCAGACTTCCTCAGAGTCTGTCTTTGAGGCAGCTTTGGGCGTTCGGAGCCAAGAATGGGATTGGTGAGCCGAAAGTCTCCCCAGCAGTGAGCGAACGCTTCATAGAGTCAGAAAATTAGCCTCTCGCCTCAGTCCCAGCGGTACGGTCTCAGGCTCGTCCGGCCATCCCAGCCCTCTCTCTCTCTGATAATGTGACACAGCCCATTTTGCTCAGTCGCAGTTTCCTAATGTTCCTTTTCCTCTCTGTTTCTCTCTTGAAGGTTTAGATGCCCCAGACACAGCTGGAGCGAGAAACCTCCTCCATCACGCAGTACCGTTGCCCTGAGTCCTCCGCCACCCTGTTCGTCATCTGGAGGGGAAAAAAGTCAGCAGCGTGCAGGACCAAAAAAGGGAACTCTGTTTTTACCTAACAGTGCCTCTTATTTTGTGAAAGCAGCAGATTACCTCAGCAGTGTTCCTGCTTCAGAGTGCTTCCTGTGCCGAGGGGTGTGGTGCAAAGCGTCCGGGGAGTGCGTGGAGGGGTAGGAACCCTCTGCCTGTCATCCTGTGTCCTACCCTCTCTCTCTCCCTACAACACCATGACCACTGCGGTCCAGTCAAGCGAGCTTGTCTTTGAGTTCGCCAGCAATGGGATGGATGAAATCAATCAGGTACATCACAACCACATTTGTTGTTTTCTGTGTGAGAATATTCTGAATATTCAGAATATACTGATCGGCCCTTCATCGTTGACCTGAAAGCACTGAAATATTTTGGCATCAGCAATCTTTGTTATTAGGCACGTAAACTTGGTTTCTCTATGTTTAGGTACTCTTTTTGTCTATCCAGCCCCACAGGCGGGGTCTTAAAATGGGGACAATGGTTTTTCAAAGGTCTGTGCCTTTGATGCTGGGCATGAAGGGAAGGGAGGGAGGAAGGTGGAACATTAAGAGTGCAAGGAGAGGGTTGGGAGATCACTGTGTGGGTTGCTGGCAGGGTTCAGATGGAAAGACTGAGATGTACGAATCGCCAGTCAGTCTGAACTCAGTGTGTTTGAATTCTTATACGAAAACCAAGTTGAGAATGAAAGTAGCATTTCAGCTTCAGGACGCTTAATTATGTTGCATACAGTGGCCCCAAAAAGTATTTGGACACTTAAGGAATATTTGAATTTCATTGCATTGGATACAATATATCAAATCAAGTGGCTTTTCTCAGGACTAACTTTTCTGAACCACTTTTTCTGTTATTTCAAGTTAGTTTTCCTCAAGTTTACACAGGTGTCCTGGGATAAACATGTTCCACAAAGTTTGACAATGTCCAAGATATTTTGTCTTCGTTTTCATCAATTTTCACTACTAGTTTGGGGTCTGTAAGATTTTTGTAATGTTTTAGAAGAAGTCTCTTATGCTCGCCAAGGCTGCATTTGTTTGATCAAAATACAGTAAAAAAAACAGTAAATTGAAAATAACTGTTTTATATTTAAATATATTTTAAAAGTTTGATTTATGCATAGACAGTAAAAGCCCTGTCACCCATTGGTCTGAAGCAGGTTTGAGGAACAGCCAGCAATTCCTGCGGTTTAGGGTATAAGGAATTAACAATGCGGATAAATATAATGTGGAGCCGAGCCATGTAAGTGCCTCTTGTTTTTTTTTGTAATACATTTATACAGTTTTAAATGTGGCTTAAAGGCACACTATGCAAGATTTGTATCTTAATATAACAGCTTCGAAATAATTTCAATGGTAAACAAACTCGTAGTAGGGCGAGAGCAAGTTTGACAGGTGGCGCCCTGACAAATTTCGCGAGAATCACAATTTGCTTTACGGCATCATGTTAACATACATCAACAACATATGAAGCAGCCTCTATGGAAGACACTAGCACGCATTTCAGACGTGAATCATGGCAGAGTCGACAAAGAAAGCACGGTTGGAAGAGTGCAGAGACGGCTCTGCGTTAGTGGTATTTACGTCAGTAACGTTAAATACAAGTACTCCACAGCAACTCTAGGGGTCGCTGTTTGAGAAAAACGGAAACTGCATAGTGTGCCTTTAAGTGTCCAAATCCTTTTTGGGCCACTGTATTTGTGGATACCAGCGAGCCGTCGTACTGTTGTGTTTTGGTTTGTTCTGTCTACTCTCTCTGAGTTGAGATGACTAGAATCATGATCTTAATCTTAAGCGTGTGTTTGTGCAGTCATGTGAATGGATCAGGTGTGACCGACCTCTTCCCTTACTGACTGAAAGGGAACTGAAATCTAGATTCAGGCCTAACCTGCCTAACTTGTTGCAGCGTGGGAGAAGAGTCCTGTTCCACCCAGAAATCTACTATTGTTTTTAAATGATGTTGGCTTTTCGGTCACTCCCTAAGTCCCCTCACTCTATTACAGCACCCTCGTAAATATGCTCTACCAGTCGCCCTACAGTCTCAGATATCTTTTGACTCCCACTGCTAACAATAGAGGGGCTTTTTGGGGGACTGCACAAGATAAACCTAGACTCTTCTCACTGTGTGTGCTGGGTTTTCCACACATGGGTGCTGTGAAATATGTCCAGATGCTTCTCTGGACCATAATGATTAGCCGTGCTGGACTTTGCAGAGCCAATAATTACCCCCATAAGTCAAGCTGTCGTGTAATGGGAGTGAAATGATATTAAGGCACCGTGTCAGACTTCAGCTTCAGCACGCAACAGCAGTTCTGTACTAGATCCAGATCTCCAAAGGCACTTAATGCATTTACATGCACAATCTTACACTGATAATCACAGATTAGCCCAACAACATAATGTTACAACCTCTTAAATGCTGTAAACGTTTTAAGCAGAAAACAACTGGCACAACTAGATTTTTACCCATGACCTCATTTTCACTCTGTATGTAAACACCTTCACCAACGTTCTGGTGACTTATTTAGTATGCGCATGTCTCATGTGCATGTCTGTTGATGTCAAAACAAAGTAATTTCTCGTATAAACAGGGTTTTCTTGCATCGTCAGGTTTTCAGAATGAGCTTTGTGCATGCAAGTTTACTTATTTGTTAGGTTATAAAAATAGGGATAACCGATCACATTTTAGGGGCCGAGTGCAAGTATTGGGCAAGTATCCACAGTACAGTGGAATGATAATTTGAGGTTAGAGTGTGTAAAAAGGACATTTTTAAGTTATATTAATATTAAAGGTATTTATAGAAGGTCAATTTTATATTAAAGGTATTTTTAAGTAAAATACATTACCTCTTAAATTATTTTAAAAGCATAATGTATTGGGTGAGAGATAGCAAATATAGGAATCATATCAGTTATTTTAATTAGTTTAGTAAACAAAGACAACATTTTGTGTATAACAAAGTAAACTATAATTAATCAAACATCTCACTACTACTTGACATTATATAAACAAGCACTCAATGAAGTCACTTGTCTGTGACTCTGGCCTCAATGCACTTTGTGCACCTGCTCCCACAATATTGCCAATGAGTTTAGACTGCTGTTCAAAGTTTGGCGTCATTAATATATATATATATTAATACTTTTATTCAGCAAGGACATATTCAATTGATAAAATGTGATATTAAAGACATTCTACACTGAAAAAAAGAGCTGCTGCCTTAAATTAAGTACAATCAACTTGGATGTTTAAGTCATTTCAACTGAAATTACATGAAACTGACTTTAAAAAATGAGCTGAATCTTGTATAACTTATAAAAAAGTAAAAAATTGCTTAACTTATTTTGATGAGTCAAGGCAATGTAATAGCATATGTTGTCATAACTTATTGATCATATACTTTTTTGCAGTGTATATTTCAAATAAGTGCTATTCTTTTGAACTTTATATTCATCAATGAATGCTTAAAAGAAATGAATCATGGTTTCCACAAAATAAGCAGCGCAACTATCTTCTACACCAAATTTCTTGAACACCAAATCATCATATTAGAATGATTTCTGTAGGATCATGTGAAACTGACTGGAATAATGGCTGCTAAAAATTCAGCTTTGCCATCACTGGAATAAATTACATTTTAAAATATATAAAAATACAATTTCACAATATTACTGTTTTAGTGTATTTTTGGTCAAATGAATGCAGCCTTGGTGAGCATAAAATACTTTTGAATGGTAAAGACATCATTAATAGTGGAATTTCTTTAATACACTGTAGTTTGGCTGTCAGTGTTTCTTGTGTGGCAAAAGCTATGCTTTTTGGCATCAGAGCATTTTTAACAAGTACACACTCTAGCTGTTTTGCATCAACAGTCTATAAAATCACTACATAACTTCTCTTTGCCACATCATACATGTCCTATAGCTGTGATGACGTGACATCACGCAGCATTAGCGGTCAACAGACGAATTGCTTATTACTGAAAACCTGTGGCATCACGCCTGGTTAGTGCACAGAGAATCATCAAAGAACCTGTCTCCAACATTGCAAGTGAGGGTCTTGCATTGTATCAGTGGGTTAGCATCAGGTAAAGCAGAAGAGAGTGGAACTGCAGAACAAGGCGCATGTTATCAGGTTTATGCACACAGTGGGAACACAGAACTCAAGTATTCAAATAACTGATCTTTATCTGATGTTTCCCTTTTAGAAATGTGGTTGATAATTCTGAAAAAAAAGAGGATGTTAAAGGTTTATGATAGTCTGTTTAAAAAAAAAAATAGAGAAGCTTTACTCTTTTTTACTAATGTGCAAGATTAAGATATTTACTTAAAAAAATAAAAAAAAAGCTGAATTAACATTTTAAATCTTATATCTATCAGTGCATACCTGTTCGATTTACATCATAAAGTGGTCTAATGACAAAAGCATTTAATGCAAGACATTTTTCATTTTAAGAGACATGCTCTGCTATTTTGCATTTACCTGTCTGGCAAAATGAGAGAGGCTATGTAAACCGATCACCAAAGTTTTTTGCATAATCCTGATATCTGATGTCTGTAGTTCCAAGGTATGGCAGGACACAATGCAGCGACTGAACGAATGCACAGAATAAATTTCCCACGTTCTCAGCAGTCATGGCTTATGGGATTCACCGGGTGTCTGTCTAGCCTTGTTAAAACTCTTCTCTTAGTATACTGATGAACAACGCATACAGAAATCTAACATTTAGTTGGTGTACACCAACGTTTCAAAAATTGGGGTCAGTAAGAATTTTTATGTTTTAAAGAAATTAATACTTTAGTTCAGTAAGGAAGGACACATTAAATTGATCAAAAGTTGCAGTAAAGACAATTAAACTCTTTCAAAATATTTCTGTTTCAAATAAATGCTGTTCTTTTAAACTTTCTATTCACAGAAGAATCCTGAATTTTTTTTTAATCAGTTTCCACAAAAATGTTAAGCAGCACAACTGTTTTTAACGTTGGTGATAATAAGAAATGTTTCTTGAGCACCAAATCAGCATATTAAAATGATTTCTATGGATCGTGTGACACTGAAGACTGGAGTAATGATGCTTCTGAAAATTCAGCTGTGATATCACAGGAATATGTATTAAAATAGAAATCAATCAATCCATCAGCTCGTTCATCCATCCCAGCATCTGGGCCCCAGGCAGGGGACACCCTGAACAGATGGCCTGTAAATACCAAACAATTGTAAAATTTCACAATATTTCTGTTTTATTGTATTTTTGATCAATTGAATGTAGTTTTACAGACCCCAAACCTTTGAACAGTAGTGTATATCCAGATTAAACAGTAGCTAAAGTGTTCAATTTTGCAATAGCTAAATTATATTATGCATCCTCAAACGATTTCGCCATTGAATCTGTTTATAGTAGTTTGGAGTTTGTGTTACACTACTGAATGAATTATTCTGGCCTTGAACTGAGATTTGGAAAGCCAAACCCATTGAGTCTCTGGGGGGAAATGCCATAACAACAGCAAATAGTCCAAGCATGATGGAACAAAAACAGAAAATCCTGCCAAAGGAAGATGTAAGATGGCTTATGTGTTTCACAATATTGTTTCCAAAGAGACAATATTTCAAGCATTCCTGCAGTACTGTATTACACTGATCAGTTATTGTTAAGTGTGTTTGTTTGTGCGTGCGTGTATGTGATTAATTTATTTGGCCAGGAACAAGCAAAAACATTTATGTTTTTGCATGTTCATGTTGTTCCTGTTTTGATAATCTTCATACAGTTGTACAACTGGAAAGGTGAAAAACTGCATTCTACTGCCACCTAGTGGTTACATGACACAACAGACACATGCATTCATGTATTCCTAGTGAATTTAAAAAAAGGGCAGAATAAATCCTGAAATGTAGTCCCTGTGGAAAAGCAATCACTTGTCATTAATGCCGGTCCTAAACCTCTGCGGGCCCTAAGCAAAGCTTAGGGGCCCCATGTTAGTGCCTAAAACAGTGCAGATGCATGATATCAGTAACGTTTCAATTAATGTTTTTTCTAGTTTTTATTTAAATATCACATTCATATAAGAGCAAAAGATAAAAGTATTTACACAAAAAATATAGCTTCAATAATTCTCTAAATAGGCCAACGTTAGATTAATGCGCATTGTTTTTAAAGCACTGACAGGAGTCACACGACAGCTTGTATGACTGAACAGGAATGTGTTTATTTCTTAAAATACGTATAAGAACATTTCGATTATTGATGTGTACTGACACAAACTGAAAATTACATTTCTTCATGGGGCATTTCTAACGAATCAGTGGACTTAATAAATTAATTGCATGGTTTGTCGAGACTAAGACTAATAAGTAAAAATATTACAAAAAAACATACAATCTTGCTCTTTTGCTTCACGTTCTTGGTGCTTTTTCTTTAATTTTTCTGCTCTGGACTGATTGGTTCATTTGGAAGCCTTAGCCATATGTCAAGACACGCCATTATCTGCCACACTGCACGATGTCCGTGTCCAAAACAGTAATTAAAAATATGAAATCATTAAGGATAAAAAAAAAAAATACATTTCCACATGACTCCAAGTTGAATCTGCAGTATGACCGTCATGTTTACATTAGCCTATATAGTGAATCTTTGAAAGCAACGGGGTCCCCCTGGTGTTCTGGGTCCCTACGCAACTTGTGTACTTTGCGTATATCGAGGATCGGCACAAGGCTCACAATGAACAGTTGCATAATTTAAGCGGCCCTCTTACAAGTGTCAAAATAAAGGTCACCAGACTTCGATCAGACTGTAGTTTCTCTTGAATTATTCCCCCTCTGTCAATGTTCACTTATTATTCTGACATGTTTTGCATAGCTTGCACTTATCCGAAGGCCTAATGAGAGCTGCTAGCCGGCTAATGAGATTCGGTTGGACACACACACACACACACACACACACACACACACACACACACACACACACAGTGTCACTAACTCAGCGATGCTATCTTCAGCTCCAGTTTTCCCTGGAAATGGATTTTGTGTGCGTGTTGTCTATTTTTATTTATTTTTTTTATGTAGGAAAGCCCTTCACGTTGATTTTACTAACATGCCTGACTCGTCTAGATTGCCTAAAAGAATAAGAAAGCATAAAGACATCTTTTATTAAGTATGTTGGTGTATTTTGGCAGTGTTGACTGTGGTGGGGGGTGAGTAATGGTCTCTTGTGCCTTGAGTCCAGTACCGACCATTTCCTCTTTTCCCTCAATGTGATCTCCACCCTCACTCAGGAATGCTGGTGGAAATGAGGAAGCCTGAAATGGTGTTTTTGGCATGAAGCTCATTACCCTGGGAGCAAACAGGGTCATGTCTAAAGAACCTTACTGGAACTATGATACGTTTGTGCTTACATCATTTAATCACATGATACCACAGGCTTGTCTCTAGCCTAGCCTTATTGTTATACTGACACATAGTAAGAGTCCAACCAAGTGACTGAACCGGCTCAGGTTAAAGCCATTATGAATGGGCCATTAACTTCTGCCTCTGTGAGAATGAGTAACCTGGACGATTGTGGATTTGAAGCTTTCATCTGCAGGGAAGGGGCAAATTTATGTGTTCTAAAGCAATTATGGTGCACTTTACTGCCTTTCTGCTGAAAGCACTGCATGGCGGTTGATTTTAGATCAATGGTGCATTTATCTCTCTGTTTGTTCTCCTACAGCTGGACGACCCTTCAGTGTTCCCGGCGGTGATCGTGGAGCAGGTGCCCGCTGCCGACCTCATGCAGGTGTACTCTGGACTGGAGGCAGATGAGGTGACTAATGGCATCATGGTGGACGCCATTCAGGATGTGGTGGAAGAGAACATCATGGGAGATGTAGGGCTGTCTGGTGAGTCCAATAAGTGATCACAATTATAGATGGCATGTTTTTTTGAAAAAATAAAAATAAATCCCAGTATTCCTCGCACCTGAAGCAGTCCACAACACGACTTTTTAATGTTTTTGAAAGTCTTTGAAGTCTCTTATGTTCACCAGGGCTGCATTTATTTAATTAAAATACAAGAAAAACAGTACCATTGTAAAATATTATTACAATATAACTGTTTTCTATTTGAATATCTTTTAAAATGTATTGTTTCCCTGTGATGGCAAAGCTGAATTATTCAGCGGTCACTATTCCAGTCTTTAGTGTCACATGATTCTTCAGAATCAATCTAATATGCTGATTTCCTGCTCAAGAGAAATATATTTTTATTATCAATGTTGAAAACTGTTGTGCTGCTTAATCCAGGTATCCTTGTGGAAACCATGATATACATCTTTGTCAGGATTCTTTGATGAAAGTTCAAAAGAACAGCATTTATTTGAAATAAAAATGTCCAATTTGATCAGTTTAATGCATCCTTGCTGAATAAAAGTATTAATTTCTTTAAAAAAAATCTTTCTGCTGCCAGAGTTTTGAACTGTAGTGTGTTCCTATTTAATAAGAAAATAATATTAAAAAAGATAATTTAGTGTGAAATTGTCATTTAACTCACAATAAATAAACAAAAACTTATTACACTTGTATATGTCTATATAGAAAAACATTAAAACCTTAATGGACAGCGTGACAAATCACCTTTATCGATTTGTTCTTTAAATATCCAAGAAAACTACTCTCAAACACTTTTAAGTGGAACCCATAATAGTGAAACCCAAAGTTAATGTTTGTCAAGTGATGTAAATGTTTTATCTACAGTAGAGACCTCTGTCTCAGGCGGAGAGGATAATATGGAGACCATCGAGGCGGCTGAGGCCCTGCTGAACATGGAATCCCCTAATAACATCCTGGATGAGAAACGCATGAGTATGTGATGACTCACTGTCAGTTTACATGGTCCTTTTTTTTTTTTTTAGAAATGATTGTGGGAAGACCTCTTAAAGTCACTTGGCACACATACTGATACTATTTCTCATTTCAGTCTTGTCTGTGAATGTTTAAGCAAACAAGCATTCTAATACTTGAACTCTGCCCTTCTGTAGTTCACACATATGGGACTATGCTGGAATCAGACCTGACCTACATTTCCCTGCGTCCAGAGCAGCTCTCAAACGGCTGCATGGATTGTCCCCTGGATGAGGAGACGTCCTCTATGGATGAGATCCCTCAAAAGAACCTTTCCAAGCCTGTCAGGAAAACCAAAGGTACCACAATCCTCCAGTAGAAGGCAGTGTACACCTTTTTTGATTTGTTTCTTTTTTGCTGCATTATATTAAAAGCTGAAGATGAGACCAAAGAATGAAAGATTGTTCAAAAAACAACCAAATACATCTGATTCTTTTTTTTTCTTTTTTTTTTCTTATTTTGAAATTTGTTGTTAACATATATTTAGTTGATCTGATGGTCTGGGAGGTAACTATTTTCTTGCAATCATCCTGCAGTGCGCAAACCAAGACCAGTGCGGCCCTGTTCTCCCATCACCAATCCAACACTCCCGCTTAAGAAGAAGAGCAAAGAGGGCAAAGGTAAGCGCTATCTTGGATCACCGCACGGTAGTAAAGGAGAAAAAGTTGGAAGCTATCGCTTTTCTCTCTCCTAAATGCATCATGAGTCACTCTTACTGCCAGAGAGAGGCAGTGTTGCGACTGCTTAATTGATGAGGTGCTCTCAAAGTGCTGCGTTTGTGAGGGAACTAAAAGTGATTGCAGGCTGGAGGGCACATCGATGCTGTCCTGATAGAGGCCCCTTATGCATGCGCACCATTCCCAGCTCAGAGAGGAGGCCGGACGCATACATATACATCACCTTGACACGCCGGCCTGTTCTCTCTATGGCTCTCGCACTGCCGGGGTAGCTGTTTTTAACCACTTCTGACCAAAGCACATGACAAACAAGAATAATCTAGTGCCAGGCCCCTCTAATTAATTTCCAGCCCAGCGTTAGGCTACCATGAAGGGAGAATTGATTTATTAAGGTTATGAGAAAGAATACAATAATTGCACCTCTGCCAGTTCTGCTGGTTAAATAAGACCTGTGGATTCGCATGTGAAATATGAAAGTTGTTTAAGCTTTTTTATAAATCTAAACTTTTAATGAGTCGTCAGAGAAATATAAAAGACCCTTATTCTTGTAGGCAACACTATCTACCTGTGGGAGTTCCTCCTGGCCTTGCTGCAAGACAAAAACACCTGTCCCAAATACATCAAATGGACGCAGAGAGAGAAAGGCATTTTTAAGCTGGTGGACTCCAAGGCCGTCTCCAAGTTGTGGGGCAAGCACAAAAACAAGCCTGATATGAACTACGAAACCATGGGCAGAGCGCTCAGGTGAGCCGATGGTTACAAACACTTCACCCAAAGGGACCAATCATGCCAGAGGAATTGCTTTTCCTGACCTCCTGCTTCCTCTTGCTCTTTTTCAGGTACTATTACCAGAGGGGTATTCTGGCCAAGGTTGAAGGACAGAGGCTTGTTTACCAGTTTAAGGAGATGCCCTCAGATCTGGTTATTATTGATGAGGATGATAGCCAAGGGGACGACGGCAGTTCTGGCTACGGAGGGCACAGGTCTGCTCCTCACGGACGGGCAGTGGGCCGCGGTTCATCGCGTGCGCAGGGGAAGAGTGCGCAGTTGAAGTCCTTGAAGAGAGAGATGAGTCCCAGTCTGAACAGCAATGGAAAACAAGCAGAACAGATGCTGCAGACGGTCCATGTTCTGCAGCCAAATCAAGGGGCTGCTGTCCCAGCACCTACACACTCCTTAAGGTGAGTTTGTGTGTATGTATACTAATTCATAAACAGACAACCTCACACACAAGTGAAAGTTAAAACAAATTATAATGCACTGTTTTTTCATAAATCTAGTAAGTTGCCTTGTTATCTTTGCTGCCTACATATTTGGCTACCTTCTTAGGCAACAGTATCTAAACCAAAATGTACATTAGTGATAATTTGTAACACTTTTCCTAGGCAGTAACATGAATTACAGAGCCTTGTACATGACATGCATTGTTGCCATTTAACTAAAACGAGGAAAGGAATTATATTGCGCTATATTGAGCTTTATAATTTCTCAATAAAGTAATCTCTTCTATATACTGTCTCTGGTTTCAGCGAAGGTGTTCCCGCTTTGTAACCCCATGCCCTTCTCTCTCTCTCTCTCTCTCTCTCAGGACTATAAATATGCCAGGGTCAGTTCCCATGGTCCTCACGTCAGGAGCTCACGGAGGAGGTTCAGTCACCCTGCAGACCCTGCCGCTGTCCTCTGTTCTGACCAATGGGGATTCCCCCACTCATACCTCACCGCCTCGGGTCATTCTCCACACTGTGCCTTCCTCCAGCCCCGGGGGTAAAGATGTGCTCACCATCCAGACCGCCTCTCTGACGACAGACAGCATCCAGCACCAGCAGCTCCTCATGTCCACTCTGAGCTCATCCAGTGGAGGGGTCACCACACCACAGCAAGCCGGGTCTCTTAACGGCATCACCCGCTTGGTCACCCTCAATGCCAACGGGCAGCCTGTAGTGGCCCAGCAGCCCGGAACGGTCATCGCCACTGTCCTGAAGCCCAGCGAACTTCAAAACCTGCAGGTGAAGGAGGAGATCCTAGACCCACATTACCTCCAATCTCTGGTCAACAGCAACCCTAGCCTGGCCTCATTCTGCAAAGAGGAGTTCGAGGATGGAGTGGCGGAGCTGAGCTACAGAACTGTGATCATCAACAGTGCAGGACAGGAACTGGGCCAGACCCTCAACGGACACTCAGACATGAGCTCGCAGCTGGCCAGCAGCCCCAGTGAGGGCCTCACCCCTGTGGAGGAGCTGGAAGTGAGGGGACAAGTGGCCCTGCATCCAGAGCCTGAGGACAAAGAGCTGTCGGAGGTCTCTCAAGGTCTGCAGGAACTGCCGGTCACCATGCAGATATCCGCCTCCCACTTCATCCAGGTAAAAGCGGAACCGGCTGAGACCTAAACTATCGGCCCAAGCAGGGGAATGTGGACACAATCGACCAACAAATGAAAAAAAAAAAAAATACAGGATTTTTTTCAGTGGAGCAGATGATCTGTAATTTATTGCTCTTGATTGTTTAGAATGGGCGTTCACCTGAAGACTTGTTTACTCAAAGTTATTGTGATATTGTGCCTAAATTTGAACCTTAAGGGATATCGATCATGATGTCATGATAAAAGCTCTTTGGTTTGCTCTCCGTCACCCCCAAACTCCCAACAGGAGAGCAGCCATTCTCCAACCAGGGATATTCCCACCATATGTGCCAGTTGAGATGTTTCAGTCTCTTCTCATCTCCACAGACAAATCCAAAGACTTGATCCAGCAGAGGGACCAAAGGAAGAGTTGGTGGGAAGCCAAAATGAAACCAACAACACACCATTGACTTTAGGATTAAAATGCACACACGCAGTTGCTTGGGACATACAAGATGGAGAAACATTTGTTTTGTTTTTTCGTATGTAGCCATCTCAGCGGACTTCAAAAGGATGCCTATTGGAATAAGACTGAAAGAGTGCCTAGGTGGTTAATGCTTTGTTTTGGAAGTGATGTTTTGAAGGGGAAGATTGTATGATTCGCTCTGTTTTTAATACAGAATTATGACATTATCTCATCCCCTTCATACCGGCAGAACAGACGAGGTTATTATTTTCACACAAATTTAAAAGCACTGTGCTTTTATGGAAATGGGCATTTCCTGTCCAAGGACCTTGTTTGTATATAGTAAAAGACTAAAGAATATAGTGAGAAATTCCAAAATCATCTGCTTAAGTATTTCCCCATTATAATCTTGTTCATATGAAATGGCACACAGTTATATATAAATACTGATATATATATAAAAATACATATATATATGTATGTATATGTATATATATATGTATATATATATGTATATATATATGTATATATATATATATATATACAACTTAGATTTGATGTATGGCCACAAATTTATTTATTTTCTAAATTCTGTGTAAAAAGTCTTTTTTAAACAAATGCAAAAATGAGGGAAAATATGCAGTATGCTAATCTTACCCATAAGAATCCAGTATGTGTGTTTATTGCGAGCTGTATTTTTCCAATTTAAAGCATTCCATGTAATCCCGCACACCTTTCATATTTTATCTATTTTTCAATATAAGGGGATCCGAACATAGCTTTATGAGATTGAGCTATCATGCTGTTCTTATTCACTGTGATGTGTTTAAAGCCATTTTTACAGAGCATACGTGCTATAAATGCGATGTCCTTTGGTTTTCTGCCTTTACGCTGTCATACTTTTACCCTGTATCAACCACATATCGTTCGACTGATGCCTTACATGTCTGTTTTTCAGATCACAGATTGTCTCAGACCTGGTGTGGTCTGTGACATTTAGGTCGATTTTTAAAATGTATTTATTTGTAGCTGATGTAGTCCGTGGCCTCCATTCTTTCTTCGCCTCATTTATATCCAATGAATCCAGAGCAGAGTCTCTTAATAGTGGCATGTCCACAAGTAAACAGAGCCTTGTTGATCCAAACCAAATTTGTGCTAAATTGGAAGAAGTGACTGAAGTTGTTGAGGACCGAGCTCCCTAAAGGCAAGATGCTGATCTTAGGCATCAGGCCTCTGTCTCTAATTCTGTTTGACTAACACCAGAGTTCTGGTGCTGCTCTGACAATCGTGGCTACAGCTTGTATTATGCAAGATAACGTCAATAAGACAATCGGTCTTCGGATCTGGTCTTGTTGACCGTAGGCTTTACGCTTTGTAGTTTTGGGGTAAAGGTATGCCAGTGCTCTTCCTATAATTTCAGCTTGCCTTTTCTTGGGGCTTTCCTATTTTTCCAATTGTCTTTTAGTATACTAGATTTTGTTTTTCTAAAAAAAAAAAAAAGAGAGAACCAAAAGAGAATATAATAAAAAAACAATTTTGCCTTAATGTAAACGTGTGATCTGTTCCGTTTTTGCTGTGGAAATTCAGGGATGTGATTTTTCCGGATTAATCCGGAATTCCGGATTTTCCGACCTGAAAATGTGACCTACGTGAATCATGCAGATCTGTAAAAAAAAAAAATCTCACAGCCGTCACCATGGTAACCCGGGACGGAACCACAATCGCCGTCCCCGCGCAACAGGGCCACACCGGGCGGTTTTTTCACGTCAGTTTGGGTGACAAATTCATCTGAAGCCTATTTCATAGCTTAATGTGAGGGACAGAAGTCTATTTACATCAATAAATACCCCGTTCGGGGTCTCGGTATATTTTCCTGCTTTTTTGTCCTTAGCCAATCACATGCCTGAAATTGAATCTCAAGATCACAGATTGACTGGGTACTGGTTAAACAACACAAAGCCCATAAGGCAGATGCTATCATTGTTCCAACATATTAAAACAAGTATACCTCCCGGTGCATCTCCTCAAGCGTTACTTCTGTCAACGTGAATTAACAGAGGTCAGATGCACTCCCAGGTATCTCGCACATCTTGCTGTGAATCGAGGCTGCTATGGGGAGCTCTGTTTCCAGCCATATGTGCTCTTATTCAGCTTGTCTGCTCCTTCTGGAGACTACAGAGCGACGCGGCAACTTCGGCAAGGACGGTGTGAGTGCAATCTGTTAACTACAGGAAGCAAAGCACCTAAGAGTTATTGAACAATCAGGCATGGGAAGCTAAATGATGCCTTCGTTTGAGTGGGTGAAAAAGAGAATTAGCGTTTAAAAAAAATAATAAAAAAAATTCCATTCCAAACCAGTATGCTGTTGTGTGTGGAACATACACAAAAAAGAGTTAAACATACTTTTTCTGTACAATGACATTTCTTACTGACTGTCAAACTCCAAAACGTCTCTATAGGTCTATGGCACGGATTGCATATTAGACTCCATTGTATAGACTGCTTTTATGGTGCCTTGCCCTTTTTGGAGCTTGACAGCCAGTGGTCGTTATGAACTATCATGTAGAAAAGAGCTGCTTGGAGATTCTTCAAAATTGTCCTTTGTGTGTCATAGAAAAAATGACATCACAGGTTTGGAATGATATGAAGTTGTGTAAATGATGGAATTCATCTAACATATCCACACTCCATTATTTATTTTTTTCTGCAGTCTTGTGGACAAATAATCTTTAAACAACTAACAAGAGAACACAAAACGGTTTTCACTCCCGCAGCTCTGTGTGTGCTGGACTTGCTGTGAGGATAGAAATGGTTGTTTGTGTGACTACTCGGTGGTCTGGGTTTGGAGAGGCTTTCTGTGGTCTTATTCTGTGAAGTGTGTGTGTGTGTGTGTGTGCGCGCGCATGGGCATGTGTGTCTGTTGATGGAGCCATCTGGCACCTGGTACATGATGGAGCTCTTACCCCCAAGTCTACAATTCACACACAGCTGCAGATTACCCAGCACTCTGAACCCTACAGGCAACACTGACAAATAAAACAATAACATACAGAAAAACACAATATCAAAGCTGTTAAAGGTAACTGTAGTATGGACGGAGCAAAATGGCAACTGAAAGTGGTTGTTAAAACGATTAGCACAGCGCTAACGTGTCCTGTGAAAATGGGAAGATATTTTATCACACAACTACAAATGTTACGTGAATTGGAGATAATATGCTTATAGCTGTGAACTTTTCCATTTCCAATGTAAAGTCTTTAGGTTTGAATTCAAATATAGAGGAAGGGGTGACCAAATTATTTAGTACAACGAAATTGTCTCATGGTGGGTATGTTTTTTAAAGGCAATTTCTGTATAGGAAGTTTTCATAATAGGAGCGTGTCAATAATCTATATTGTATCTATATTTATAGCATTTTAAGTGTTAATTATCAAACCATTGTTTTGGTTTATAAAATTGTTAAAAATAATAATAATAAAAAAAAAAATCTAAAACACATGAAAGATTGCCCCAAAATATCCCTCTCTTGAATGTGTTTGAAAATGTAATACAACTTTATTATAATATAAAATCTATTTATATTATACTGTATAGTTGTGTGAATGTATGTCAATGTGGTTTTATTTCATTGCATTCTGAATTTTTGGTTGGGAGAATTTAATTCACCAAAACAATTATGCAGACAGTTTTGAAACCAAAAACACTGGTAGAAGAATGCATCATCCAAGTCAAAATCATAGTTACTTACTGAGATAATGTACAGCTGCCCTTGTGACAACTAGCCCTGGTCCTTTTTAGCATTTTAGGTTCTGTAACTGGTCATCATTTCAGGTTTTTCACCTTTTTGCAGATCACTTAAGTGTGACAAATATATTTTGAAGTAAAATAATGCTCTTTGTAGTTCCTCAGTTCATAACGTCATAACTGGATGTATAATAATAATTATCCAAGAATAAATAAAAATGTTGTTTAACATAAAGATGAAGTATAGCATGTCATGCTGCAGGAAACACATGTAGCTGTTTGACATGTCATGACGACTCCCCATTGGCAATCATGCAGCATTAAAAAAGACTAAACAGGACAGCTTGCAGTGATCGGTATTTCACTTCTGAATACCATACATGATTTATGACTAATCATAAGCTTCTCAACCGAAATAACCCTTGTATAGCTTAAAAAAGATATTGAAATTAAAGCTGAATTTCTAGACAGCTGTGTTCACCAGTGTCAAACCGCGTCTTTACATCAACACAGCTGCACAAAATCAGCTCAAGGAACAATCTATTTTTAAAGCAAGACGACAAGTAGGTGGGGGGCAATGACATGCTTGAAGAGAGCGAGTGTTTATTGCATCACAGTGTCTCTAGTGAGGAGTGGCGGGACGGCTGAGGGATGGCGGTCATTAGAAATGTGCCTCCAGTCAGGGGCTGCGCTAAGATTACTCACACACCAGGATGCTGCCGCATACACACACACACACAAACTAAACAATGCTTTCGTTCTGTTGCTGAACTAAGAGTAATGACATCCACTCCAATTTACGTCCATTGTTCATCACTTTATATTTACATCAATATTTACATCATCTCACAGCTGGAATTTATAGAAGCTAAAAGCAATACTCTCACAGCTATTAAACTTCTCAACCTACATCCCTCAACTGCATGAATTTATCAAATTCTTCCATTGGCAACTGAAACAATAACCATGATTTTATATTTCCCAGGTCATAACCAGCATAGAGTCATGGTTTGGCTGATTATTATGGCCCCATTAGCCCTTGTTGGTTGTAGCTATCTACATCATGTGACTGAAAAACAGACCTTCCTCCACTGATGGCAATTCATAAATTCTTTTTGAATTAAATGTATGTAAAGTTAGTAGCCTAACTCTTTTGCAGTCTACATACATATAGGCCTATACATTCATCCATACAAACAAGCACAGCCTAAATGACTGAATTATTTTAATATAATTATACATTTAGTGATCCTATTTAATATATTTACTGTTTTCTATCTAACATTCATTACTAAATCTTAGTATAGGCTATAGCATCAACCATGTTACATTCAATACATTTTAAACCAAAAATACATGATTAAATAATTACAATGCAGTATTCATCATTTACTTTAGGATAGATAGTCTGATTATTTAATTTTGTATGTTTTTGCCACTCAGATATTGAGTTCTAACACCACAGACATGAAATGCGAGTTTTACCACAATCAAACTGTTGGTGTAGGCTATGGAGTGAAAAAGTAAAAAGCTAAAGGTAGGCTATAAATGAACTACACGGTCCCACGTCGCCATCACTAAGCTTCTGACAACTCTTTCAGTTTTTATCTAAAAACATTTTCCCGCAAAGTTAGAAAAGTTTGTAAAAGCACAATTTGAATAACGAGGCTTTAAAAGCTGACTGAGTTTACCTGTTTGGCGTGATGACGTTTAATGTCCCAGACAGCCTCTGTAGTCCCATTTAGCCACTTGTTATCAACCACCTTTTTCAAGACACGCAACAGCTTAAAAAATCACGAGTGGGGTAATACTGATGTATTTTATGTCGTAGAATAAAACGTGAAAGTATCGCTTGTGTTCACCACAGACCTTATTTCAGCTATTTAACCAAAAACCCATTCAAAAAACCCATTGACTTCGGGAGGATGGAACCGGAAGTGTTGAAATGCTAAATGCTGATGTCATACCAGCACCACTCTATACCCTGCATAAGCTTTTGAGAGGAAACAGCTTTTCCATCCCGTCCGGTATTCCACCATGAGAAATCTGGTCTCCCTATTCTACGATCAATTTAGGCTTACAATGCTTTAGGGGAAACGCAGCTTGGAGTCGTCTCTCTCAAAGGCTCTGTAACATACCCGCCTCGCCGACCGTGTAAACAATCACAAGGAGATGGAACTGCAAGCTTTGCTGACTTTGTGGTCCTTTTTAGCAGCCAGTGTGCACTGTGCAGTTAAAGGGTTAGTTCACCCAAAAATGAAAATTATATCAGTAATTATTCACCCTCATGTTGTTTCAACCCCCGTAAAACATTCGTTCATGTTCGGAACACAAATTAAGATATTTTTGATGAAATCTGAGAGCTGCCTCACTCCTTCATAAGCTTATGTAATTTCATTCTGCCGGTCCAGAAAAGTTAGTAAAAACATTGTTAAAATAGTTCAAGTGACTACAGTGGCTCACCCGTAAGTTTATCAAGCGATGAGGAATACTTTTTGTGCGCAACCCCCCCCCAAAATAACGACTTTATTCAACTATTCATTTTCTTCCGTGTGGGCCTCTCTGACGTGAGCGCAGATGGGTCTCGATGTAGTGTTTAAAATGGTTCTAAAGTGTGCATTTCCTGGATGTTCGAATTGTGAGAAACCAATGAGAAAACGTAAAAGTGCCTTACCAATGCCGCAAAATGAATGGCTTACCTTTCACAGTTTCCCATCAAATGATCGCGAGCGTCATCTTCTCAGTTCTCGCGTATGCGTCGTGGTGCTCTCGTGAACTCACGTCATTATTTTTTGGGGTTTTTTGCACACAAAAAGTATTCTCGTCGCTTGATAAACTTATGGTTGAGCCACTGTAGTCACTTGGACTATTTTAACAATGTCTTTACTAACTCTTCTGGGCCAGCAGTTGCAATTACCTAGTAGCCTATGAAGGAGTGAGCCAGCTCTCAGATTTCATCAAAAATATCTTAATTCGTGTTCCAAAAATGAACGAAAGTCTTACGGGTTTTTAACAACATGAGGGTGAGTAATTACTAACAGAATGCTCATTTTTGGGTGAACTAACCCTTTAAACATTTTAATACCGCAGCTGCTTAGCAAGAGGCAACTTTTTACAATTGTGTGCGCATGCCCAGTGTGCATGAACGGTCATGTGACATGCGTATTCGGTAGTGTAGTGTGGACGGAGATCGTTTCTGAAACTCAGTGGAAACGCCAGTATAGACATGGATCGTTTTCATTTTAAAACGCCATTTTAAAACTACAAACTAGTGTAAACGGGGCTAGTGAGACACTGTTATCACGCCACACGTCCATTTTCTCAGCACATAGTGAAAAATACTCCACAGAGCAAAGAGGACACTGACAACGCGCCTAAAGACAAGACAAGCAGGTTATTTTTTAAACAAATACAAAAAAAAGAGAAACTAAGTCTGAGGTTTACAATTTTGTCAATTTTATAATGAAATCCAAACAATAAATGTGGTTTTTGACATTGTAACGTTGTCAGTAAACTTAATGGAATCTTGTTTGTCCCCCTCCCAAAATTTACATTTTAATGTATATAACAGCTATGAGCCAACTTGAGCAAAGAAGCCAAATTAAAACGTATGCTTCGGATGGGTCCTACTCCTCCTACACCTGCCGGGAAACTTCCAGTGAGATGAAGAAGAATCTCTAGGTAGGAAAGAAGGCGTTTGTGGTTGAGAGAGGGTCCAGCTCATCATGATCAACCACATGTGTAAATGAAGCGTTGACTATGGCTAAAATGTTGACATAAAGTAGTTCACTATAATGGCTACGTTCACACCGTCAGTCCAAATCCGAATATTTTTGTATTCCATTGGAATCTGATCTATGATGTCAACTCTGTATATTGCAACTCTGTTCAGATCGATTTGTGTGTCCATGCAGCTCTTTCGTTTTCCGGAATATCTGCATTGTTTTCTATGGCAATGACGTTAAGTTGATGGAGGGGTTTGCATTTGCAATAGAGATGCTGTCATATTTAAATTTTACAACATGGAAATCTGTAGCCGCCGGGCTGGATTAACGTTACTGCGTCTTGAGCCTGCTGCAGAACTGTAGGAGGCTGGTATGCACAATTTTTTTTCCGCACTCTTGTTTCAAAATTAAAAAATAATTTTCTGCTCGTCCGGCACTTTGCAGCAACAGTAGCCTACAGCCTTGTTTCGGCACCATTGACTTTCAGCATGTTTCCTATAACAACGTCTGACGTTCACATTTTACGTGGCGTGAGAAAGTCACATAAACCACGCGGAATCCGATCAGAGCGTTCAGACTGAAGTGGATTTCCTGAATAGGATTTCAAACCACGTATGGATGTAGCTTGAAACGGATTTCATGTGATTTTTTGCTGTTCACGTTTGGTAGGCTAATTCTGATCAGATTTCAATCGGATATGAACAAAAATCGGATTTGGACTGACAGTCTGAACGTCGGGATTTTGAAGAATTGTCGGGTCGTCAGTCCACGACTAAGAAGCTCGTTCGGATCTTTACCACATATTAACTTTAGTTTGTCAAAATTTCGCGCTCTTTCCTGCTTACTAAGTCCTTGTCTATATGATTTAGCAGCTTCCACATGTTTTTTCCCCATGGTTTAGATATCATAAATTAGTGTAACAATGTGTTCAGTAGTAGCTACATAAACTGCAATCCATGCTGTTGTTTACATCCGAGTATCTGACGTAGGTGCAAACACTCTACAGCAATAGATTTGTGTAAAATATTATTTGGAAAATATTTTGTTGATTATGTTTTTCCTGCTCACTATAGGCTACTATAATGATATATTATCTATTTGTTTATTTTAATCAAATTTGTATCGTTTAATCTATTTTTTTTATTATTTAAATGTTATAATTTATTTTAATTTATTTTATCCATTTATTAATATCAATTTAAAAACAAATCTAATATTTATTATTTTATTTATGTCATTATTTTAATTAATCTTTTTAATTATCTGTTTATAATTGTTATAATTTTTACACTGTTTTCTCTAAACATTTCCATAGTCTCTCTAGCATTTCCTTATGGCCCCCATTTTGAAAACCCTTTTGCCCTAACGCTGCATTAGTAATGCACAATAATATAGTCATATCCATATGGCACCACTGGAGGGCAGTAGTGTCACACCTCAGTAAAATACATTTAACAAGCAATTTGCTCTCTCTTGTACATCGTGTACTGCTCTAAAACAGAAAGTCTGCCTGTAAAACACGGACTACCTGCTCCACGTACACAAATCGGCGAGTTAAATCCTCAGAATTAAAACAAACAGCTTGGAGGTAAATAACAATGCACTTTTGATGTGCTAACAAAAGGAATTAATTCACATGCCTACCTGTGCAATCCTGCCTCCTTGCACTGTCTTATACAGTCACTGTTGCTGCAGGCTCACTTTCTGCGTCTCTCGGCAATGAAATACAAGCAGCTCTGAGCTTTCACAAATGAAAATTGGCACTGTTGTTAGGTAGTTTTAAATCTGAAATCGTTGTACAAGACTCAGTATGGATCTGGGTCGGTAAATGTGCATAGCCTAGGCTACTATTCTTTAGTTAATTACATTTCAAGTCATGAATCCTTCCTACAGGTTATTATACATAAATATACATCCGACGTGTTGTCATACACAATATATACAAACCAGCTCAGGTATGTCTGGAAATAGCGATGAAAACATGAAGGTAGTTATATATGGATACGGCATATCACAAACTTAAGTGTGACAGCAGTGACATTATAAACGGCTTGGTTGAATTCTCAAATTCATTATTTTATCTGTACATCTTTCTTCATTTATGCTCTTACTCTTTGCCTTGTATTATTCTAAAAAGGAAATTATATGTTGCTTAGAACATTCATATTCGTAATCCAAGAAAACATGAGATTTATCAAGACAACTTAATATTTTTAATAACTAACAACATTTCTTTTTCTTCCTCACACAGAGCTATTGTATGACTTCACAAGTCTTGGAATACCGTCACATGGATCACTTTTATCATGGTTTTGTGGTGCTTTTGGTCCGTTTTGGAGTTTGACAGCCCCGGTCCTCATCGTTAAGGTAAAGATAAAAGCAGCACGAAAAGAAAGTCATACATGTTTTGAACAACATGATAGTGTGCAAATAGATGTTATGAATTATGGTCTAAAACTACATCCTAAATTAATTTGAATTAATTGCTGCTATTTTACCCACTCTACAGAGGCTCTTTTGAGATCACGTCCTTTAGCATCGCATCAAGATAAGTGCTGGTGTCTCATATGAATTCAGGTATTGTGATAAAAGAAACCGGATCCAATATAATAAGCTTTCTATGGGGTATTTTGAGTTTGTGCTTTGATCATTTACCTCAGGCTTCTAGTGAATTAGATATTTCCATCTGCAGACGAAAGAAGTGTTTTGAGGAAAGATATGGCTGATGGAGATCACATTTAGACAACTGACCATGGAAGTGAAATAGATAAACATCAAGGTTAGTTTTAACTTCCTCCATCTTTGATTTGTGGCTTTGCGTGGTTGTTTGTCACAGATGTGGCATCCTTTGTTTCAAGATGAAAGCCCTGTGATTTGCTCTTTTGTTGGTTTCTTAGAAAAGATGCATCTTGAATGCTTTCAGTGTACAAGCTTTTCTTTATGATAATTGTACTGTGTCTGTTAATAGGTCTTGTATAGCTCAGTCATGTATTTGGTCTTACTGGAGCTCAACTGGTAGAGCATGACGCTAACAATGTCAAGGTCATTGGGTTTGATTCTCAAAGAACACAAACTTAGACATCTGAAAAAAGTTTGGAATAAAAGTCAAGTGTCAGTGTCCCTCACTGTAATTATCAGCATGTTTTTGATTGCCAACTTTTGATTTTAGCTTGGAGTGAGAATAATGGAAAGGGAGGGGGGATGTAAAAAAATAAATAAATAATAATGTTTACGTCACAATAAGTGTATTGTGATTGTCAAAACATTTGGTAACTAAACAGAATTTTATTAAGTTCAATTTTAGTGACAACATGTTTCAACATGGTACAATGACTGGTAGGCCACTGTTTTTATTATTGCTTAAAATTTCCAAATTTCCTGATTTCAATTCAGTTCAATTCTTGTGATTTGATTCCGATCTTGATTCAATCTCGATTAATTTAGATAAATATTAGGTACTGTAGATACATTAATAGATAGGTTAAAAATAACAACTCAAATATAAATAATGCGTTTTTTATTATAATAACAACGTAATAATTTTAATGATATATGTAAAAATATAATATGTTAATATAGTGCACATGATATTTAATTCAATTCAGTTCAATTCACATTTATTTGTAAAGTGCTTTTCACAATACACATCATTTCAAAGCAGCTTTACAGAAAATGCATGAGTCCATATTACAATTTAGAGTGATCTGTTATCAGAGGTAACTGTCTAAGTTAAGTATACCAGAAATGTAGCCTACATATACAAAGTCACAGTTATCTAAAAATGTGTTAATTTAAACAATGTAATAATTTAATGCAGAAACAATGAACTCATTGAATTCGAATACTTGTTTGTTAACAAATGATTATGACATTTAGAAAATATAGCATTGGTGCAAAATTGAGCAAAATACTCCTCTCTATAGCATTTTTTTCTAGCCAACTAACGTGCTATGGTCATTAAATGGGTAAATGTAACGTTATGGGATATGTTCTCGAGCTGTTTTATTGACCATTTCCACGGGTGAAAAACACTGATTGATCGATATTATGTATGAGGCATATACATTTCGGTAAGTTGTACTGTATCTTTCAACATACCTATTGTTCATTCGTGTGTATTTACTATTAACTAGTAGTAGTAAGAGTAAGAGATGATCGGTTCACGTAGCCTACCGCTTGAACTGAGGCGCCAGCGATCTGTCGTCACATTTACAAGCGCCAAAACGGTATTTAGGCTATTGTTTGAATTTCATAATAAAATTGACAGAATTTGAGAGGCTCATATTTGTTTCATATGAAAAGTAACCTGCTCTGTCTTGTCTGTGGGTCCGTCGGTGTCAGTGTCCTCTTCTTCGCGATTTTTCCTCTGCATTAGAAAATGGATGTGTGGCGTGAGAGCGTGTGAAAAGTGTCAATTGCGTGAGTTTCACGCATGAGTGCGTGAGAGTTGGCAGCCCTGATGACATGTTGTATTTCACAGTGTATTTTTATGTCTCTTAGCACATTTATTCGCAGCAGTAAATTAGTAGCAGACACTGAAAGTTTTACCAGTTTTATTCAGATGGAAGTTGTTGGAAAAACACAAAGGAGCATAAGATTACGTACATGCAATTTATAGAGCACCCATTTGCTTGGATGAAAGAATTGATTGAAACAGTCCCAGAGCTGCAATTATGGTGCTAGCAATGTCACAACCTAAATACAGCCGTGTGATATGTGTACAGTATAGTTCTACGCCACATTAAATTCACATAACAGCTTTTAAAAAGCCTAATTTTCAGAGTTCTTCAGGGACTTACTTAAGCGTACAGTAAATACATTAGAAACAATACTAAACATGCACATTAGTGTAAATGTAACCTGGTTATTTATAATGCCTCTCATCCACTTTAAAAAAAGACAAATAAAGGACCGTCAGAAAGGGTAACGTAATGTCATGTAGAACTTCACATGCAAATTAAAACAGTTTGAGTTATGTCTCTAACTACACGTTCTCCATTGATTTGAAAGGTCTGCATGGAATATGTAGACTACAGTAACTGACCATTTCCATGCAACCGTTTCTGTGGTACTTTTAGTATTACCGTATAGGTCAAGGACAGAACACTGACAAAACACTGTTCATTGAAAATAAGCTTACAGAAAGCATCCATGTATAAAAGTGTATATATATATATATGTATATATATGTATGTGTGTGTGTGTGTGTGTGTGTGTGTTAATTATACAATAACAGTTTTTTAAAACATGTTAATTGACTAATATTCCATGTCGTTTCAAAATGAATATGCTCATAAAAACTGCATGCATATTATAATTATTACAAGCAAAATGCTGTTAAAAAAAGTCTGAGATGGAGCATATTTGTACTATTAAAAATTAATTTGTTGTACCACAAATTGAACAAATGAAGGCAAAAATGTGAAATTGTGAAAAACAGGGCCTAAAATATGTCATTTCCCTTATACATTTTAGCCTAAAATCTTGATTTTAGGCTAAAATGTATAAGGGAAATTACATGATTATGTTATGTTATGTGATTATGTTATGTTATCTTGATTATGTTATGCATCAACTACCTATACATAATATGAAGAATAGTTATGACAGTGACCAGGTCACTGAGGATGTTTTGAGTTAATGTTTTGCCTCACTTCAGCAGATTTTTTACACAAAGAATGGAAAAAGTTCAGCATATATGCATGACATTTGGAACAAATGAAGCTGGTCTACGCGTACCCCTGAGCAGCATAGCACCACTGGTTCCCCCCAGGATCCTCAAATTCGTCCCAGCATTCGTGCTATCCACCAGTTGCAAGGCATGACAATCTGACAGATGACCCGTCCTCCCTGGTAATAGTAAGGATATGGCGAAAAGCCGCCCAGGGGCTCGTAGTATCGCCGACAATAACGGTACCCACGACGACAGTACTGGCAGCAGTAGCCCTGCTCATCTAGGCTGTTGTCCAGCTCCAGCCCCGTTTCTCTCTGCGAAGAGAGTGAGTCAACAGGGTAAGAACCGCAGCCAAACAATACTTGCAATCTCACCACAGGGTGCGTCGGCGTGACTTATAGCTTGATTTTAGCAATAAAAAGGTGCAGTGCTCTGAAGGGGAATGAAGAGAGATTATGGGGTGTAGACATGCAATGACAAAAAACCCTGTCATACTCGGATATGTCACAAGGATCAGAGTGGCATTTAAAATAGATGGTTTTGATATGCCAAGCCAGGGTATCTGATATGATATAATGCCCTTGACCTTTCCATTACGCCGCCAGTGACATCGCATGGCTTTGGCATCTCAGATTCAAGTCCCTTAACCCCACTGCCTGTCTGTTCTCAGTCAGAGCAAGTTTGACACTGGCAGACGCTGAGATAATTACACTGTTTCTTTCATCCCAGCCCTCCCACTCCCATAAATGCGTAGCTTCGGTGCCTCAGTCCGAGCAGCGACCCTGGCCTCATTTGAGCTCAGAAATGAGAACCCTCCCCCATGCACTCTCATGCCCTCCTTTGACTTTGGCATAAAGCGAATGGCACGTTCCTACAGCAATTAGCGGGGTAATGATCGCCCAACAAGGATCGGTTTATTTGCTCTCACAGGCAGGGTGTGAATTGGTGTAAGGGCTAAATGAAAGCGGAGTGAAAGGTAAATTGGTTAGAATTAATGGCCCTTGGCCCTCTCCATTGTGATCGTGTACGCATGCCCTCTCCAGATTACCCAGGGCTGAGTGCCATGCCTTTGATCAGCCGCTACGGCGAGATGGGTTCCGAGAAGTGCCACTTAACTTTCTATCTCCTGTAACTGTTGGAGCAGATAGCACCCTCAACTCACTGTTTCATTTGACTGCGTTTCGATCTCCCCTAGCTTACGACACAGACAATATGATGTTATCCGGCTGATTAAAAACACCATCGTTGACCTAGTCACCTCCTGTGATCTGCATTAGATTGGCAGATGAAGCCGGATCTCTCTAGGTTGTCTGGCAACGCTTCAGGGTTCCAAATGGGAATGATGCAAATAAACTTGATGGCAGAAATTGCTTTGAAATGTGTTGCCCGGAAGAAAATGTCATTTATCCACGGTCATACATAGTGTTTGTATAGCATAAACAGGTATATTATTATCATTATTGATTTTTGGGGGTTTGAGATGAAGCGCAGTGAATTATAATGTGCCTGTGCATGTGCGTGTGAAGATGCATAATGGCATGCATTTCTCCTCTGGTCCCATCTCTCATTATGTTCTCCATAAACGAAGCATGTATGAGTTTTCATGAGCTCACTATGCAATGATGAATGGATTGAAAATTGCATTCTCCTAATGATTAGACTAGTGCAAGAGAAAGAAGGTTGATGCCTGTATGGTTTGATTTATTACTCTCACAAATGCACAATTACTGATTCATAATGTTTGTTGGGTTTAGGGTCAGGAGTGTTAAGACAACAATTCATTTTGGTAACAGCACAAAGCATGTCGGTATAGAACTGTTTGATTTATCAGACTTTCACAGAGAGAAAAAAAAAAAAATCCTGCCAGCATGAAAGGTGGATGTTATTTGGGAAAATAAGAGGTTTTCTTTTTTCGAGTGAAATGATGAGTGATTAGTATAAAACAGACTATGGTATTGTTCCACAGAGGCATATTAATCAAACTGATTATCCTGCTGCAATGAGAAAGTGAGTGTTAATAACTTCATGTTTGGGACTTTATCTGTCTGTCTGTTGCATGCGGAGATGACAAGAAATAAAGCACTCTGGAACATGATGTCAGTCATGAATAAAATAGTAAGAGCAATTAAGAACAGGTGCCTAAAGCTGACTATAGCGTTTTACATTAGCTTCACAAAGCCTGTCGCGTCCTATGTTATGTTTAGTGTTACAGTTAAAGCGTGATGTACTAGCATTTCATGTGAGAATGTATGAAAACTCTAAAATTATGTTCCTCTACATTCTTTTGCATCAAATGTCTATTATTATTATTTGTTTTCACAGGATTATCAAAGTCAACTCATTAAACAATTAAATATGCATAACATGCTGTTTATTTATTTATTTAAACACTGTGAATGCATTTTATTCAATTTGACATTATACATGCTAAAAACTAATCGGAACATCTAGAGCCGATTGGAACTGATCAGAGTGTATGCAAAATTCTTATGGGGAGAACCCGTTTATCAGTACATGATGGGGGAAAGACTCCTTTTACAGGTTATTTATTTATAAATCAAACCCATGCACACTGTTTAGAACAAAAGTAAAGCATTTGCATTCATTGTATGGTAGAATTTAATTATCGTTGAAGCTGAACCATCATTCATTTTAATGCGAACACCTGCGGAGGAACACATCTTTATGCTTGTGCGATTAAGTGTGAAGAAAGTTGTTTTATTAAATTATTGCAGATTTGCATTTCCATGTTTGCATTTCCTGTGTGTATTGATAGTCACTGCCGTTCAAGTTTAGGTTTAGTAAGATTTTTTTTTTTTTTTGGAAATAAGTCAATACTTAATTTAGCAAGGATGCATTCAGTTGATCAAGAGTAACATTATAAATGTCTTTATTGTCACAAATAATTTCAAATAAATGTTGTTCTTTTGAACTTTCTATTCATCAAACAATCCTGAAAAGAAGTATCATTGACTAAAATGTTGAGCAGCACAACTGTTTTCAACATAACATGATAATAATAAATGTTTCTTGAACACCCGATCAGATCTTTGACATATTGCCATCACAGGAATAAATTATAATTTGGAATATATTTAAATAGAAAGCAGTTATATCAATATTTCAGAATATTACTGTTTTTACTGTATTTTTGATCAAAGAAATGCAGCTTTGGTGAGCATAAAGCGGGTCGCACACCGGACGCGCAGCTCAGCGCCGCGCCGCGTCTTTTAAATTCGAACACATTATTCTCTATGAGAGTACACACACCGGCGGCGTCTGTCCGCGGCGCCCAGCAGCGGCTCAGGACCGTGTTCAAAATCCTGCCGCGCCACAGAGCGCCATTTACATAGTTTTATATTAAATTTACATTTATGTGTCTCAAATCGTAGTTAATACGGACTTCACCCTGTGCTGCAATATACATTTAGTTTTATATCTATTTACAGAAATCAGAAAATTGCTGATGTTATCGGATTTTCAGGTGAGAGTTGTCCTAGACGTGGCGCAGCGCGGCGCTGAGCGTCCGGTGTGCGACCCGCTTAAGAGACTTCTTTCAAAAACAAATCTTATCTGATTGATAGTGTAAATACAGACCTGTGTTATAATTTTCTTCCCTCAAAAGGGAACAACTGCATGTGCGAACACGTTAATTTTACACAGCTTAATTTATTGACATTTTTTCCAATTACAGATGTATAAAGATACTTTTTTTTGCCTCATTTTAGTATTATAAGTTTAAAGTGAATTTATCTTCTTCGGGTCCTTGACCGGAAAGTGCATCTTAAGTTCAGACTTGGGGAGGGAGGTTCAATCAGCGATCTGCAAGCCAGAATGCTTTCAGCTAGAACGCGGGGTCACAATTCCTACCATCAACAACTGCGGCAGGCGTACAAGTCTGAGATTCGACCGGACCCAATCATCAGAGGCTTATCCTCCCAATGTAGGTCAAGGACCATGATGCAATTTCTCAGTGCAGCCAGATGATAGTTATTCAGTTTGAAAGATATCCAGAGCTGTGCTGGCACACAACACATCAGCGTGGCAGTACTGGGGAAAGGTCAGCCTCGTATATCTCAGGCCTTCTGTCACAGGAACTTTGATGATTATTTACAAAAAGTACACAACAGGGTACAGAGACCTGTAGCAAAATATGAATTCCCTCCTCGAGCTGCAGACGTCTGCCGGTGGGAGATCTAAAAGAAGGGCTTGCGTCTAGGATCCTCTGAAAGGTCTGAGATATCTGGCTTCCCAGCAGCATCTACATGACTCCAGACTCCAATTACTGGAAGCCACATCCCCTCTGACGTTCGCAAAAGCCTTTGTTATCGCTCTGCCCACAAACACAGCCCGCCTGTGCTTAGCCTTGGAATAGGCTGGATTGGTATGTATTAACCAGCTGATTGAAGGAGAAGATTTCAAAAGCGAAAGGTGGTTTCATCTGGATTTGCTTTAATTAAATGTAACTTTGCAGTCCGTTTTGCTGGATGAGATGGGAAGGCAAGTCGTTCCTGGACCTCTGCAGATAAATATGCCTTTTCCCCCCACCTAAAGTTCTTTCTTTTCACGTCTTCTCATCCTTGCGCTCAGAGGCTAAAAGTCGCATACTAGATAGGGAGGTGTATATCGTAGGTGCTAGGACTTCAGGATAATTAATCATTGAACATATGCTTCACTTCATGAACGCAATAAAGGACTCTCTTTGGCCGTTTGATTCTTTATGCCTTGATAATTAAAGCATGATTAATACATTTATCTGTTCATTAATGAGTGACCTTGGGAGGCTGTCTTTGTACATCACTAACTACATAAGAGAGGCATGAAAATACTGCAAAGCAAACTTGCTTCCTTTGAAGGCTAAATATCCCTCTCCATTAGCAGTAAGACATTAAGGGAGTCTTAAGTGAGCTGGCCTGATTTAAGCAGATATATAGAGCAATTTCAATGCCCTGTGGTCCACATGGTCTGTTTTAAGTTCGGAAAGGGAACTTCGATTAATGAACGATTTATACTAAAAAAGAGAGCATGACTATCCAGCTCAACCGCAGTCGAACACGCCTTTTAGGAATGAACCTCGGGCTCATACTTACATAGTCGTTTACTGGTAACTGGTCCATGACGTCCCGGGCCTGACGTGGCCCTCTTGCCTCCAGCTCTGGGGTCTCCTGCACGTCCTCTACATCATGGAACTCAGCATCTGCATCACAGAAGGAAAGACGATGATGCAGTCACGCTGCTAAACACTTGCTTCTACAAAATGGATATCGTGAAAGGCCCCTTTGATCTTCCTTAAGAACATAACCCCCCCCCCCCCAGTGCTATAAAACCCTCATTTAGAAAAATGTAACACGTTAGTTTCTGCCAAAATATTTCTTCAAACATGGTGTATCATGTCCTTGATTACTTAATCAATGATTGCTTAGGACATTTCTAGAGCATTAGCCACAGAATTCTGTGTTTGAAGGGAAAGTACAAACAAACAGTGGAGAGCAAAAGAAATTACAGCCTTGACTTGGCTATTCTGAAACCTTATTACTAGGGTTGAATTGGATTTCGAGTTGGTGAAGCCCTGTTTGTAACCTCTGAGAGGAGATGGGTGGATCCAGTGGATGGGTAGATCTTGGCAAATCTCCCAGATCTTGGAATTCAACAGGAATGTTTTGTTGGATATGGGCTCCTCAGCAGGGATCCATATCTGAGAGTCTACCATCTGAATATCCACTTCACCTGTCTCACTCACCTGTGAAAAGAAAGCACATTTTAATGCCTTATTGTGCCTGCACAAAATGCTTTGTCATAGATAGGGATAGATGATCTGACACAGTTACTTGCTAGAACTTGCCAATATCGATACCAATGGACTTGCACACCGTCTGTTTACGTATTTTCACTGAAATGTTAGTGCTACGTTAGCTTTCGGTTTAGTATTTATTTTCCCATAGTAAACCTTTTCTGTCATATTTCTAATAACACTCAATAACAATTGTATAATATTATTAATACAGTATATTATTATACTATAGTAAACATAACATTTTAGTACATTAAAACATAATGTGAGTTCCAGAAGCTTGTATCAATATTGCTTTGTCCTGTTGTGGAACATTTCCTCAAGATAAGTAATTAAGTAATTAAGTAATTATAGCACTCAACTTTTGTTTTTTTTAAATTATTTATTAACAACAGTTATAAAATCAATTTCAACTTTTAAATAATTTGAATCATTAAACAATCATCACACAAACCCATTATAATAAATGTCACATCTACGCTTTGACTTTAATGTGAATTATGTTTCTTTGTCAAAGCCCCAGTCTGCGTTTGATTGAAGGCTGTGAGTGAAGTGTCAGCGGCGTGAGCGGTTGTGGCTGGCTGCTTGTGTCCTTCAGCAGTTCTGCGTAAGGTAAGATAAGAAATAGTTCCTGTCTTACCCAACTTGCTAACACAGTTCGTATTTTCACTTTGGAGTCTATTTTATGCATTGATTTTTTTTTTGTGCAAAAAAATTGTAAAACCGCAAGTTTAAAAAAACACTTAGGCTAAATATTTGTATGTGGGGATCGAGAGCAAAGTACTGATACTTAAGTTGTACTTTCAGAAGCCCAATTGGCTTGATTGAAACTGACCCAATTCCTTCCTTACCCTCTAAACTCATTTCTGTTCGTCAGTGCTTTCTTTACTGTGCATCCTAAGTCTCGTTCACACAGCCCAAGCAAGATAAAGCTGGAGTATCTGCTTTATGCTATTGCCTTGGATCATTTCACTCCCTCTCTCCACAGCCAGGGAACAGAGAACTAACTGCTGACCATGGCTAAAATTTTTAATTTGACCTCTCTTAAAGACCATAGCTTTACCTTCTTATGAAACAGACTTTTTTCTTCCCTAGCTGTGAAAAAGTGCCCTTTTCTGCAGACACTGGTGGTGTTGCATTTTAATTTTTACAGCAATACTTAGAAATACAGAAATATATCTGACTTTAAGATGGCTTCAAATATGTCTTCTGTGTTGGTCTATAGAAGGTTATTCAGTCCTGTAGGCACGATAAAGTTCACTGTGCTGCATCTACTCCGTCACAATTATGCAACTAATTATACAACTGATAATAATGTACTTAATTTGTTAGTTCTACAGTTCATAAGCGGATAAGTAAATTATTATTGCTTAATGATAGCGATTATATGTCAGCGACTTAATTGAGATCTAGAAATTGAATCTAGAAAATAATCACATGAGGTATATGTTTGTTTTGCTGTATAGTTATGTGTAAATAGAAGTACAAACAAACACTAATACGTTCCCTTGTTAATTAGTGCAGAGACCAGAGAAACGGCTCACATGACAAATATTTTTACAAGGTGATTTTCTCCCAGTCTAAAGCTTAATTGCACATAGTTAAGCTTGATGTAGAATCCTGAGGCTATTGTCTGAGCTACTATCATTTATATTAGGTTCCCCTCTTTCTCTTTCATTTGCTCTCCCCCTAAACCCTCTTTTTTCATCCCGTTGCTCTTGTTTTATTAGAAGTCATTTTCGGTGCCGTTTCTTGTTTGTTGGGAAGTGACACCGCACTGACCTGTAGCGGTTCCAGTTCCGCCTGATTAAAAGCTTCACTCTCTGCGCCTTTGAGACAGTTTCTTTGCTCCGGCCTCCTCTCTCTCAAATCACACTTAACTAATGATGACTAGGAGGACAGCCTGCATGACTCAAGCAGTGAAGGATGCTGGTTTAGCCTTAAAATTAAAACTAGGGCCAGCGGTGCAAGCAGAACGCTTTAATTGGCCATCTCAGCTGCTCAAGCAAAGCGGGCCTTTCATATGAGTAAACAAAGGTTAGGGCACTGATCCTGCAATATTTGATAACATTTTTTGAGAAATTAGCTGTTATAAGTTTAAGGGTGGTTTATCTTGAGACATCTAAAGGTTGCGAAAGAGGCACTGAAAAGTAAAGAGCGAAGCTGAATTATGTCTTGACCAAGGGGTCAAAGTTTGGCTGGTTAGCATGGCCCAGTTAGTATGACCCCAGCTGGTCGATGCTGAAATTGCACCATAAAAATGTCTCTTTCTCCATTGTGGCATGCAAATAAATTACAAATATTTAATTATATTATAGTTGATAGTGAAGGCTGCCATCAGCCAATCAGCATTAGCCGCGTTTCCACTGTTGGGCCAAAAGCGGGCGTGCTAGTGCGTGCCAGGGCCAGTCGCGTTTCCACTGTCACTTCCGGGGCTTGATCGAGCCTTGTCGGGGCTTCCTCGGGGCCAACGGCCAGGGTTTCCTGGCCCGCCGAATACCTTGGTCCAAAGAGGGCCAGCTCGGGCTAGAGGAGTCAGTGGTTACGAACAGAGGCGGCGTTTACCTGAGTCTGAAGACGGCAGCGCCGGATGATTCTGTCAGCTTTAAAGACTTTTAAAAAAAAATGTACCTCAAAACTCACTTTCCTGTTTGAATGCCTTCTGTGTGTGATCCGGTGTGGATTCTGATCACCGTATAAGGTAGAAATATTTATACACGATGCAAAAGACTATGCACGCTTACCATTACCATAGTAAACATAGTAAATATGAATGCTTGAAGAAATCAGACAAATCATAATGGCTATCACAATAATGTTTTTATTTTATCTGTAAGTAGCCTACTTTTTATACCGGACTATCATAAAATAAAGCAACTTTTTTTTCGGGAGCTTCCTCTGTTTCTCTGACTGAAAATATAGCCTAACTAGCCTACTGGGAGAGAGTGCTAAGCTCATCAGGTCGTATTTTTGGTGGCATATTTGTAGAACTTATCTTTCTTTCTAAATGTGATGTAAATATGTCCTGTAACTACCAAATAAACAGAAACAGCATCGACTGAATAAGTAAGTGTGACCTCTTTTTTTTGTGAAATAGATTACCAGAAAAATAAATTACCAGAACGTTCTTATTTGGTTCCCCCAAAAAATAACCAAACGGGAACGTTAGGGGAGCGTTCTGTGTTAACTGTTAACCACTTTATTCTTTGTGACTAATGTGCAATTTTGACACAAATTGATTCATTATGATCAATGTAGGCTTATCAAGTTTTATTGTAAACCTGTGGTAAAACATTGATGCTTGGATTTTAAGTAATCAAGTAAACCACAAAAATGCCTGCAAACGGTCGCTTTTATCATGTTTGTTTTGCGATCACGCATTGAAATTATGGGTTTGTGTGCACGTTGTTCCAGAGAGGCGTGTTACGGGCAGGTTTTAATGAAGCGCTGCAGAACTTCTGGCCCGACAGTGGAAACGCAGCAGATTTTGGGCCCGGGGCTATAGGCCCGAGGCTTTTAGCCCGGCACGGCCCGTTTAAAGCCCTGGCTCGCCCTGGCCCGACAGTGAAAACGCGGCTATTGTGAGGACATAATTATCCTGTGGATCCAAAGTAATCTAACGTCACATGATATGTACACCTGATTAGCTTCACTCTTTGCACCTTCTTTACCGTTCAGAAGTTTAGGGTCGGTGAGATTTTAAAATGTTTTTTAAAGAAGTCTCTTATGCTCACCAAGGTAGCATGTAATCAATCAAAATGCAGTAAAATATATATTATTATAAAATATTATTATAATTTAAAATAAGTGTTTTAATATATTTTAAATTGTAATTTGTGATGTCAAAACTAAAATTTCAGCAGTCGTTACTGATTTGGTCATCAAGAAACCTTTATTATCAATGTTGAAAACAGTTGTGTTGCTTTTTGTGGAAACTGTGATACATTTTTGTTAGCATTCTTTTTATTAAAATAAAGTTTAGAACATCAGCAATTATTTGACATATAAATCTTTTGTAACATTAAAAATGTCTTTGTTTCTCTTTTGATTGATTTAATGTATCTTTGCTGAATAAAGCATTAATTTCTTCAAAAAAAGAAAGAAAAGAAAGGCTTGCTGACCTCAAACCTTTGAACAGTACTGTATGCCTCAGGTAATTGGCTCAATGTACCCATGAGCAAAAGGCAGAATTCATATCATGTTCTTCCAAACAGGTCCTGCAACAGACAAGTGCCTTGAATGGGAATGCTAATGGATAACTTTCTTTGGGCTATACCAGGGGGTTTCAGATGTTTAATGCCAAGGATCTTAATGGATTCAATTTTAATGCCAAATATGATGATTCACTTGCGATGGTCCCTCTTTCCAAAATATAACGACAGCTTTGTTGTCTTATCATGAAAGTTTTTACATTGTAAGGAGAGACTGAAACTTTTTTTTTAATGTTAATGTTAAAATCTAGGACTGTGAATTGAATAAAATAGCCACAAATCAGTCTTACGATTTAGAAAAGCAGAATTATACTGCAAACATATTTCTTTCTCACCTTGCACATCCCAGTTTGATAATTATAAAAGAAATAAATACATTTTACAGTAATGCATTTAATTAATGAAAACTTTTTTTAAGGAAAGAAAGTATAAATAGAAACGGAGAAAGGGATGATTTGCACAGAGTTACCAAAAGGCCAAATGAATCCTGAGACTCGAGCGCTGTGTGCGGAAAGACAGGGTGTGATTTCATCTGAGACATTTGGGCAGTTGGAGACCAGTGGGAAGTTCAGGGATTACCGCTTTCATCATTTCCCAGACTGAATAAATTGAAAATGGTAAACAAACTGGCAGAATACAATTTATGCTTGTCACCTGGTTGTGCTCGCAGGCTGCTTTATTTCCTTATCAGTGGCATGCAGTTTCTTCTTAGCCAGCATTGTCTTGTGGTGAAGCTTGTTAAGGCAGCTTGCTCTGGGACCACAGTCGCATACCCTGCGGCTCAGCTGCACTTGGAGCTAATAATATGGATTTTAACCTCTACTTCCTTAACATGCTCACAACCTTGGAAAGAATGGCCTGTTTCTCTCTCTCTCTCGTCCATGCACAAGTGGCCTTTGGTTTCAATAGCATTCTGATTTATCTCAGGCCTATGTATATAATCAAATCAAAGATTTAGAGAAAGCAGGAATGTAAATAGACAGTTAGCAAGCCTGAATCACTCTGCCACATTCATGTAAAGCCCACAGCTCACATTTTTAGCATTTTACACTTCTTAGTCTGTTTATCCAATAAATGAGTGATCATTTGTGTAAATGTTCTCCTGGTTAGCTGTGTCTTTATAGTATGAACAGCTTGCTCCATCTTTCACCATGTGTCCCCGTCCCCCCTCGAGAACCAGGCGCATCGCTCGCTCTCTTTCCATCTACCCTCTCTCTCCAGCCCCACTGCTTCAGCCCTGGCCAACTCTGATTGATTTCACATCTGTGAAATAAAGCTTTGCCGAAAAATCTAATTAGGTTTCACAATGAGCAAAAAAAAAGGAGAAATGGCAGCGACATATGGCGTTTGCTTCGCAATTAGTATCTGTAAACATGGATTAGACATTAAAACGATGAGGGAGAGAACATGCAGGCTGTTTCTGCCTATAATACCTTCTGTTCCAAAAGTCAAAGAGGATGTCTGGGAACTTGCGACAACAATACATCAATGTGTTTTTAATACAAATCAGAGAGGCGTGCCACTTTGCTGCACACCCCTTTTCAATATGAACTGCGATGGAAAGAGTTTGGCGCATGTGAAACTGCTTGCCATTCTCCATGACACCGATAAATTGGATGTTTGATTGATAGAATTTCGCCCATCACTCTTGCAGAGCATCACAGACAGCCATTAGAGCAGGAGAACAGAGATGAATCACTTCAGCCCTGAGTCAAGTGAAATTTACGGAGCAAACATCTTCAAATACCATTTTAATGGCTTACCTTTCCCAAGGACCCCTCTCTCTCTCTCCTTAAGGCTATTTGGGCTGAGGCTTCAGAGGAGATGATTAAAAATTAATATTAGTTCAGGATTGACAGCAGACACCATTTGATGTGTGCCACAAAGGGGTTATAGGATTGTGGACTTTCAGATGGATTCATGGCCACAGGAGACCCAAGTTTATACTTTTGTGGGAGATGCTGGAGGGAATGATGGTGGGGATGGGTTGGGGTTGGAGTAAGTTTCATTTTCACAGTCTGATGAGCTGCAAAATTCATGATGTTTTCACCCTGTTTTAAGGGAGCTAATTGCTTAAAGATATGTTTAGTGAGATTAGAATACCTCTACGTCGATGGTCTTTGAGTCCAGCTTCGGCAGCTCCTTGGTTTGAGCCCTGATGTAACATCTCTGGTGCTTGGCAAAACGGATTCCCATGATGCCCTTGAATGTCACAGATATTAATGAATGTTTATTCCACAATTAAAAAAATAAATACAAAAAATCAGCAGTTGACTTCAAATACTCTCTGACACCCGAAGCTTTTACTGCACAGCACAGATATAGCGAATGCTATACAGTAACTAATGCAACAGGAATCATTTCCTAGCCAATTCAAGATTACGGGTCTACAACCCCAGGCAATATAGAGAGGTATACCACCGAAGCCATGATTATATGTAGGCAAAACCCATTGATTTGCAGTACTTATGGTCTGTGTTGCGAAGCTAATCTGTTTGGTGAAGTGAAGAGCTATTTTCCTAAAAGCCACAGCTGATGGTCTGCCATACAGAATTTGTTGCTTTACACTTGAAAAGAGAAAAACCCATTTTAGCAGAAGCATCTGAAGAAAGTTCTCAGTGCTTTACTGTCTGAAAGTAGTCTTCGAAGGGAAATAAAGGCTATCGTGTTACAGACTCTTCACTCGGAAGGATAAAAACAATATCTCCCAGCATTCGGGAATACATTAGGTAATCCACAGTTGCTCTCGTTTTGCTGTTGTAGCATAAGAAAACTGAGAGCGAGTATGATGCTGAATTGTATTAACGAAAGCCTCTTTTGTAAATCCATGTGTTTGTGCTTTCATAACTAATGTTAGACTGCATGCTAATAATTGCCATTTTCACCTAAGCTCACCGGTTAGTAAAAAAACAGTTATGAGAGGAGTGCATTGTTGGTGCCGAAAATCATTGTGACAAATTGCTCTTCAATTCCTGTTAATGGCTTGCTTTTGCATGCAAGAAGGACCTATCTCTTGATGAAATGCGTTTATTGCTGAGCCTGGTCAACTGGAAAATGGAGAGACCCTTTATTACAAGGATAAAAAAACAGGAAAAGAATGTCATTTAAGGAAGAGTGTTGAAGTACAGCTTTGCCATTAGCCAGATTAAATGTGTGCATGCACTGAGAAATTATTCGAATGGAAGCAATGAATGATGCAATTGGCAGAGGGCAAAGAAGCGCTGCTCCAATCATAGGCACATTACTTGCATGTAGATGCCCAGTTATTGGTTTGAGAGACAACAAATACTGCTTCCTGAATGCAGGTGAAGTCAAGGGCTGGTGCTAAACTGAATTAGCACCAAAGAATCGCTGTTAACAACATTACTAGATCTAAGATCAGACTTAATCTGTGTCTGGGAAGCTGACCCTGGCAGTATACTGTTTCTGTATTAGGATGTTGTAAACGGACTTTGACTTTGTTAAGAAATTCCCCCTGCATCTTTACTGACCTCTTGTATCATCAAATGGGCGGTAAGATAGCTCATCTTGTCTTCCTGTAGGACAAACTAATCATTGTTATTCTCCACACTGATGGACAGAGACAGTGAGTATTGGCAAAATCATTTAAACCCTTGCTCTCAGCCACTTTTGTAACTACTTTTTACAAGACTACAACGATTAGAGAAAAATGCGCCATTTATACATTACGAAATGCTTTTGCTTTATTTTCCAGCTCTTTTGCAGTTAGGTATGTGTTGAAGGTCATTTCCACCTCAGAAAAAAAATAATAAAACGATTGAATTTAAAGTTTAAAATAATAAACTTAAGTCACACTGACTTTATCAAAGTTACAAGAGACAAAGTTGTGCAATTGTTGAGATATAGAATCACGTATAGCATACAGTTAAAAAATATTTTAAATGTTTTTGAAAAAAATGGTTAGTAAGGCTGCATTTATTTATTATTATAATATTATTACAATTTAAAATAACCGTTTACTTTAATGTAGCCTATTTAAAAATGTATTTTATTCCTGTGATGGCAACATCACTCTAGTCTTCAGTGTCACATGATCCTTCAGAAATCATTATAAGATGCTGATTTGTTGCTCAAGAAACATGTGTAACATAACATAAGTGATCATTTCTTTCAGGGTCCTTTAGTAAATATAATCTTTAAAAGAACAGCATATTAGAACAGCAATTTATTTGAAATAGAAATGTTTTATAACAAAATAAAAGTCTTTAGTGTCACTTTTGATCAATTTAATGCATCCTTTCTGAATATTAAATACTTAATATTTATAAATAAAAGATGAATAAAAGATCTTACTGACCCCAAGGCTTTGAACAATGGTGTATATGCAGTGATTCCTGAACAATAATATATAAAAAAGTAATTCACTGGTACCTTGCATTGCCATAAAATATATTGCTGGATTATTCCCTTTTCTCAAGCTGAAGGACACTTTATGGCAGTCTGTGTGATATGTCTCCTTGGCTTTCCCTATAAGCTGCTGTTGTGGAATTCTCATTATTACTTGTAAGTTTCTGGAGGACACTCTGAGAACTTGACTAAAACAATAGAGAAAGGATTTTGCTTGTGTTTCTGTTGGCATCACCACTGCATTTCCATTCATGTGCTGTAGCCTTCAGGCTCTATGGAGATGGTTTGTAGTTTTAGTGTGTGTAATGGCTTGCAACATCCCTCCTTCACAAAAATCAATTCAAAAGTCTGCCCTGAGCCAGAAGTTGCAAGAAGTGCCGAAGAGGGCTCGGAGCTCAAACTCCCCTTTCATTTATATCAACAAGTGATTTGAATGATTTTACCTATTCACTTGTTTTCTGCTTTCTCATGGCAATGCCTTGAATGAAACTAATCTGCTTTGTGGCTTTGCTCCACTGACCATTGTAATTTAGAAAGAAGATGGGGCCAACAACAAGTGTGTCTGAATGCTGATGCAAGATGTCATCGCTGCCAGTTTGCTTTTGCTTAGCACAGTGCTTTTCGGAGATTCAATATCATCAGTCTGAGAGAAAAAGAAAAACGCTCTGTCTGTATTTTGACAGCAGTTCCTAGGCTGAGTCTCAGATTGCAGGAATGTGAGCTGAATCTATCACATCACAATGAAAATATTTCACTTGTATGTCATAAACCCTTACATTTTTGAAGTCGTGCACCTCCAGGACCTCGTCTGTGCCATTTCCCATTCTGAAGATCTCGATGCGTTGCGCTGGATGGATTTCCATCATGCTCTCAGTCTCCATTCCATCCAGCACAGCTTTATACTGATGATCATATACCTGTTTAGACACATACAACCCAGCATACAGAATTAAAAACACAGTGCCACTAAAATATCCAATCTGCAACAATACCATGTCCCATTCAAAACTGTAGTAAATGAATTTTATTGCATGAGACAAAATATCAAGTGACATCTACAAACAAATTATGCTAGAGATTTTCTCAGAGCTACAGAGCCTCTAAAGGGACGGTGATGGAGGAAAAAATAAATGTCATTGCTTTTAAGCTTTCTCGCAAATGTCTTTTTCTTGGGTGATCGCATAACTTCTCACATTTCATATTTTTTCCATCACCACGTCCCTTTAGGTGAATTATTATTATTATTATAATTTTTTTTAAATAATTACTTTTAGTCTACTGGTGTCAGTACCTTTTAGTGGATGTATGAAGTCAATTCTTGTCAAGTTCACACAGGTGTACTAGCAGAAAAGACACGTGTAGTTCATCACGTAAACTATGGACGTGTTTCACAAAAATGGTCTATGATATAAATTAATTTGTAATATTAAGAAATAAGGTAGTAAGAGTGTTAAGGAAAGCAAAGGCAGATTTTTTTTTGTCACAATTATTGAAAATGTTCATGGTAACTCAAAAACAATATGGAGACAGCTTAAAAAACTGATTGGTTAAAACAATATTAAATATATACAGGCCCTTAATCACTATTGTATTGAGTCAGTGGATAAAATAGCTCAAGGTTTCACAGCACAACAACCTTATTTACAAACAATTAATGCTAGTGAGACAGTCTTGGTATTAAGACTAGTAACTAAGTTAGAGGTTGAAAGAGTAGTCATGTCTCTGAAGTCCTCAAGGGCTAAGGATATTTATGGTATGGACACACTTTTACTGAAACAAATAAGTTCTTCAATATTTTACCCTCTAACACATATTATTAATATTTCATTAGATCAAGGGATATTCCCTAATTCTTGGAAACCAGCGGTTGGGGCTCCCATATTTAAGGGAGGTCGACCCTCGTTTAACTTGTAATTATAGGCCCATTAGAGTCCTACCTACAATTTAAGATTTATTAGAAATTCTTTATCAAAGAGGCTGCAAAGATATATTTTCACTCTGTGATTCTTTCTCATGTCACATATTGTTTGACAAGCTGGTCTAATACACATTAGATAGTTCTAAAACCATTGGAATTATTATACAAACAAGCACTTAACATTTTAGATAAACTATTTAGTTTTCATCATTGTCACATTTTAAATAAGTATAACTTGTTTAGCTGGGAAAATCTCATTAACTTTAAAAATGGTTGTTTTCATAAGATTATGGTTTAGCTCCTCCTCCTCTGGCTGATTTTATTAAATTTAAATATACTGAAAACAGAGTAACTAGAGGTGCAATTAGAACGGATTGTATAATTCCACGTAGGGTTGCAAAGGGTCGGAAAATTTTCGTGGGAAGTTAAGCTGGGGAATTTTGGCAATATTCATTACCACGGCAACCGCTTGCGCGTCCACTCTGAAAGTAACTGTACACATAAGAGATGGATAGATACATTATTTAAGGTTATTTCTATTCATTAGAATATTGATATATGAACTTGTTGTCAAGTAAGCCCCGTTGCGAGCATGTGCGTCTCTCTAAACTTTCAGTGTGCTGCACTGTTCTAGTTGACTTCTGCGCCTTCCCCCCTGAAAATATCACGTTAATTTTGAAAACGTAATTCCTTTTGTGGATCCTCTTGGTCTTTCTTCATGTTTCTTTGACAAATATCAGTGTCTCAGTCTCACGCACGCTGCACGCGAGTTAACCACGCCTACTTATTTACATGTAGTGGTATACACGGAATAAAAAAATCTGTTACGGTTGACATTTTCTTCTGCGGTAACGATATATACCGTCATACCGCCCAGCCCTACTTGTATGGTAAATAAAGTTATGCTAGCTTATTTAGCATCTAACTTGCTATCTACTAGATGAATTGTATGTGATAATTGCAATTTAAACATTTAATAAATATATTTCCCCATAATACCATCAAAACTTAATTCAAAACTTACTTCACTTTGTTTAGTCCACAGGCTCAAAAGTGTGCCTTCCATAGTCTTGTGCTTTGGGCTTCTGTACATGTGATGGAGGCATGCACAGTGCCAGTATGGGGTGTGGTCTCAATAGCCATGCAGTAAACAGTGTTTTGCTGTGTGCATGTGATTGAGGAATGGCATGGATATTCAAGTGTATTTGAATGGCATCTGTTTGTTTTAGTCAAGATTATGCTAAAATATACTTTCCTCAACTATATTTAAGTTCCCTATGAAGAGCCAACCTTCAACTTTGAAAATTCCCAGTTTATTCCCATAAATTCCTGTTAATTCCCTTAAATTCCCATTAATTCCCATGGAAAGTTTCCATCTTTGAAAATTCCCAGAATTTTGCAACCCTAATTCCAAGTAGGAAAACTTCCTTTGGTCAAGTTGCAACTAGCATTTGGGCTAATTTGGGTACATTTACATTCATGAATGTTGATTAATGTACACTGTCCCTTTTCTAAATAAATAAATAAATAAATAAAAAGTTTGAAAACCTGAAAGTGTCTATGATTAAGACTTTAATAAATTATTAACATAAATATTTTTTTTATTTCTTTTTTAACAAACCTACCATTTAAACCCTAAAAAACCTTTATAAAATGTTTTGTTTAAGATAAACAATATAGTATATGGTATTTTGTTAAATATAATGCAGTGCCATTCGTACTTTTTAAGTGCCCACAAGATCATGTTTTATCTAGGAACTCTGATCCAGTTCTCATCGCCTCTTAATTGCTTCTCAAAAGAAGATATATTGAACTTTTTTTTTTTAAATATCACTTTCATTGAATGAACAAAAACACTTTATACATTTTTCAATTTATCTTCATTTATTTAGCACATAAGAAGTACAGTAAGTCATACAGGTTTGGAACGACATGAGGGTGAGTGAATGATGTATTTGGTTGAGCTAACTCTTTAATATGAATGCACTTAAAGGTGCTCTAAGTGATGTTGAATGACTTCACTTCTTGTTGACGTTCGAAGTATTGTCAAACAAAACAGAAGCTAGCTCGACCCTCCCTCCTGGAACACTGTTTGTTATGTTTCGTGGCCAAGGCTGGGCCAGTTTATTTTTCTTGCCGTTTGTGGAGCCTGGGCTGTCTACAGAGACCGCGTTTTTTTACAGTGTGTTACGCAGCTAGTGGATAGTGAGGATATGTTTGCTGGATGTGACAAAAAATGTTTTGGCCTAAAAAACGTGTGACATCGCTTAGAGCACCTTTAATATGAATTTGTCCAAGAATCATTGTCCAAGCCAGTCAGTGCAGACGTTTGCTCAGGCTTGACTGGCAGCATGACTACATCCTCTATTAATGGATGCGATCTGGTAGTTGCGCTTAGTTGCCATATGTATGCTTCAAGTAGACTCAACAAATGTCTGAATTGTCTGAAGTCTCGGATGGCTTTCCCCTGTTTCTGGGCCTTGCAGCGCTGCTGTTTATCTCAGCGCTTTCTTAAATGCTGTTTTTGGGCATGCATGGGTGGCTCCTCTCTGTCTACAAAAATGATTCATGCCCACCAGCCAAAAACCCTGCTATTAATATTTATGTGTGTGTTGTGTTATGATGAGAAATTACTCTGCTGAGCTCACCCTCATCTGTCTCAGTAGCATTTCTGAGTAATATGTTATGCTTAGACGTAAAGCAAAAGATGCACACGCACAAATATAATACTACATTAAGATAAATGTCACAAATCAACGCGTTTTCTGATTATTAAAGTGCTTTATGCAGTGTAGCATAGAGCAGTAAACACATAATTTAATATCAACTTAGCTCTGTTGTGGAGAGTGTATTGAAATTAGCTTGAAAGTAACTTCTGCACAAATCTGAATTTGCATTCATCCATATACAAAGAGGAAGTTATGTAGACATAAGCATGTGAGTGTGGTTATAGAATAACTGATTGGACTACAGTGTGTTGTAAAGACAACAAAATATAGAATATTCCAATACTGATATATAGGGGATGCTTTATTCTTGCAGTTTGAGGGGCTAATTTTGTTCTGTTGATGATATATTGATTGAAATGACTTTCAGTCTGTCTGTTTATCTCACAAAGTTATTAAATAACTTTAGAAGACTTGGAATATAGTGCACTATAGTCATATGGTCCACTGTTTAAAGGTATTTTGGATTATTTTTGAAAAGTGACAACCCCAGTTGCCATTCATTTTCATTATATGGAAATGAGCAGTCGATATATACTTCAGAAATTCTCCTTTTGTGTTCCACAGAAGAAAGAAAGACATTTAGGTTTGGAATGACATGAGGGTGAGTAAATAATGACAGTTTTAATTTTTGGGGGAACTATTCCTTTAAGAAGATGATCAAGAGTTAATGAACTGGTTGTCCTGTGAAGGTCCTTGTCGATGTCAATCCAGCTTGAAACTTCTGCAGGCGTTCTTATTGATTAAAAATCACAGAGCTTTTTAAACCCCCCTTCCCTTTTTTGTTATTATTGCTCTCCTGTTTTATGACAAACCTCACAAGACCTTCCCCTTGAGCATATTTAACCTAACACATTTTTTGCCTACTTTGTGCTTTGTTGAATCCAAGTTACCCGAATAGATGGCAAAAGGGGCTAGATATTACTAAGAAATAATGATAATAAAAGTAAATTTGCTGTCAGCACTACAGCAGAGTATGGGGTTCAAGCACTCCATTATGAAGATACTTTGAGCATTGCATTGATTCGCGTGATACAGTGTTTGCTTTTTCAAATTTCAACACTCAATAAGCCTACGGTGATCATGCAAATGCCTGGCATGTTTAAATATTATACAATTTAACCATTATAATGCCATCGTTTTCACAGAACATATTAAAACTATTGCAAATGGAGGTGATATTATTACAATGTTAAAGGGGTCATATAATGGTACATGCACTTTTACAAGCTGATTGTACTGAAATGTGTGTTGGCAGTGCCTGTACACAACCATCATAAAATGATAAAAATCCATCCAATGTTTTTTTTTTAATCATCTTATATGTTTCCTCCTGTCTCAAATCAAGCTGTTCGATATTGTGACGTCACAAAATCGACGCCCCTCCCACGATGGCTGATTGACAGCAGCGTTTCAAACACAGACCCGCCCTCGCGCCCTCGTGAGCGAGCTGTCAATCATAGCACGCGCCGACCGGCGCGTTCATTGTTGTTAGCTGGAGTGCTGAGTAGAATGGCGTCTAACGATTGTGGTGTTCTGTTCTTGGGTGTAATAACGAACACAGCAGTCATATTGATGATGTTTCTAAATCCGTACAGCTGAAGACGCAGTGGCTGAGTTTGTTTTCGAGGGGGAATATTCCCCACGATCAACGTCAATGCTTTCATGTTTGCGCGAATCATTTCACCAGACTGCTTTACAAATGAGGGTCAGTATAAAGCTGGATTTGCTAAGAAGCTGCTCCTGAAAAAAGGATCAGTACCGACTATTCGTGTTCCTGCTGAACCTACAGAAGAACAAGTGAGTGTAATGTTTTATTGACCTTTATATTAATCTTTATATTAATCTTTGCAAATAGCTTGCACGCTTCACGATGAATGTGGCTATTTTTATGTGGCATGTTTTCTATGTACGACGTTCTCAATATAATTCATAATCCCACGTTTATAATGAATGACGCGTTATGGTTATTGTGTTATTGTGTTAACAAACGGCGTACGCACAGAACAGAGGGGCGGGGTGAGCAAAGCTCATTATCATTTAAAGACACATGCACTGAAACGGCGTGCTGAAAACAGAGCTGTTTTTGACCAGGTAAAATTAGTGTTTTCTTACAATACTAATGAGAATTTTTAATTAAAGTATATTACAAACTTTTAATTTAGACCCTAAAGAATCATATTAGCTTGTACAAAAATTACATTATATGACCCCTTTAATAAATATAAAATAACTATTTTAAATAGGCATATCAGTGTAAGATGTTCAGTTAGTGTGATTTAATTACATAAAAAAGGCATATGATAAACAAATACAATTAAATTAACATAATTAATTATGCCCCCTGATCTTACATGTACATAAATTCAGACTTCTGTTTAATCCAATAGAAATATAACAAATAATGCTATGATTTTTTGTAATGTATATGCAATGCTTTAATTTGCTTCAATCATATCATGTCTTTGAATTAATTCAATTTGAGGGCTTTTCTCAGTAAATATTGATATTTTCCAGTGATTCTCAACCTTGTTTCTCTAAGGCCCTCCACATGTAGTAATACTCTGATATTATTACAATCAGTAGTAAAAAATGATTAACTGTGATTTATTTTTAATTCCAGAAGTTTCAAGAACTGTTCTTCATTAAAAATAACAGCTGTTGAGGGGACAAATTAAATTAAGATATGTGTTTCCATGCTGGATTAATTTTAAGTGATGACTTAAAAATGACTTAAAGTCTTGTGGCTCATTAATTGGAATGTCATGTAATTAATTTAATTATTATTTTAAATTGATTGACAGTCCTAGTTTTAAAATAAATTTCAACTTGTCCTTTGCTTCATGTCACTATTTCCTATGTTCTCTGTTTTTGCCCACAATATTGATTCGCTTAGTTGGCCTCAAAACAGAAAGAAAAACAGAAGAAAGAAAAAAGAAAAGAAAAAAGCTTTATTACAGGACAGAGAAAATGTAATATTGTATCCCTTGGAGATCATAAGAATGTACTGGCAGGTTCAGGGGCTGCTCATGATATATTGTTAAAATCGTCCCTAGTGCCTAAGCCTTGAGCTCTCAATTCCTGCTAAACTCATTACTTTATAAAAGAGGCATTTGAGAAACAAAGTCTTTTGTTTACATTTTTGCAGGTATGTCATGTGTCCACCACAGGAGCTTATGACTTATGATGCTCTTTCATCTTTCAAAATTCACGTGGGTTACCCAGTAATCTACTTTCCAGTGATGCCACCTGGCTTCAATATGCTTCAAGTACTCATGATAGATAACACGTGGAGAAGTTTTCAGAGTTCTCGTTTACTTATTTTCATCTGCTGCATTTCTGATCTCTAAAGTGGCTCTTGTCATGCAGCATACAAAGACTTTTAGGAGAGACCCACCCCGAGGAGAATTAATAACAGACTAGGAAGCCAATGAAGTCTGAGTGTTTTGCATCATCGTGCCCTACTGGTCCCCTGAGGACGTGCGTTAAAGGTCGTCCAGACACTGTCACAGGTGAGTGGAGGAGAGAGGCTAGTATGCTCATGACAGCGTGTCCCCTTGTTGTCCTTAAGGGCCTAGAGATATGACCGCCCGTCAGAGCACAACATGATGGCTGTCATTCAGAAGTGAGACGATGACTTCACTTGTGTCCTTACCCTGCTGAGACGTACCAGGGTCAGTAGCACTGCCATGTTGCCAGCCTGTCTGTGGCTGAATAAATTCGGGTAATTGAGTTGTTTTTCAGTGTGTGCCTCAGGAATATCCATATTCCTTTCAGAATTGCTATTTTATTTCTGTGCATTATGGGTTTGGTGTTGTTCTAGATGTACAAAGTGAGAGAAAAAATCCATCTGACTCGAGGGCTGACAGATGCCACCCAGCAAAATAAACACTAACTGGCTTTCAGTCAGCACTGAAATGTAGTACTTTGACGCAGAAAGTATGAGTACAGCTGTAGATATTGTTCTGGTTTGGTTGAAATACGTGAATCACCTGCAGGGTGTGCGTTCGTCTCTTCTCCTCTGCTTCTCTCCAGCAACCCCACTCTCCACATGCTCCCTGCACTCCCGCAAATGATGATTTAACAACTACTATTCACATGGGTAGTCACATGAGCAGAGCAAATTCCTCCCTAAAGGGTTGAGCTCCCCTCTGAAATGTTGCTATAACAGGAGTTTTTTCCCCCTATCTTTCCTATCTCTTTTTTTCCACTTTTTTTTAGGGGGGGGGGGGGGGAAGAAGTACATTTTTCTTACATATTCAAAACGAATACAGCTGCAACTGTCACAACAGCCCCCACAGCAACACTGACACTTTTACAACCTATTTCCTTCGGTTTCTTTTGCCTTAAGGAAAATTAAAGACACCCTTCATTCGATCGACAGCTTGGCTTTCATCTCATAGAAAAGATGAAGAGACACTTGTGTATGAGCTATAATGAAAGCCGGATTCTCTAAAAAATGAGACACCCTAAAGAAAGAAAGAAAGAATAAAGAAACTCCAGGGTATATTGCTGAAAAATGAAGATCCCCTCAGGAAATAACTTCTCCAGATCAGTTGGAGACAGCGGTGCAGATGGCATTCACATGTGCTCAATGCATGTCAAAAGCCACTGTGTGAGCTACTGTGTAGTTATTATTCTAGGAATTAAATGATATTCTCAATTCACCGTGCGCTAAAGATAACAATTCGCCCATTGATGGGCTCTTCATTACCGCCCTGATCTGGTCTGACTCCATTTTATCTGCCCTGAATGGTGCAGATAACAGCGGGTTCATTTCCATCACAGGTTCATCTCTATGAAATGCAAATGTCTTTCCTGTTCCATTTATTTCTCCCATCAAAAGCCTCAGATTTCAGGTATTAGCCGCAAACCTCTCACTATGTTTGTGTTTGGTTTGGGGACAAAGGCAAATATGATTTTTTTTTTTTTTTTTTGCTGTTCAGAGACAAAGGAATTACAGAAGCAGACACCGATGACAAGGCTTGTCAGGCTGTATGACTATTACAGTTAAGATAAATGCGAAGGGAATGCTTTCAGGGCTGCCAGATGCATTTAGCACAGCATCTGGAGATGTCCGATGAAGACAAGCAGTTGCTTTCTCGACAGCCGCCTATTTTGAAAATGGAATAAAATGATGGTCACTAGCTAATAGGTGACATTTATTCCTCAAGGAGCACCATTCGCCTTTCTTTGTCAGGTTATAGTTTATCATCTTAAGAAATACTACCAAAGGCTGGTCTACATCTGGCTAAATTGGGAAGTCTCAATATCTTTGTAGCCTAGCAGCAATGCTAACCCGCAAAGGCCTTGTTTGTTCAAATGAAAGGCTACCTCAGATGAGACTTTAAAAAACATGCCGTGAAAATACACGAGGTTGTTATTATGGTATGTTTAATTACAGCCATTTACATAAGGAACAGAGGCCAAGAGCATCTTGTTTTTAAGGCTCTTTTGTGCCTCGTTCAGTTCTTATTATAACTCTGTCAACAGCAAAGTTAAAATCAACTTTTGCTTCACCCGAAGCCACAGCGAACTATTAAAAATAGAAGTGAGCTCCCTTGCGGACATTTTGGATGCAGAACAGAAGGGATATGAATCACTGCTTGTCTATAACTAGCTACATTTAATGTGCACCACAAATAATAAACAATGGAGAGTGGCCTGGCACTCATCGCAGTACAAATCACATTAGTGGATGCAGAGTAATGCAGTAATGCAGAACATATTTCTTAACGCTGTGTACCGTTTGATGCAGACAATACAAATGTAATAACTCACACGGTATACTTCACATCTTAGGCACTGTAAATTGTTCAATTGACTTAAAATGCCTCTTTATAGCTAGAACTGAACTCTCAGTGGAATTTTAAATGCATAATTGCAAGCAATTATAGAGAAGGAATTTCAGCAGCTCAATTGTTTGAGAGCTGCAAGCTCATTCCTCTATACTTATACTCCAGAGGTTCACTGAGAATTCCTTCACAGGCGAGGGCCTCACCACGAAGGGAGTGCAATGACCCATTTTCTCCGCCCGGATCCCCTGCGAGTCTCGATCGTTTGCCACGTATGACCACCTTGCCATGGTAGACTCGCATCTGCAGCTGCTTTTAATTTGCTGGGGCACCCCGATCCCTTTCTTCAGAGCCAGCACATACATGACTAATCGCACTAGCCATTTTAAACAACTTGAGCTCTCACTGGCGATAAATCACTTTGATCTGAGCTACTGTGCGGGTAATAGAGCTATATTCAGGAGGGAGGGAGGCCGTGGAGCATTGGGAGCAATTGCGTTTTCTCCCTAGTCAGCACGCAATTGTAAGGCAGGCTCAGGGACTGGGACGTTGCACTTTGAATCATTGTTTGCTTTTATGATCCATTAAAAATCAACAAGCAAGTGCCGTTTAATACCCTTCTGGTTGGGTTAACTCTGGCTTAAAAAGTGATATCAGAGTCATGAAACGTGCAATTTTTGTTATATTTAGACATAGGTTAAAAGAGATCAACATGCATATTTGTATGTGGTTTGGTACATTGTTATTCTTTGGATTTTTTTTTTTTTTTTTTCAACATTTGTCCCCTAGGAAATAAACTAAAGCCCTTTCAACAGGACAAAAGAACATTGTCAGGACATTGGGTGATGCAACACTCCCAAGCTTCTGCTCACAGCCGTGATTGATATCTCTGTGCTGAAGGGTGGAAACAACTGATGTGGAGTTTATAAATAAAACCTCCAAGAGGTTACAAAAGACCTTTGCCTAGAATACTGGGAAGTCTCAAACTTTTTTTCCTCCTCCTCTTTCTCTTTTTTCTTTGCGAGGTTTGAGCGACTGCTGTACGAGTGAAAAACACACGATGATTCCTATAATTGATTGTTCCTCTGAATGGCCTCGCAGTGTTAGAATGCAGGCCAATCTTCCGTCATAATAGGGTACAGGGTACCGCATGAAATATTCATCAAACACTGCTCAAAATGCTGGCACACTCTGGTACATTGTTGCAAATATATAACAGATTTTGCATTGGCAAATATGGAGCTAAATGACCATTGAAGCACTGGGTGCAGAGCCATGTAGCTGCGAAGGAAGTAACCTATCTTACAGTGGGAGAGGACATGATGACCCTAATTGTTTCTCAGCCTCACTAAAAATGACTAAATTGACTGAAGACTTTCAATACTCCTGTGGCTAAGTGGCATTCAGACTGCATGTGAGAGCAGTGAGAGTGTTTTCAAGCTTTCAGATGCACAGGATAATTTGATTAACAGCATTAGCCGCTAATGAGAAAATAAATGTAGCTTGGCTGAGGAGTATGGAAGCTTATGGGTAGCAATTTTCAATGTGAAATGTTATATGCATGTTATATAAAATGCATTTCTGTATTTAAATTGACATTTTCCATACCAAATGTGCAATGTTTGGAGCAAAATACTAATTGAAATTCAATTATATAATTTACATTTGCTATTTCCTACACTAGTTTTAACGTATAATTTAAACATATATTTTAATGTTTATAAGTTGCGAAATGAAAATGAAAATGTATTACAGAAATGATTAGATATGTTTAACATGTGAAGCAAAAATTGTAGCAAAATAATAAGGTGCACGAGCACCAGGTGCGTTCTCTGCGAGAAGTTCTTCTAACCATATCTATGTTTCTAATAACATACTGGTTCTATCGTGAATAATCTTCAGGAACTTTGACATTTCTCTGTTTTTGCTTCACTTCATCTGTCAGTAAATGTATTGCTGTTAATAGCCAAAGAATAATAATAGGCCTAATAAATAAAAATAATAATTTATATTATTATTAATAGAAAAAATAACTTTGATGTTTAAACCCATCTTTGCCATGTTTCCGCCATGTTTCCAACACCTGGCCCTGCCTTGATGTAATGATTGACAGGGCGGGGCAGGGACATGATCAGCTCAGATTGCATTTTCAAATTCCACATTGAATTTTGCTACATTGCGGGGCATATAAATATGATGAAAATGCAATCGCAAGTGTCTTAAATGTGAGTGTAAATGCGCTACAATTTTTGCTTGAACGAATCATTTCTGTAATACATTTTCATTTTCATTTTGCAACATATAAAACGTTAATATGTTTAAAATAAATGTTAAAACAAGTGTAGGAAATAGCAAATGTAAAGTATATTATTGAATTTGAATTAGCATTTTGCTCCAAACATTGCATATTTGGTATGGAAAATGTAAATGTAGCCTAAATACAGAAATACATTGCCATTTTTACATATTGCCTTGCCATTTTGCATATACAATTTTCAAATTGCTACCCGTTTGCTTTCATAGGAGGATAACTATTAAGGAGCTGTTTTCAATTAAAACCATTGACTAATGTCAAGAAAAGGTACATAGTAATGTATGAAAAGGTACATAGTGAGTGCAAAATGACTTTGCTATGTGTAGCCAGCACAACAGCTTGACTGAAAATCTAACAGAAGAACCTGGAATTTTTAGGGTTAGATAATAATCTTTTCCCTCCTAAAATCATTTATTTTGTAAGTCACACTTAATTCAAAGCAGATCTCATAGGAGCTCTTGTCTTAAAACCAGAATTTTACTTATCTGATACTCCATCTTGCAATGTGGCAAGCAGGGAGACCTGAGGCAAGTGTTGAGACCAGAGAGCTTTAGAATCGCTCTGCTCTCAAAGTGTTTTTCAAGCATTACTGCTGCTGCAAAGCCCCAGTGATGGGAGTCATCATGTATCTCTCGCATAGTAACAACATTCTGGTCTCTGTGCTTTTGCCTTGGGTGATCGGAGGGGCAGCAGTTTATTTTGGTCTCTAAAGCTTAGCTCAAGACATAGATCTACATAAAAAGGATGGAAACAAATGCTTGCCAAGATTTCCCACTTAATCTTCAAATGTAAATTCACCAAAAGTTGTGATCTGAAGGATCAGTTTAGTAGTGGACCGAATACAAATCTAAAATCTGCGATAGAATGTCAAGTTATTGGTAAAAGTTATTAAGCTCCTAATGTAACTAGCCGATTGGAACTTCAGTGGTTTTCCTTATTTCTTGCATAGTAACCATAGTTTAACTGTAGCCTACTTTTACTAAGATCAGTGAAAAACATGTATATGGCATTACCAAGTTTAGATAAACTTAATTGCTATGAAAAATATGTGGTTTAGAAACTATATTACTTGTGATCAATTTAATTTTTTATCAGTATTATATATTGCGTCATTAACTTAATTTACGTCACACAGTTTGATGATCTTAGAAGTGGATAGCATCTACAATGGCACAAGCACCTGTAACCCAGGTAGGCTAAAATTTCTATTCAAACCCTTTAACCCGATTTCACATCTCTGTTTGTGATCAGATCATTTTGAGCTGCTACAGTCAGGAAAGTGTTCAGTCCAATTATACAGTAGACTAAGCGAATTCATTCAAACAGCGATGATGTAAAGGAAATTAGGCTGATTATATCAGAGATGGCAGAGAGAACAGAGACTTGCGTTGCGTTTTCAGTGAATTATTCATTCCAGAGTGTGTTTCGCTTTAAAACACGAGCTCTGTCATTGTTTCTGAAGAGCACGAGTGTCACGGGTGACAAATGAAGAGGCGGGACTTTTGTTCGAAAGCGAACCTTTGTGCACAGTCATGATTTCCGGGTGGAGCGCTTTCGGTGTGGGACCCGAGAGCGCTCCGGTTCCTGTAACTCCGGGCAAAAGCATTAACTGGCGATTGATTCCAGGTGTGAAAAGAACGCAAATCAGCGTTGATTGGAAATCACAGTGGGAGGAAGAGATACAAAAGGGCTTCATCTTCTGAACAGTTGGTTGGTCTTTCTTTTCGTGCCGTCTTCGAGGTTAGTGTTGGCTGGAAGTTGTTCGTTTTGGATCGTCTTCTGTGTGTGTTTTCCAGTGTGTGCTCCAGCCATTTGCGTCTCCGCCAACGTGGGTTCGTCAGTCGGGTGCTCCAACTAGTGTGTTTGTTCTGGATTGGAAGAAGAATTGGATACTTGGAGAGTGGAGATCGAATTATCAGCGGGAATTCATCATTAAGGAGAGATAAGTGTTATACATTGCTTAGATTGTGATGTGATGGATGTTTTGGAAGATACAACGGAACTTTATAACTTATAACTTATCTTTTGGAGAGGATTGGACACCTTATGCTTTATTGTGGATGTTAAGGAGATTGTATTGAAGAATTGAGGATTGGAAGTCCCTGCCAACGCCCTAAGCTGTGAGTTATGAAGATTTGCAGTGCTATACATTGATGTAATCACGTGTGCTGTTCTGTGTGGATTGCAGTGAATCACGAGTGGGAGTGCATAGCGAAGGCATGAGGAGATCCAGCCCATTTATGAAAATAATATCTTTTCTGTCTCGGAATCCGATGAACGAGATCAACCAGTGGTGAACTCCTTTCCATTACTTCTTTAACTAGATAAGTCAGTGGATGGTTTTCTTTTCACTGCTTCCGGTATTATTATGTCTCCAGCAGTGTCCGCTTCAGCGTTGTTGAAGCAACGATATCCATTTCTGTCTGTCTGAGCCCCGTGAAGAGAACCAGTTCAGCTTCGCTGAAGAAGCCACCCATCTCTGTCCGCCTGAACCCCATGAAGAGAACCAGTTCAGCTTCGCTGAAGAAGCCACCATTCTCTGTCCGCCTGAGCCCCGTGAAGAGAACCAGTTCAGCTTTGCTGAAGAAGCCACCATTCTCTGTCCGCCTGAGCCCCGTGAAGAGAACCAGTTCAGCTTCGCTGAAGAAGCCACCATTCTCTGTCCGCCTGAGCCCCGTGAAGAGAACCAGTTCAGCTTTGCTGAAGAAGCCACCATTCTCTGTCTGCCTGAGCCCCGTGAAGAGAACCAGTTCAGCTTCGCTGAAGAAGCCACCATTCTCTGTCCGTCTGAGCCCCGTGAAGAGAACCAGTTCAGCTTCGCTGAAGAAGCCAACATTCTCTGTCCGCCTGAGCCCCGTGAAGAGAACCAGTTCAGCTTCGCTGAAGAAGCCATCATTCTCTGTCTGTCTGAGCCCCGGTGAAGAGGAATAAGCCTCAAGTTATGCCGGTGTTTATGGGCGCCCCCTGGGCACAACGTTATGGAGGACCGGGATCTGAGTTGAGTCTCCCGGACTGGAAAACACAAATGGAGTACCTGGCAAGTCTCCAAGGGTTGAGTGACACACAGAAGACACAGTTTGTTTTAGGCTCCCCTCCGGGCCCAATTCTTTAACTTTCGTCAGGGGCCGAGGCAAACTCTGCGGTCTTATTCGCTGAGGTTGAGAGAACAGTTTGCTCGGTTGAAGGGACGACCGGATCATGGTCTGGGGGACGGAGACTCCTTACTGCGGGATCAGTTTGTCTTGGGGCTCCGGGAAGGACCCGTTCGTCGGAGCATACGGCTCCAGCTCCGCCGGGACCCCGCATTGTCTTTTGAAGATCTCAAACAGGAGGCCTTGGCCTTAGAAATGGATCAAGGTGAGACGGCCGACCCACCAGTTTGTACAGCTGTTAGTAGTGCATGTGCTTTGACCCCCCCTACACCAGTCGACTGGAAACAGGAGCTGCGGACAGAACTTCTGGAGGATGTTAAGGGACAGATGGTTGAATTGTCTAAAACACTCTTGGAGGAATTACGTTGGGGTCAACGTAGCAGCATGCCAACGACACGTGAGTGGTCTTACTCGGATGGGAGTCGAGAGCCCAGGCGTCATCCTGGACCACCAGTTCGTCTAAAGTTCCAGTGGGATGATCAAGGGCGGCCTATTTGTAACAGTTGTGGAGAATCGGGGCACATTAGTCGACTGTGTGGTTCCCAACGTAGTTCTCAAGGGGTTTTTTAGTTTCACCGGCCACTGTGGGTCAAGTGGTCGGGACCCCTTTGAGTGACCCCCTTTGTATGCCTACTCCCAGAGATGACTGGGTTGGGCATTGCCCCACTGTGGAGATCCAGGTTAATGGGGTGAAGATTGAATGTCTGGTGGACACGGGCTCACAAGTCACCTTGTTCTCCGTAAGCTTGTCCAGAGAGCTTTTTCAAGATCAGTGGCTCCAGGGAGCAAAGGCTTCGCGACTTATATTACGGGGAGCGAATGGACTCGATATCCCTTACACTGGGTATATGGTCGTTGACTTCCACATCCAAGGAGTCCCGGTACAGCAGAAGGGAGTTGTCATTGTCAGAGATCACTGCCTGGGTACTCATCGAGCTTTGCTCGGTATGAATGTCATCTCTAACTGCTGGGAAGAATTGTTCAGGAACAGGCCGGTTCGGACATCCCCGGCATCCGAAAAACGAGAGTGGGAGCGTATTCTGACTGACTGCCGTAGGATTCATGCAGCTGGCCGCGAAGAGGAGCTGGAGAGTGTCGGTCGAGTGACCTGCCGGTACGCTCTATCTGTTCCGGCACAGAGTGAGACAGTTATCTGGGCCAAGCTGCCCACGAGGACTTATGGGCCTGACGACTGGGTTCTTATTGAACCCCATCTGGACTGCCAGTCCATTGAGGTGGCCCGAGGGCTGACTGTAGTCCATCGAGGTAGAGTCTCCGTACGAGTGCGGAATGTCAATCCGTATCCGGTTACGCTTTATCGCCATCAACGTCTGGCCCAAGTCACTGCAGTGCACCCCCAGCAAGTGAGGGAGGGTAAAGATGTCTGTTTTAGTCAAGTGAGCTCTGCGGTCGTGGAGGTGGCTGTTCGGCAGGTGGGACCGGGAATGGATCCCCTTGGGAACGGGGTGCCGGACCATTTGATGGGGGACTCCCTGAAAGGAGAGGGCTTGGAAGAGGGGCATCAACTCCAGCTCCGGGACTTCCTGAAGAAATGGCAGCATGTATTCTCTACTCATGACGAGGATTATGGTTGTACGGGGGTTGTGAAGCATCAGATCCCCACGGGTGACGCAGCACCCAGCAGAGAGTGATATCGACCAGTACCCCCCACTCTTTATTCTGAGGTTCGTACTTTGTTGAAGGAGATGTTGGATGGAGGGATCATCCGGGAGAGTAGTAGCCCTTGGGCGGCTCCAATTGTTCTAGCACGGAAAAAGACCGGTGCTTGGACATTCTGTGTTGACTACAGGAAGTTGAATAGTGTGACCAAGAAGGATGTGTTTCCACTGCCGAGGATCGAGGACTCTCTTACCAGTTTGACGCAGGCTGCCTGGTACTCGACGTTGGATTTGGCCAGTGGATACTGGCAGGTACAGGTGGAGGAGAGGGATCGAGAGAAGACCGCCTTTACCACTCCCTTTGGGCTCTTTGAGTGGGACAGGATGCCTTTCGGGCTATGCAACGCCCCCGCGACCTTCCAGCGGCTGATGCAGCGGTGCCTGGGGGGACAGTTAGTCGATACCACTCTTGTCTATCTGGACGATGTGATTGTCTTCTCTCCAGATTTCGCCTCGCACCTGCTCCATCTAGAGAGAGTGTTCCAGGCTATGGAAAAATACGGGTTGAAGTTACGTCCAGACAAATGCCAGCTGTTTAGGCGAGAGGTGATGTTTCTGGGGCATAAAGTCAGTGCTGCAGGAGTTTCCCCCGATCCAGAGAAAGTGTCCGCTGTCCAGAGTTGGGAACCACTGAGAACTGTCCACCAAGTAAGGTCCTTTTTGGGCTTTGTGGGGTACTATCGACGCTTCATCAAAGGCTTCTCTGGGATCGCAAAACCTCTAAACCGCCTTCTCGAGGGCACGGGACACCCTCGTGGTCGAAGATCTCCATCCGTGAACTGGGATGCAGCATGTGAAGCAGCATTTCAACACCTCAAGCAGGAGCTTTTGCAGGCCCCGATTCAAGCCAACGCTGATTTCACCCAACCGTTCGTCTTGTACACCGACGCCAGCAATGCAGGACTGGGAGCAGTTTTAGCGCAGCGACAACAAGGAGTTGAGAGAGTCATTGCCTATGCCAGTCGGAGCCTTCATCCAGCAGAACGAAACGCCTCCAATTACAGTTCCTTCAAGATAGAGCTTCTGGCAGTAAAATGGGCTATGAGTGAGAAGTTTAAAGATTACTTGTGGGGAGCTAAAGTGATGGTGGTGACAGATAATAATCCTCTGGTCCACCTACGGACCGCTAAGTTGGGGGCAGTGGAACAACGCTGGGTGGCCCAGTTAGCCAACTATGATTACCAGCTTCAGTACCGGTCTGGCAGAGAGCATACTAATGCCGATGTATTGTCCCGATTTCCGGCGGCTGGTGAGCGTAGTCAGATGTCGCTCTCTTCTTTTGAGCCGGAGGAAGGACTGATGGTGGGGGTAGTAGAGGCCCCTGGAACCCAACTGGATGGAGTGCCCGCTAGCTGGGGGTGGGACCCTGAGCGGTGGAAGGAGCTACAGAGTAGAAACGGAGATCTGGTAAAAGTGCGTTCTTACCTGCAACGAGGCTTCATGCCTGGAGCTGTGGAGAGGCAGGCTCAAACTATGGTGGTGAAGAAACTTTTGGGGCAATGGAAGAGACACAGTCTACGAGAGGGAGTGATTTGTCGGTCAGTTCAAGACCCTGTAATGCAGGAAATGATATACCAGGTGGTAGTGCCAGAAGAACAGCTCCCGATTTTGTTGAAAGCTTACCATACGTACACTGGACATCAAGGACAGGAGAGGACGTTGTCCTTATTGAGGAGATACTTCCACTGGTCTGGAATGGAAGCGACGGTTGAGGCATTTGTACAGAGCTGTCCTCGATGTATGCTCTTTAAGAGAAGGAGGGAGGCAAAAGCTCTGTTGGTCCCTATGCGCTCTAGAGCGCCGTTACATATTGTGGCAATGGATTTCTTGACGCTGGGTCGACCGATGGACCGGTTTCAGAACATCTTGGTGGTAACGAACTTGTTTACCAAGTACGTATGGGCCACCCCTACTTCAGATCAGACAGCTGTGACAACTGCAAATGTGTTGTGGCGAACAGTAATCCAGCCCTTTGGATGCCCCGAGACCCTTCACTCGGATCAGGGCCCTAACTTTGAATCTAAGGTCATCCAAGAGCTGAGCCGCCTGTATGGGTGCCGAAAGACCCATACCACCCCGTATCACCCTCAGGGCAACGGGGGATGTGAAAGGTTCAATCAGACCCTGCTGGGTCTACTGGGAACTCTGGAGGCCGAGCAGCAGAGTCAGTGGACGGAATGCCTCCCCTCCTTGGTACAAGCCTATAATAACAGCGTGCACAGTACAACGGAGTATGCCCCGTCATTCTTAATGTTCGGGTGACACATGCGCTTACCAGTTGATATGCTCTTGGGGACACAGCCAGTAGAGGGAGCTCAGAGTACGACGGAGTGGGTGGGCCGACATCATCGGCAACTCCACTATGCTTATCAACGGGTCACGGACCACCTGAGTGCAGCAGCAACCAAGAACAAACGCTTGTATGATCGAACAGCCCGAGAAGCTATTTTGTTGCCCGGAGAGCGGGTCTTGGTGAGAGATAACTGACGCCAAGGGAAGGGAAAGCTCAGTGACCGATGGGAGAACACGCCGTATGTGGTGGAACGGCAGCAGGGGCCTGACTTACCTGTGTATACGATCCGTCCCGAAGGAAGTCAGGGTCCGGAACGAGTGCTCCATCGAAATTTACTCCGGCCTTGTCCAAATTATCCAGCACTGGTTGAAAAGGCCCCCGTAGTTCCTGTGGCTCCTGTATTCCCGCATATAGGATGGGCTGTGCTTCGTAGAATCCCTGAGCCTGAGGCAGTTGAAGCAGCCCCGCCGTCGCCGGCCCGGCGGTCACAACGTGATACACGGGGTAGACCCCCTGAAAGGTATGGTGAATGGTCTGAAGTTAACCGGTCCTAGGGACTAGAACCGATTGGTGGGGGGGGATGTCACGGGTGACAAATGAAGAGGCGGAACTTTTGTTCGAAAGGGCGGAACCTTTGTGCACGGTCATGATTTCCGGGGGGAGCGCTTTCGGTGTGGGACCCGAGAGCGCTCCGGTTCCTGTAACTCCGGGCAAAAGCATTAACTGGCGATTGATTCCAGGTGTGAGAAGAACGCAAATCAGCGGTGATTGGAAATCACAGTGGGAGGAAGAGATACAAAAGGGCTTCATCTTCTGAACAGTTGGTTGGTCTTTCTTTTCGTGCCGTCTTCGAGGTTAGTGTTGGCTGGAAGTTGTTCGTTTTGGATCGTCTTCTGTGTGTGTTTTCCAGTGTGTGTTCCAGCCGCTTGCGTCTCCGCCAACGTGGGTTCGTCAGTCGGGTGCTCCAACTAGTGTGATTGTTCTGGATTGGAAGAAGAATTGGATACTTGGAGAGTGGAGATCGAATTATCAGCGGGAATTCATCATTAAGGAGAGATAAGTGTTATACATTGCTTAGATTGTGATGTGATGGATGTTTTGGAAGATACAATGGAACTTTATGACTTATAACTTATCTTTTTGAGAGGATTGGACACCTTATGCTTTATTGTGGATGTTAAGGAGATTGTATTGAAGAATTGAGGATTGGAAGTCCCTGCCAACGCCCTAAGCTGTGAGTTATGAAGATTTGCAGTGCTATACATTGATGTAATCACGTGTGCTGTTCTGTGTGGATTGCAGTGAATCACGAGTGGGAGTGCATAGTGAAGGCATGAGGAGATCCAGCCCATTTATGAAAATAATATCTTTTCTGTCTCGGAATCCGATGAACGAGATCAACCAGTGGTGAACTCCTTTCCATTACTTCTTTAACTAGATAAGTCAGTGGATGGTTTTCTTTTCACTGCTTCCGGTATTATTATGTCTCCAGCAGTGTCCGCTTCAGCGTTGTTGAAGCAACGATATCCATTTCTGTCGTGAGAACTGAAGAGAACCAGTTCAGCTTCGCTGAAGAAGCCACCATTCTCTGTCCGCCTGAGCCCCGTGAAGAGAACCAGTTCAGCTTCGCTGAAGAAGCCACCATTCTCTGTCCGCCTGAGCCCCGTGAAGAGAACCAGTTCAGCTTCGCTGAAGAAGCCACCATTCTCTGTCCGTCTGAGCCCCGTGAAGAGAACCAGTTCAGCTTCGCTGAAGAAGCCACCATTCTCTGTCCGCCTGAGCCCCGTGAAGAGAACCAGTCCAGCTTCGCTGAAGAAGCCACCATTCTCTGTCCGCCTGAGCCCTGTGAAGAGAACCAGTTCAGCTTCGCTGAAGAAGCCACCATTCTCTGTCCGCCTGAGCCCCATGAAGAGAACCAGTTTAGCTTCGTTGAAGAAGCCATCATTCTCTGTCTGTCTGAGCCCCGGTGAAGAGGAATAAGCCAGTGCAGTGTGGGCTAACTGCAAGAAGTCGAAGCTCTCTTTATTTTGAATTAGTATTTTTCAATTAAATAAAACCTTTTTAAATCTTATTCATTTTGTTGGTCCTTTGTCTGCCTGTGTGCCCGTGGTATCGGCTCCTCACAGTGGTGTCCCAAATTCAAGAGGGGTGTGGCCGGGTCATCTCCTTGTAGTTGCCCACCCCGACCTGTGACACGAGCCCACACATCATGCTGTGTCAAATACAGACTGAACTAAGTTCATCCCACCGCTGTATGACCAGATTATAGGCCTACGCAAACTTTAGTGAAGTTTTGATGGATGAGGGTTGCAATCAAGGTAAAGACAAATGCGGTGATGTAAAGGAGTCATACAGTAAGCAGTAACAGTAATACAGTAAGTGAGTTTGTTACTTCGATACACAAGCATGGTCCTGTTCGGTATCGCAACTTGACTTGTCTAAAATGTTTTGACACACACACACACACATATACTGTATATATATATATACAGTATATATATATAAAATACACACATATATATATTTATACACATATTTCTTTATACACATATTTATATCACATATATATTTATACGGAATGGTGATGTTACGGTATTTGGTCTTGGCGGAATATATCTGCTACGCTGTTGCTGCTGCAGAGCAAGTACCGATACTTGCTACTGCCAGACAGGGGCGTAGAATTTAGTAGGGACGCTAGGGACGTGTCCCTACCAATATTCAGTGACACTGATATGTCCCTATCAATAATTTCGATCAAAACTTAAAATATATTTATATATAACCACTGTTGTCCGGTTGTGTCTTGTGGTTTTTATGTATTAGGCTTATTTTATTTAATCAGGAAACATCTTATTTAGGCCTAGATTAAAATCTCTTACAAGAGCGTTCTGAGAAAAATGCGCAATTCATGGTAACGTTACACAAACGGTTAATATATCTGAGTCCCGCCTGCTAACACACATCGCTAAACTGATTGGCTTTGTTTTTTATATCTAACTTGTGAGAGGCTCTGGTGTGGAGCGGTAAATAATGCTCCTCCGAAGGAAACCTAGATGCGGTAAGCTAGGGAGAAATCAACAGTTCTGTGCACAAAAATGCGGGACAAATCAGTTTTGTATTACAATCGCGGGATTACAATCGTGAGAGAGAGAGAGATTGTGTATGCTTAAGTGTGTGTGTGTAACACTACATTATAGGGACAAAATGTCACCACAAAGATGGCAATATCTAAAATACTTGTCCTTGTGGGGATTTATTTATTTATTTTTGGAAAACAGATGAAAATGTAAAAATGCAGAAAGTTTTCTGTGATAGGCAGGGTTAGTGTAGGGGGCTATAATATACCGTTTGTACAGTATAAAATCATTATGTCTGTAAAAAGTCCCCATAAAACATAAAAACACAACATTGCTTGGTCTTGTTGAAATGAGAGGAATGTTTGATGAAGTTGAAACCCTTGTCATCCCAGTCTCATCAGCTGAGACTGAAAGAAGTTTCAGTGCTCTTAGGACACTGAAAACATGGCTCAGAACAATGGCACAAGTGATACTTATTGCTGTGTGTTATGTCCAACAGGACAAACTGGACATTATTGATGTGAAACAAATATGCCAACAGTTCATTTCTGTAAGTTCACTTTTAAATGAAAATTCTGTCATAATTTACTCTCCCTCAAGTTGTTTCAAACCTGTATGCATTTCTTTCTTCTGCTGAACACAAAAGAAGATATTTTGAAGAATGTCGGTAACCTAGTATTGAGGGGTTTTTTTTCTACTATGGAAGTCAATGGGGTCCATCAACTGCCTGGTTACCGACATTCTTCAAAATATCTTCTTTTGTGTTCAGAAGAATAAAGAAATTCATACAGGTTTAAAACAACTTGAGGGAGAGTAAATGATGACAGAATGTTCATTTTTGGGTGAACTGTCCCTTTAATGACAGATTCAGGGTATGTCCCTGTCCCCACCAATTTCAAAATCAAACCTACGCCCTTGCTGCCAGACATACTGTGCTGTGAGCATGTAAGACATGCTGCTGCTGCACGTACAGTATAACGTACATGAAATAACCCACATAGCAGATCTATACAGGTGGAGCTGGGGAAGATGGAGAGTTTCTGAAAGCGCGCTGCTGACTGTTAATAACAAACAATGGCAAGTATTTGAATGTTGGCTGCTGATGCTACAGTGACCAATCAGCTGTGCTAGGTACATAACGATGTGATCGCTAACAAAGTAAGTTAAGGATCAACCTGCATCATCTAGAGTTTCATGACTTTGTATATATATATGTACACACACACACACACACACACACACACACACACTGGAGTCTCCAAGTGTCTTTTTTTGGAAAGACGCCTAAATTTACCTTGAAAAACGCTTGCAGTTTTGTTATAGTCACCCTTCAATCTGGTTTACTTTGCTAGAAATAGCAAATGATGACAAAATGAACGTTAAACAAGATAAATGGTGTATGCTTAATTTCACAATGGCCCTCATTTATCAAAAGTGCGTACACCAAATTTCCAGCGTACACCTGGCGTACACCCAAAACCACGGTGACTTTGAGATTTATCAATATGGACGTTGGCGTACAGCACGCTCAAATCCTACGCCAACTCAGGAGGTGGTGTACGCACGTTTTGAGTTAGTGTGGAAATGCGCAGAAAAACAATTCCTAACACCACAAAACCCACTGACAAACTAAAAGATATGATATATTATGACCCACTGTAAAAAAAACACACCAATATATTAATTATAAACTTCAGTGTTTATTTTTGTGCAACATGGACTTAAATGTTTAATTTGTGTGACTTTACCAAAGCATTTGATTTGTAGGCATATGTATTCCTTCAGTTGCGAGCCTGTGCGCTTTAACTGACGTTTCAAGCCTTGTTTATACTTTCGCCTGGCTCCGCAGCGCGAGTCTCCGCAGACTGCGCGCGCACCTCCCCAAACGGACGAGTTATACTCTATACTCGACGCGCTCGCCATCGTACTATTCTTTGAAACGATGGTTAGGCCAGGGTTAGGCCCGGCAGGTGCGCACGGACTGGGTTCAGTAATGAAAGGCTTTCAATGACCAAAACATAATTCAGACTGACAAAATAAAAATGACATTCTTCTTCTTTTAAATAATAATAATAATAATAATAATAATAATAATACAAATAATAATAATAACGGCATTCTTCTAAATAACAATAAGCGTCATTAATAATAAAAATCATAATAATAAGAAGAAGAATATTACAAATTGTCATGCAATTATTAATGTGAATGAATGGTACTCCACATCACATCATCATCACTATTGTACACCCCAATACATGTGAGGTGATACGAAATTAAATGCTAATTGTTTCAAAACACCCGCTGTAAAATAATGCATTGTGATAGGTCATTTGCTCATCCAAGTTTCTCTTCTTTGCCGTCTTCCGTGTGTCCATGGCGTAAAATGAGGGCGTGGGGGAAGCGGAGACTTGAATATATAGGGGCGTGTTATTCTAATGACGATCGTTTTCAGCCGCGGCATTTATCAAAGGCAGGTATTGCGTACACCAGGGATAGGCAACTCCGGTCCTGGAGGGCCACTGTCCTGCAGAGTTTAGCTTCAGCCCTGATAAAAACTCACCTGCCTGTATCTATCTAGTAATCCTGAAAACACTGATTGCCTTGTTCAGGTGTGTTTAATTAGGGTTGGAGCTAAACTCTGCAGGACAGTGGCCCTCCAGGACCGGAGTTGCCTATCCCTGGCGTACACCTTGATTTCAAAGGTACGCACAGCTTTATAAATCAGGCGGTGAGAGGAGTGTAAGCATAATCTTACGCCAACATATACGCCTGTTTCTACGCAAGAATGATAAATGAGGGCCAATAAGTGTACGATTAATCGCACAAAAGGGTAAAATAATAAAATCATTAAAACTAATAAATAAATTTTAAATAAATATATGTAAATATAATACATGTAAAGTAAATTAATTCATAATAAAATAATATATATGTTTGTTATTTGCACAAATCTGATATTTCTGCCAAAAGTGTACAGTAGTTTCTAAAGTTAATGTTAGCAAAATTAAAGGCATTTCTTTATTGATGCATGTATTTAGTAAAACATGGTCTAAGTAGTACTTGATCTTCATGATCGAATACACAACTGGAAAAGCATGATGCATCCATAAATGTTCTCCCCTTTCATTTGTGTGTTTTATCTTTCAGTAAAAGCAGTGATTTTTAGTATAACGTGTCACAGCCCTCCCCGGGCATTAATCATGAAGTGTTTCTTGCATTTTTTTCTCGGTATTTGCTCGCACCTCAGTTTAGCAGCTAGTTTTTTCCGGTATAATGCAGAGCAAGTTGGTTCACAAAGTCTTCCACTTACTGAGGATTTCAAGTGGATAAGGAAGCAGAGAGCTCTCTGAATGTCACTTTATCACATATAGCACATGTAGCTAATGTATTATACATGCATGCAGCTATTTTTCACATTCCCAATGCAATCAGATATCTTTTAATGTTTCATCATTTTGCCTCATTAAAATCTGTAAATGACATGCCCAGTTATTAAATGATGAGGAGTTTCAAAGCTTATTGAAAATAAGCTAATACTCTCAGCCAGGCTTTCTGGGGAGCCGTATTCAGTATTAACCTTGGCTTGCGGAATACATCTGTGTTTACTGCAAATAGCGACACTGTTTGAGGGTTTTTTAAATGACTTTCTTTCAGGAGCTAAATTGACTTGATTTCGCTGTCTACCGTCAATGCCTCTATAAGCAGAGAGCAAAATTATAGACCTAGGTGTAGTGCATGAGCGAATCAACACCTCATGTTTACTCTTCTTACAAACTTTGGCTGTGTCATTAGTAGATGAATGAGCTTGACATTGCTGATCAAAATCATTTCAAATTCCAGAAGCTTGTTGAAAATATCTGCAAGGTCATTGGTGCTATTCAATGTACCTCATCTTTGCTGTTCTGCAAATCTAATTTTCCCTTCACCGGAAGCTCAGTGGTGAGGAGTTAGATAAAAGATTGACATATTTAATTGAACCTGTAATGTGCTAATCAAGCTTTTTGTGCATTTTGACTCCTTTATGTAGCTTATTAGGATGCAAACATGCATGCACTTAACAGTATGTGTTATTTGTGTTTTCTGGAGCGATTTATCTGTTTTGATGAGATGCCATACCTATTGCTTGATTTTATTTATCAATTGCAGAAAAAATAACATTACAATGTCCAGAAATCAATTTCAGTAGTAGATACATTGAGTTTAATTTGTTTAACGTGGTCTCGCATAGCCAGACCTTTAGCTTGACAGCAGAAGGTCTGGACTTCATAGCAATTTCACTGGCCAAGAACCACCCAGAGGCCGTCTGACTGACATGTTAAGCAACCAATCACAGTTCTTTTTGTCCCGAGTCATGTTTAGGGGTGTACAAATTTAACTTTGATGTCCCTTACAATAACAGACTGGTGTGTAAAACTCTTGGATGCATTTTAAAAAGTCTATACTGTGAATTTTACACACAAATCCAGCGTTTACCTTATTACCATCTGAATTATATAACAATAAGGCTATCCATCTCATAGTGAAAAGCTTGCATTGATTGTAACCATGTCGCCTACCAACATTTTATTAACAGTAGAAGTGAAATCTTACTGTACTTATTGAAATCTGGGTACCGTCTTACATTTTAAAATCAGAAGTTTGGCCCTGTCAGCGTGGCACGCAAACATGAGTCACGTGGCTCTTATACGGTAAGCTTTTCTTTGACTTTGCGTTTTTAAGATTGTCTTTTTGCGCTTGCGCTCTTCTAACATTACACTTTGACACACTGTATTTCTTGGCACACACGTTTTACATGTATTTGGCACCACCTATTGTTGCGGGTGTATTATTGACATGTAAAAGTCTAGACCCTGAATATAAGACAAACCCGTTTTTTCAGATGTATTTCTAAGATTTCTTATTCTGAACAATACAGTAGTTGATACTTATAAGCGCTCATTGCCACAGTTGTAAACATGACAGCGTTCTTCTTCCATGAGGGGGTTTGGCATCACGGCATCTTTGTTTCCAGGCGGACCATTAAAGAACGCAATACACACGTCTCCCAGACATCATGTAGAATTCAACCAATCAGATGACGACTTCGAAAATCCTAAAGTGTTTCCAGTTAAATGTACCACATGCATCAGATGTTCAGCCAGCAGTCTGTGAGTGTGACGGCAGTGTGAGGCAGAGACTATATTAATGTGATAGTTTCATTCCTACATCTACATTGTCCCTTCATTCCTACATCTACATCTACAGCAACGAACGCTCAGCATGGTTTAAAAAACAACACATTTCATGGCCAGATCGACTCTTATTAAACAAATGAACTAAAGGAATGCTCTGCTAGTCAAATGGAGATGTTTCATGTGTATTAGGTATATCCATGCAGCGAGATGTTTCAAAAAGTGGTAGGGACAATATCAACCCTGGCAAAAAGTGGTGTCCCACCCGCAAATTCCGCCTATGGGTAAACATCGCTGGTGGGGTTGTCTTCGAAACAAGCTGAACATATTCCCATTTCTTTAAACATTAAACTAAAATGAAAGTAGTTCATTGTTATGTGATAGACAGTCGCTTCTTGTTTTCTGTTTCATTTAAAAACTGTGGCAGATTGCCTCATATACAACATGTTGAAGAGATAAATTATGCACTGATCAATTTCAAGGTGTCTGTTGGTGAGATTGTTGCTATGTCAAGTGAAAAGCTTGCAATGTGATGTTTTATTTACACACTTCTATTTGATGCCCTTTGTTAATGTCAGTTTTGTTTTTTTGGGTGTCATGTAAATGCTTCATGCTTTCAACAGGTCATGAAAAATCCATTATTTGCCAGCATTATGAACATTTTCTTATGCTATAATTTCGATGTTGACGATTTGAAGACATGACTCTAACAACACGTCAACCCTCGACCAGTATGAAGGTCAATACTTTGCAAGCATTGCCTCTCTCATTGGAAATCATTCAGCTCCCACTAGGAGATGCCAATCATCTTTGTGTTTAATATTTTATCACTGAATCGAGCAGGATCCCCCCAAAGGGCTGTTAACACTGAATGACTAACAAAAGCACATCTGCTGAGGTATTCTGGGAAACTACCTTTGATAACTGCCACGTTTAAGCAACAAAACAAAACAATGTCATCACATTGATTGGTGACTGAGTCCATTTTTAAGCTGGTTATATTGATATAATTCAGAAACCGATCTAACATCAGAAAGGGAATTTCGCCTCAACTGCTGGCCACAATTTAACTCCATATCTGGCTGACAGATTTAACCCTTAATCCATTTGAAATAATGAGGCACATTCCGTGGATCTGGGTGGTGTTAAGAGTGGTTTCAGGAAAGTTAATCTGATGAAATTTCTTTCTCTTGTTAGAGAGCTGTGTGGCAGGACTAGTTCTTGGCACCCTGTGTAGAATCGAAACAGGATGTGAAAGCTCAATCAGAATCTAAATTGTGGAAGAGAAAGAGAACTGATCTCTGTTCTGTTCTCTGATTTTCAGGGGAACAGGGTCTTGATGGGAAAGAGGAAGAGGCAATGGAGGGTAAGGGAAATGGGCAGCACACGTCCATAATGAAGTGGAGAATATTTTATGTGTTGCTTGCAAAGACCAGTAACGTCACTGTAAATGTGTACTTCCAGAATCTCTGTTTGTCTATCTAAAGTACTATTTGAGTTTTCTTAAAATTTCTAAATTTTACTGATGTTAATATGACTTTGCTGTGGAGCTGCTGGCAGTTCAGCTGTTGCCAGAGCAACGAATGACCACGACATCATGACAATTTCTCTGTTGGGAGCATGTGAAATTGGTGTGAATCATAATAAAGAACAAGAAAATGTACAGTGAATTATATGCATCTGATAACATTTCGTAAATTAATATAAACCCATTTAATTATTTAAATTGTTAGTCCACTTGAAATTTAAAGCTAAATTTGAATTAAATAATAGGAAGAGTAATTTACTGAATTGTATTTCAGAGAAAGTCAAGGAATTGCATTCTGGGAAATAAAGTCTCTCTCTCGCTCTCTGAAAGGCGTATGAAGCTTCAGACTTAAGGAGTTGTCAAGCCAACATTCAAAGTTGGTTTTCACAAACATTGCTATTTTAGTTAAAATGACAATTTCTTTGAATTTCAATACTAACATTCAAATTCAAATTACAATTCTCCATCCTGTTTTCTACCTCAATTCGACTAACTGGCACACAACCACATTTGTTGTTTAAAGTCAAGCTGTTGACTGTCCTTTTTGTTTATAAACTAGATGTACCGCAGGGCGGTACAAAATATGACCGCCGCTCAGGCCTGCACTGGCTTTCCACAAAAATAAATGACGTGGAGCAATTTGGCTGTATTGCGTGTTTATGTATATACCTAAAAAAAGTAGTAGTATGTGCATGTCTGTCTGTGTGTGTGTGTATGTGTTTGTGTATGTGTGTGTCTGTGTGTGTGCGTGTCTGTGCGTGTATGTGTGCGTGCGTACATGTGTGTGCGCGTGTGTGTTTGTGTGTGTGTGTCTGTGCATGTGGATTTGTATGTGTGTGTATGGGTGTGTGTCTGTGCGTGTGGATGTCAGTGTGTGTGCATGCTTGCGTTTGTTTGTATTCCTGCATGTGTGTGTGTGACAGTATCATCCTAAACCAGCAACCCTTCGCTCAACACCACCATCTACAGGCCGATGAGTGTACAGTCACTAAATGTGCACATAAATGAATTTATTTTATACCCCCCCATGGATGAAATTCTACGAAACTTAGCATACCCCCAGAGGATGTCAAGTTAATCATACACATGAAATATGGTGCAGTTCTGAACATCTCAACTGAAGATAGGGGCGATTAAAGCAGAATAATATTGCATTTTAATTTTTTATGGGAGGGGCGCAAATCACAAATGAGTGATTATGGGCTAGGTTGATGTGGGCCCTTAAGAGCAACATACCATAAAAATTTCTTCATCCTCGGTGCCACGGTTCAGGTAGTTATTTAGGAAAAACTGCATTTTTTGGGTTTGGGGGGGCCCAGCGCGGGGGGGGAGTGGCCCCCTGGGACCAAACGAAATTTTTCTGTAAAAGTCTAGTGGGGCTACATGCCCACCAAATTTCATGTTCCCCGGTGTTTCGGTGTCCCTGGTATTGTTGACGAAAAAATTCAGTAGATGACGAAAAAAAAAAAAAAAAAAACTTTGACAATCGATTATGGGCTAGGTTGATGTGGGCCCTTAAGACCAACATACCATAAAAATTTCTTCATCCTCGGTGGCACGGTTCAGGTAGTTATTTAGGAAAAACTGCATTTTTTGGGTTTGGGGGGGCCCAGCGCGGGGGGGGGAGTGGCCCCCGGGGACCAAACGAAATTTTTCCGAAAAAGTCTAGTGGGGCTACATGCCCACCAAATTTCATGTTCCCCGGTTTTTCGGTGTCCCTGGTATCGTTGACGAAAAATTCAGTAGATGACGGGGAAAAAAAAAAAAAAAAACTTTGACAATCCCTATATGACCGCTTTCGCTAGCTACGCTAGCGGCGGTCATAATTAATGGGATTTTATGGATTTAGGTGAAGAAAGTGTACACATAATACATTTTGGTCTGTACCATGAAGAGAAAACTGATTCAACTATATAAACTATATATTTTCTGAAATCGTAGACTCTCAGGATGTGATCTAACATGGCATGAAACATGTCCCACCCACCTCATTAGTATACTGCCCAAGCATAACACATTGGGTATTGGAAAATCGGGTATATGGCTGATACCTAAAAAAAGTAGTATTATGTGCATGTCTGTGTGTGTGTGTGTGTGTATGTGTTTGTGTGTGTGTTTGTGCGTGTGGATGTCAGTGTGTGTGCATGCTTGCGTTTGTTTGTATTCCTGCATGTGTGTGTGTGACATTATCATCCTAAACCAGCAACCCTTCGCTCAACAGCACCATCTACAGGCCGATGAGTGTACAGTCACTAAATGTGCACATAAATGAATTTACTTTATACCCCCCCCATGGATGAAATTCTACGAAACTTAGCATACCCCCAGAGGATGTTAAGTTAATCATACACATGAAATATGGTGCAGTTCTGAACATCTCAACTGAAGATAGGGGCGATTAAAGCAGAATAATATTGCATTTTAATTTTTTATGGGAGGGGCGCAAATCACAAATGACTGATTATGGGCTAGGTTGATGTGGGCCCTTAAGAGCAACATACCATCAAAATTTCTTCATCCTCGGTGCCACGGTTCAGGTAGTTATTTAGGAAAAACTGCATTTTTTGGGTTTGGGGGGGCCCAGCGCGGGGGGGGAGGGGCCCCCGGGGACCAAACGAAATTTTTCCGTAAAAGTCTAGTGGGGCTACATGCCCACCAAATTTCATGACACCCGGTGTTTCGGTGTCCCTGGTATCGTTGACGAAAAATTCAGATGACGAAAAAAAAAAAAAAAAAAACCTTTGACAATCGATTATGGGCTAGGTTGATGTGGGCCCTTAAGACCAACATACCATAAAAATGTCTTCATCCTCGGTGCCATGGTTCAGGTAGTTATTTAGGAAAAACTGCATTTTTTGGGTTTGGGGGGGCCCAGCGCGGGGGGGGGAGTGGCCCCCGGGGACCAAACGAAATTTTTCCGTAAAAGTCTAGTGGGGATACATGCCCACCAAATTTCATGTTCCCCGGTGTTTCGGTGTCCCTGGTATCGTTGACGAAAAATTCACGGGGGCCCCAGCGCGGGGGGGGGGAGTGGCCCCCGGGGACCAAATGAAATTTTTCCGTAAAAGTCTAGTAGACCAACATACCATAAAAAATTCTTCATCCTCGGTGCCACGGTTCAGGTAGTTATTTAGGAAAAACTGCATTTTTTTGGGTTTGGGGGGGCCCAGCGCGGGGGGGGAGTGGCCCCCGGGGACCAAACGAAATTTTTCCGTAAAAGTCTAGTGGGGCTACATGCCCACCAAATTTCATGTTCCCCGGTGTTTCGGTGTCCCTGGTATCGTTGACGGAAAATTCAGTAAGGTGACGAAAAAAAAAAAAAAAAAAACTTTGACAATCCCTATATGACCGCTTTTGCTAGCTACGCTAGCGGCGGTCATAATTAACAGTTATTCTAATATGATTTTTTGTTTTTGCTTTATAAATTAGAATTTTGTCTGTTCTTGCTTGTCTTTGTCTATGAGGTCATTGTTCCTGATATAACATGTCAAAAAACATAACATAAAAATAGCTAGACTTATTACCTTTGCACAGGCTCTCTGTTCATAATAATTAATAGGAATCCTGGGGAGCACCTGAAAACATATAAAACACTTCTACAAGCATTCACAGTCCACCTGAGAGCCCCTGACTGTGTCGAGCGGACGTGTCATGTGTCCCTGCCTCTCCTTTACAAGGGAACAGTTTGCTTCAGCCAGGTGGAGGTCAGAGACTATTGCGTAAGCCCAGTAAAAATACAAGCTCATTAGTGAATAAATGAGTCTGATGAGTAAAATAAAAGAAAATTGCATACCCGAAAGCACCACCCGTATGGAGGTGCTTCCAAAGGCAGCTGCACGGATTGGCCAGTCCGCTTCATTGCTGAAATTATTCTCCCCCAAGATCCGAAGACCTGGGGATTTTCCATGTAGAGAGAGAAGGGGGGCACAAAGATTTGGGCTATTTTAGGACCGCTTTCAGAAAGCCGACAGTGCCACCATCATGCCTTTCTGGAGTCTATCCATCTTTTCTTGTGAAGGAACCAACACGCATCCTGATTTTGCCGAATTAGACGTGTTCCTGGGTCAACATATTTTGTTGATCCTTGAACAACATTCCTGGCGAAAATTTTGTCCTAACCCTTTTTCCTACCCCCAAACATAACCCTACATATAAGTTATCCCTAAAATCAGAGGGAAATGATATAGAATGTGATATAGAAGCACCTAACCCAGGTTGTAAGCCTAAATTTGACTTAAACTTTAAACTTGTCTCTCAAATCTGATTGGTTGATTGAAATGTTGTTCCAGGATCAACAGAGATGTTCATCCAGGAAAATGTCACACCTGGTGAAATCAGGCTCTGCAACCAACACAACAGTCCAAAAAAAAAACAAAAAAAAAACAGGTTGCTGTACATGGCTAGTAAACAAAGCTGCTCAGTGGGGGGTCGTTCTTTGCCCGGCACCTGCCACTATTACTGGAGAGCAGGTGCAACTGTGTTCATTAAGATACACATCAGGACACAGAAGTCCTTAAGAGGTGGTTGGGGGCACATTTTGCGAGGCTGGCTTGCAAACACAACATAGCAACAAGGTGAGCGAAGTAATTTCAGCTTGAATAATGGGGGGCGTCTCGTGAGCCTGACAGACGTGTGCGGCGAAGGCAATTTCACAGCCCCTCTCCGCCGCTGTTCGTGTGATCTATTCGAGGTGTTCTTCGACACTGCGATCAATATGACAGACGCCTGTGGTTCAGGCCTGATAAGGGAGCCTGAAAGTATTCGGCTTGGCTGCTGCACGCGTGTCTGTCAACCACGGTTCCTTAAGAGACAACAGGCTTTCAGAAAGGTCAGAAAAATTGATGACATCAGTTTACTGCAGCAGATGTTTTTAAAAAAGTGCAGCAGTGCTACTATATGTGTCATTTTAAAGGCAATTGCTTTAAATTCAGTTCTATTAGGTGATATGACAGGCATCTAATCCCACAGGAACCAAGAGAACAATAATTAGGACATAAAAAACATGATGGCGCCATTGGACAACATGCAGCCCCTCTTAAACACATAGTAGCGTAGAGAATGATGGCTAACTCTTTATCTTCCCGGGGCTTCTGTAACAACATATGTTTGTAAGTAATTAAAAGAAGTTCCCAAGTGGTTACCATGTCATATTGAAATACAATATGGAGAGCAAATTACCTTTCTACAACAGTTTATGCAGAGCTAGACACAGGAGACCGCTTTGCCTCTCCCTGCTGCCACATGGAGGGATTGGCAAAGACAATCTCCTGCTCTATCGATGTATTGACTTCTAATTAGTTTGTCAGGAGCTGTTCCTTTTAAGAGCATGGGAATAATTGATGATGTCTTATCTAGCAAAATAAGGAAAGCGAGAAACATTTCATATTTCATCAAGTCTAAATAAGGGGAGGCGTGGCTTATGAAATATGCAGTGTTGGTTTGAAATATTCATATCTAAGCTGCAGAATTGTGATGCCCGGAGCTGCAATAGTTGCACATTCAGGTTTCATTGTTGATGTCAGCACCTGAGGCATACTGTGTGTACACACACACACACACACACACACATATTTACCCCTGACTGCTGTTGAGAAGAGACCCCCGAACAGTTAGGCCTATCATTGTGTTTTAAAGCACCATTATATTGCTCGTTGCTGGATATCAGTGACTACACGGGCCTTTAGTTAGCCGACCGCAGCAGTTTGAGAGTGTGAGCACTCTACAGCCCAGACTTCCAGTGTCATTAAGCCCATTACATGCCCTGTGAGAATCTTCACTGGTTCTGCTGCTCAAACTGATGACTCCTCAAGCTGGAGCATGAAATATCTGATGCAGAAATTAGACTGGAGCTTTAGTAGATGTGCTAAAAGAATTGGCTGTTAAACGAGTAACATCCTCTGGGAGAATTTATGCATAACGTAGTATACCGAAGCATAAGGTTTGCGTATCTGTTGACACTCGGTATCGGTATTGTCAATTACTTACATGCTGACCATTTCGGAGAATCAACAAGAATTGGGAAATTTTAATGTTTAATATCTATGTTTTGCAGTTCTGATTATTGTTGCAATCTTATTATGTAAAACGTAATATGTATTTATCTATTCATTCTGGCATTTTCTCCAACTCTGTGATGCTATTGTTTATGCCAAGGAAATCAAGATTGGATTCAGTCAGTTCCAAGAATACTAAACAGTGTGTGCAGATGTTTCTGTGTCTTTCATTTCCATTCCACGATTGTTATTCTAATCATTTCCTAATTAGTCCACAGCCATGCACCATTCTCAGTAATATCTCTTGGTCTGCACAATAGATTTGGATTTCTCTTACCTTCCCAGGGTTTGGGCTCCATATATATCTCAGACTGAAGATACAGAGGGCCAGTATCAGGAATACAACACTCAGAATGATGGCTGCACACTGGTAAGAGTGATACCTGGCCTTTCTTTCCCTCTCTTTCCCCAGCTCAACCTATAAAAACATTCACATTTATATGATGTGATTCCACGTAAAGGTTTCACACGTTCAATGTATTGCACCACAGTGCTCAACTGAGAAATAAATAATCACAAGGGCAATTTGAATTCTTCCGGGATGTAGAACAAAAGGTCACATTTATTAAAATTGTCCCAAATTAAAAGTTCGTCTGTTCGATTAAATTCCCAGAGCTTATGGCCGCAAATTAATAAAGAAAGGCTTTTGTTCCGGCTGAGTTCCAGGAGGGAGAGTCTAAAAGCTTACTATTCACAGTAGTGTGCTCCACTATCTCTCAGGACATGGCCAATCAGAATTATGAAATATGGAGGAACAAGCTTCAATTAGCAAATGTCTCTAGCCGAAACAGAAGCTTAAAGAACAGAAATAGCAGTGGTGACCATGTGCGGTTCTAAGCTCAGTGTATATTCAGAGCGTAGGCCTATAGCCCAGACCTCTATCAATGTGCATGGTTTCATTTTTTGAAATATTGAATAATGCACTTTATTATAATAAAACTGTTTAAATGTTTCACAACTTTAAAATGCAGTTTTCTTCCCTTTCATCTTTTTACGATCCGATCTTCGGTTTCACTTTCTTTTTTTCACTTTCTTTTGATGGTCCCTTTAACACATGGACCTACATAACTCTTATTAGAGTGTCAGTAGAGTATTAGTACTAGACTGGTAGGGTTAGGGTTAGAATAAGTTGACGTACTTGCAAAGTTAATTATAGTCAGTAGAATGTCTGCTGGAGGAGCATCATAATAAAGAGTTAGCAGATATTAAGCAGACAGCCTACTAATAATGAGAGTTAGTTGACATGTAGTTGCAAAGTTACTTATAGTCAAAAGAAAGTTCAAAAGGGATCATCAAAATAAAGTGTTACCCGATCTTCATTAGCATTTTTGTGTTGAGTCGGCATGTGTTGTTTATGAGTTCTATAAAAATATAGTTGCTGTATTATCAATGTATGTTCTGCTTTGTTTTCAGAGTTATGTCTCTAAAATATTCTCTACTTTGACAAGATATCTGGCTGGACCAAAGTCAACGCAGTTTTCTCTGATTACTTAAAAAAAAGTGGCGTCATAATTTCTTTCGCTTTGTGGCAGAATAAATAACAAAATGCGGCAGACTTTATGCAAAACAGTCAAAATGTGGCTTGCAAGACCACATTTGATTTATAGAGCAGCCTGCAGCTCTGAATAATTTTATTTGTGACAAAATTTGTGACAAAATGATAAAAATCATTCGGGGCTGAAGTCCCAGAAGCCCGCCCATGGTGGTGACTACTATGATTGTACTTTATCTCACAGTTTGAGACATAGGAATCAGACCATATACATATATGTATACACACTGGCTTTCAAAATAGATTTTCTTGAAAAGTATGCACAATTAGAAATGCGCTGAATAAGACATTTTCACATCGAATTTGTCATGAGAACCCTGTTAAAAAAAATCAAGGCTTAAGCCCTCTCACTACACATGACGGGAAACATGAGGACAAACAATTAGAGAAGCCTAAAATTCCTCTGAAGAAGAATTTTCCCTTGCATGAAGCAAAAATATGAATAGAGATAGTGCTGAAATCCAGAGGTTGCATAAGCAGTGGAAACTTGACTGGAGGACAACGTTCCATCTGCTCGGAATATAAATGGCTCTGAAAATATACAGACGGCTGCCAGCAAAACAGTATTAAACCGGTTTAAGGTTAAGAATCAGCGAGGCAATTCTGCTGTAGCGGGATTGAGTGCGAGTCTACGGTGAAGAAGGGAGCCGAGGGCCCCCTGCTGATGAGAGAGAGAGAGTGAGGAAGGGCGAAGAGGAGAAAGAGAGAGGCAAAGCGGGAGGGAGGGATCGAGAAAAGAGGCTGAGAGATGAGAGAGGACATGTGGAGGGAGAGAGAGAAAAAGAGAGAAGGAAGGAAAACAGACAAGGTTGCACTAAAACAATTTTCACCTGAAAGGATAAACCGAGCAGAATCCCCCTCTAATCTGTCTGTTATTTCACATCATTGATGGCGATAGAGGTCTTTCTTCTTAAAAGAAATTGCACACTGTTGTACAATTGCACAAATCTATATTTATCATCACTGGCTCTATGCTAGTCCGAAAGTGTATATTAATCATTTTGTTGTTACATTCTTTTTTCTATAAGAAATCCACCCACTTGATTTTCAGCAAAGCAGACATATGTACGGTGGCCGAGAGAGCTCAACGCGCTGCAACTGAAGAAAACACATGCAAATAGAAAAACACCTGCAAATTAAGAAAACATCTTCATCTGTTTCACAACACATGTGTGCTCCAAATACTCACAACACAACCAAATACAGAAACGCGCTGCAAAAGTTCACAACACAACCAAATACAGAAACGCGCTGCAAATAAAACAATGTTGTTTCCGGGGAACCCAATAAGTGACGAACCCGGCTAGGACGTGCTTACAGCTGTCTACTTTTATTATTATTTAATTTTTTTTGCAAAACATACAGAGATGACACGTTTATGACATACAACTTTGTATACAATATACAAAATGTATTTACAATATGTTCAATGTCATAAGAATACTAAAAAGAACAATGAGCTGAAGACTAAAATAAATAAATAAATAAATAAAAAAAAGATAGAGAAAAAGAACATGAGGGAAAGACATTAATCTATACATCAGTTACATTGTACACATTTTGTCATGTTATGTTAAAATAAGTTTCATAAGAAATGTTAGCTAGGGTCCAAATATGAGACGGCAAGTTTTAAAGTTGAGACACTCACACACAGATAGAACGCATATTTTAAAAACTTTGTTGTATAAAATGTATATTTATTTGCAACAGTTATGTTAACAGCAATAATACTATATTTCTGGTAAGAACAGCTATTCAGCTGATGGACACGCGCTGCATTGTCATGGGAACATCCCAGGTGAAAATAATGAGGAAATTACGTTTTCTTTCGTTGCTCCCTTCATCAACATAATGGCACACAAGTGCTCCGCTCCCTCCAAAGTGCCCAATTCAAGGGCTCTGCTGTCTGCCCTTTTAAGAGAGTAGGGCATAGGTAAAGCTCACGAGCAATAAGCACGTCCCAGCCGTCCGTCCGTCACTTATTGGGTTCCCCGGAAACATTTCCGTTGTGTTCTGTCCTATTTGCAGCGCGTTTCTGTATTTGTTTGTGTTGTGAACTTTTGCAGCGCGTTTCTGTATTTGGTTGTGTTGTGAACTTTTGCAGCGCGTTTCTGTATTTGGTTGTGTTGTGAGTATTTGGAGCACACATGTGTTGTGAAACTGATGAAGATGTTTTCTTAATTTGCGGGTGTTTTTTCTATTTGCATGTGTTTTCTTCACGTTGAGCTCTCTCGGCCACCGTACATATGATTACATATACAATGTTGAGAAAATGATCTTGATTGCTTAATTATAAGTCATGTGGAATAATTTGCACAGTAGTAAACGTCTAGCCATACAGCGAGCCACTCAACTGGAGAAAAGGAAGAAAACAAGTCAGAAAACTAAACACTCAAAAAGCCTTGCAGTCAGAAATTATTAACATTTCATCCAACCTGAAATTCACATCACAACCTTTAAAAGCGCAATTTAACACAAATTAAAAATTCATTTGAGATCTCCCACTCACAAATGATCTTTACTAAACATTTTAAGTGTTTCGAGAAATGTATATATAGTATAAATTTAGTTTAGTGTATACATTAAAGAGAGAATCATTATTCCGTCTGAATATTGTTTCCTATAGAACATTGCGTTCGATTTTTTTCTTTGAGATTTTAGAAAAAATGTAGAAGAAAAAAAATCTAAATTTATATAGCATATAAATGCACATGAAATACTCACATCTTTGCAAAGGACTTGTTGACTGCTGAAGTAAGGGTTATTCTCCATAACTGTAGCTGGAGCAAAGATTATCTCCTCTGGAAACCTTCTTCCACCCAGAAGTCCCTCTTACTGAAATCCAAAGAGCCAAACTTTTCATTCCATTGGTAATTTGGGAGCCTGTTCAAGAGGGAGGGTTCCTCTTTCAGATGGGATGGAACAACTTTAACTACTGTGGTTAGTCAAAGCAGATGTCCTGAAATTCATCTTTAAATGAGATGTGAGCTGCCGTGAGCAGCTTTTTTTCCCCACTTTTCTTCTTTAGTGCCATTTAGTCAGGCGACACATTTTACAGTCTATATAGTTACTGATAATTAGCTATAGGCTACTTGGCAATCATTATTTAGTAGGCAACACAATCACATCTGGAAATGTCTAAGAGGGTTTCAAGTTTACAAAGACGAGAAAAACAGAGTTAAGCTCAGCAAAAGATTGCACTCTGCTTTCCTCGATTTTAACGAACTTTCCAAGCCCACATTTTGAATTTGTAACCATATTTAATAATTCATTCTAAAACAGGATAGGCCTACTTATTAAATGTAAGCACAAGTATCAAAAGCATGACGTTTTTCTTATGATCAGAATGTTGACTAACAAACTTGAGTCAAAGAAAGTTTACGCAATATCCCTGTAAGAGAGCGATTCGTTTATTGATCTGTATCACTGAGGCCTGTGGATAATGGATAAAAGCTGTGATATTTATAACCTATAGCTTCTGTGATAACACTTCTCAACAGCAAAGGCGACCTAAATCATTTTGAAGAGAACATAAAAATGACCACTTGCCTTCACTAGGAGCACAATTCTCACAAGTTACACAGCAAGACCTTCCCTTACAGAAATCGCAGTCGACTTCAAAATGTGAGCAGAGATTTGAGGTGCTTGCAAACACTAGAGTTTTAGGTTAATATTTGTACATATTGGTACTGAGTTTGTCATCCAGGTTCTCTGCAACCAGCTTGACTAAATCTTTAAAATTGCACTGGCATTTCCATTTTGCATAATTCATCTGTAAATCTGTTTCAACAGAAGAGTGGAGCACCCATCGACAGCCATTCCAACCCAGCAGCACTCGGGACAGCAGAGGGAGGCTTTCTGAGCCATAAAAATAAAACATAAACAACACTTCAAAGCACTGAATGACATTGGAAGGCCAAAGAAAACAATGAAAAATTCAGCCAGTTCAGAAGATGAAACCAGCCACTATATACAGAGTGGGGTGACATACCAATTATTTCTGATTAAGAAGAAAAAGGGTGACTTAGGCTACTTTGCATTTCTCATGTCCAATCAGACAAATAAGGCATAACTGTGAACCTAACACTTTCATTTCACCAAGGTTTTCACCTTGATGTGCATTAATGCTATTTTTCAAGATATCATCACTATATCCATTGTTGTTTCATGCACTGTTACTTGAACCGCAGTCTTGAGTTGTTAATTAATAGGATCGCAGACACAACCACGCTTTTTCTGAGAAATCCGTCAGCTACTTGCCATCTGCAAACACATGCTTGTCGATGCCAGACATTATTATCCTTCTATGCTAACTTAAGTTCCTCCCAGAACTCTGTTGACTTCAAAAATTTTCTCCATGCTAAAAAAAAAATGTTTACTTAAACTTGAATCACAAACAGGTTGTCCATGTCTGATTGTACTGTAAATGGAGTTTCAGTTGCTTATGATGAAGCTTTGCTCTCCTACTCAACTTCATGTAACACAAAAGCCTCCTCTTCTCATCTTCTCTTTTCTATTGCCAAGGCTGCCTCTGTCAAAGATTCACAAAAAACACCCACACACACTGCCAACAGAGACTACACTGTAAAAAATAAAATCTTTAGAAAAACGGTCAATGACTGTCAGCTACGGCTGCCAAAAAAAAAACGTAAGAATAAAGTAAAATATGAATAAACTAATTTAAATAAAGTGGAACAAACTTTTACAGAAATTTTCCTTAAATTTTCAGAAAAACACTGTTATTTTACAGCTATTTCCTGAATTATTACGATCAAACACCTTCATTGTAAAAACAAACAAACATAAAAAACGGTCAAATGACCGTCAGCAATGGCTGCCATACAAAAACCGTAAAATGAATGTAAAATATCCTAATTTAGAGTGCAAAAGACTTTTACAGAAATCTTCATTATTATTTTTTCCACAGAAACAGTTATTTCACATATATTTCCTGAATTTTTACCAACAAACACACTCACTGAAAAAAAGTGAATTTCTTGCAGTTGACTACATGAATGATTTACTGTGACTATACGTCATTGCATGAGCAACTACACAGTTACTGTCTGTTAAATAAAGCAACATGCAGCATATCATCAGTGTTTCTCTGCTCATGCTGGACTGAAGCACAGGCTCTACTCTTCAGCACAATGGTGACCCACAAAACAGACAATACAGAAACACTTTAAATCCCAACAGAACATTAAACACTAACAGATCTCTCAAGATCTCAGCATCTTCACTTATTACAATCCAGACTTTATTTATTTCATACTGACTGTCTTATTGAGAATTAACAGGTTTAGAAGTTGATGTTTTATTGAAAAAAATGAAGTTTGATGTCACCATTTTGGTGATCAGTGTTTGCTTCAATTTTAACATTAGTTTTTCTCTGGCTGCTGCTGAAACTGTGTGTCTCTGATACATATTTGTTATGGCAGGAATATTATTTGTAATTTTACAGAGTTTTGAGTACAATTTAAAATTAAAGAAAATGAATGTCAAAAAATCAGTTATTTTCTGTAAAATTAGGATTTAAAAAAAATATAAAAAATTTACAGTGTACGAGAGCCTGCTGTTTCACAAAAGTGAACCTATTAACCACAGAATACATTTAGCTGTGTTCCTCTGTATGCAGGAGAGGAAAAGAAACATATTTCAATCGCCTATGTGACCATGAATCTGACGAGCAGTGATAGCAAATGTGTTTTATATTGCCCATTTTAGCACACAAGCCTGAATATTACAATTTTATTTCAGATGAAAGCATTGACAAAGCTAGATTAACCAATCTTTCACTAACCTACTCAATAAAGGCATTCAGATGGAGAAAGTATTTTTAAAATTGAATTAATTGGCATTAAAGCACACTGATCTTTTTAATGGAGCTCTATAATTCATATTTCTCCATTATATTCCTCGATGCTCAAGACGAAACATAGACCTGAGAGATGAATAAAGGTGCAGGCTGTCCCCGAGGCCTGCTAATTGTATTAGATTTCTTAGAGCAAGCAAAGTGAGTCAATAAATATTTGAGGGATAACACGGACTCAGTCTCAATGGAGACCCTTTGAACCGGCATGCTGGAAAGCAAATAAATAGAGTCAAGGATTACAGTGTTGCAAATCTCAAAGTTAGAGCAATCGTCTCCCGCTCCTACCTTCAGGGAAGAAAGCTGTGCGCTGTGGGATTTTTGCAATTTCTTGCATGGTGGGACAGGTGTATTTACTTTGGTAATTGTATTCCTTTTCCCAATTCATAATGTGATTAAATATTAATGCTATTCAGAGCACCAGAAAAAGCAGATCTCAGAAATTATCTAGGAAGCAATAATGCAAAACCTTTTTCTCACAAGTCTTTGCAAGTCTTCTTTATGATTTGAAAGTGCTTTCCAGCAATCTAGATATAGCAGCAATTTGTTTTTGTCTGTCTATCATGTAGGTTTGCAAAGGTGGTATATCACATAAAATGGAAAGAAAATAACAGCTTTGACATTTTATCTCCATGGACCCTCAGTGCAATCACAAACTACTATAAATGTTTTCCCCAAATGTGCCTTATAAAGGTGCCATCACAAATCAATAGGAGTGCTAATTGTACTTGTACAAACACAAAATACAGTATATAGAGGCTATGGGCCAATTTTAAAGTATTCTCATAGCTGGATTAGCCCAGAAACTGAATTATTCATTAAATCTTTTTTTATTACCCTTTTTTTTTTTTTTTTTTTTTTTTTTTTTTGAGGAGGGTTAACTTTTACTGCAATACACCCATAATTTAATGTCACTTAAAAATGAGTGATGGTAATTTGGTCGTTTTAATTAGGGATGTAGTTCATAATAGAAAAATGAGTTTTATCTCACCTGCCTTACTATGTCCTGAGAAGTTCTCACTGCTTAACTGTTAGGACAGCATGTTCTCAGCTCCGGCGTAGAAGAGTACATTTTTATTTTAAGGTCAATAAACTGGTTTGAATTACTCTAAGGATTTAAACATAATTTATTTTAAACAGTTCTATAGTCAATATAAGACAATTAGACAAAAGTGGGAATAGAATCAGACCCATAATATATTTTAAATATATTAAATATTTGCTAAAATAGGCTACTGCATATTTATTTGATATTTTCTAAATATATTTATACTTTCCAGTTGTTTTGTCCATTTACCCAAATTCTGGAAAATGTTGTCAGTTGAAATTCAAAATGTTTTATATTAAAAAAAATTGTTCAGGGATAAAACAAGGATTTGTTTTCATAACTCACAGCCATGACATTCATTTTATGGTAATGAAAAGACTTATGAAGTCTGGAATTAGCAATCACATTTTGTATGCTCTACCACACTGATGAGAGTCTAAATATTAAATACGTCTTTTCTACATGACCAGTGTCCAGAGGTCACAGCAAATGTCCAAGCCCTTGTAGTTATGGCTCCTCATGCCGAGCGCTGCGGGATCCAGGAAGAAATCCAAACTCTCACTGCCTTCACTATCAACACCCCACCCTGCCCTTAGGCCAGGCACCAGATTTTTCATGTCAGCTGGCACACACCTTCGTCTCATAAGTAGGTGTTTGACTTTCACAAGTCTCTCTCCATCCTGGCAAATAGACTCTTTGCCAAGGTTGCCATATCCTTGGACGGTGTGGATGTCAGTTATACATGCAGATTTCTTCTGCTACACATGGTAGAAATTCCCATTTGGCTTCTATAGATGAATGTCTAATACAAGATGTTTATGTCAAGAAGAAAGTCATATACATCTGGGATGGCATGAAGGAGAGTAAATGATGAGAGAATGTGGAATATTATTGGGTTTTGGGTGGACTATCCTTGCACTGCTTGTGTCCAGTCACTGCTTTGTTACTTTGGTACTGCAACAGGAACTGCTCAAAGAATTATTGCAACATTTAAAATGTATATGAATTTTTAAAATGTATTCTGTATTTGTAATTGTGCATTTTGTATAGTAATGTATATCATGAGAATACTGTGCATTACGTGTATATTATGCAGTTAATGTTTTGTGGATTCTGGTCTTTCCTGTCACAACATAATTGCATCCAAGACCTTCACTCTGATACTTGTGTATATATGCTTTAGTGACAATAAAGAATGCAAATTTATTTGAATTCATATTTTCAATTAGCCTACATTAATTTAACTGGTTGTATAAGTCACGATTGAAACGGTTGATGATTGTTAAAATATATTTACAATTTTAAATGTTAGCAGATAGTGTTAATTAAATGAAATAACTAAATACAATTATCAATTTTTAAAAAATGGCAACAAGAACATTCTTTGTGTGACATATGTAATGCAATGCCCTTTGAGGTCTGTATCTGACAGCAGGCCACGACTGTAATTTTCATTTTGTTTAAATTCCTCTTATTTAAGTGATCATTAATTTTGATGGTGTAAACGTAGGCTATATCATGCTAACAGTGAGTAGTGTGATGGCCATGGTTGCCAACCTTGATTACTTGGTTGAAGTTTGACTTTCTTGACGGCTGAATATATCACACACGTTTGCTAGTATTCTCTTTAAATTGTAACAGCTGAACCTAATCAGAGCCTAACATGCAAAATAATCATCAGGAATAAACAAATATTCTCAGAAAACATTGGACACTACAATATTTTAAGTATTATATACAGTACTTTAATGTGCAATTACACCTGAATAGACTGAATAGATCTCTTGTGCTCCTAAAAAGCTTCTGCCAACTAAGTAGTAGCAGCAGATAAATACAGATAAAATTAAAAAACAAACATAACTTAATATCACTAAAATGAAATAGAAAGCTGCGATTACAGACGCTCACATCCACACATAAACACACCACTGACGTCTTCACTTCCAGGTCACGAAGCTATCAATCAAAAGCTCAGTAACCAATGAAAAGTTGAAACACACTGCTACTAGCCCCGCCCCCACGAGAGAAATGTGTCAGAACGGCGAACGAAAACTCTGGGAATGTAAACGAAAACTTCAGAAGCGTAAATGAAAACTCTGGAAGCGCATTTGTAAGTTCAGATCAGCGATTGAAATATGAAAAATAGTTAGCAAAACATGCAGTGAATTAAAAACGAAGTCAAAAAATTTGCCTGCGATTTATTCTTTTTCAGTTTTAGAGATAATTTATTTAGTTTCAATTTATATTTTCATTAGTTTCTTGAAAAGCTACGTTCATTTTTATTAGTTTATTGAGGCAAAAGTCTAATATAAATCTAAAGGCTTTACTTATTCTAAGAGTAAAAAATACAAAAGTACAAAGTGTGCCGATGGAGCAACAGGGCGAGCTGACATTTAACAGACACTTTTCAAACTACTGCGGTGGAGCCCTGCGCTTCAGCCAATAACAGACACGTCTGAAGCGCGTCAGCCAATCAAAAACTTCCATTTCAGATGGGGGAGGGGCGTGCGGGCGTTCAAATCGCCGCTTTCTTTGACATTCATTGACTGGCGCTCCTGTTTTGAATTGGTATCGCTAAAGTTTCAATATTTTAGTGAATGAAAGTGAACTATGCTCATATTCTGATTTTAAATTGAAATGCTTCATATCATAGATATTACCAGAGCAGTGAGCAGTTGAAGTAAATAGAAAACTCGACTCAAGGATGCAGTTATTGTATGGATGGAGCAAGAACGATGTAAGTGTCTGCATGCACTCAGTTGAGTTTAATGCTTTAGCTTGCCCTCTAAATGTACGAAGCAAACTTTGTTCGAAGCTGAAATAACCTCAACATTAGCAACAGCAGTGAAATAAGATCGAATGACCTAAAAGTAAGTGTAGCTCATTGTTATAGCAACAGTGGGCTTCTGCTCTGGAACATTTTCGGTAGAAAAACAGAGATTTTCTGTCTCTAGACAGAAATGGCATTTTATTTAACATGTTAACCCGTAACATTACCCTGTTTTACTGGCACTTTTTTTATTTGTACTATTTTAATCCATCATTTCTTTAATTGGCATCTGACTTACCATTCTTTGCTTTTGCCCTTATTAAAATAATCTTACAAGGACTTACTTTTCAAAATTAGCAATAAAACAATCGCTCTTGGCAACAGGGATCTGATACAGGCTATGTTCATTAGCGTTGCATTATACAACATTCTTATGAAAATACCAGAGATGGCTTGAAGAACACAGATAAACACTGTAAATAGTGTTTATTGTTGTTACTTCATGTTTCATCAGTCAAAACGCCTCTATCTGCATGTTATTCAGCTGTAGTGATATCTGATGTCCAGGGATTTCCTAAAGGGCGCCCTCTGGCCTCCAGTGTGAATGAAACAGAAATTACATGAGAGTGTTTAGCGCTCCATATTGCTAACATCGCCTCATTGTGTAGAAAAATATTAATATAAATATAAAGTATAAATATAAATATAAAGTACTTTGTAATGTAGCAACTTGAGTAGTTTTTCAGCAAACTACTTATTTACTCTTACTCGAGTCATATTATTTTCCTGAACTTCTACTTGTACTCAAGTAAATCATTTCTTAATTAGCAATACTTTTACTTAAGTAAAGTTTTTTAGTACTCTTTCCACCACTGATGACTAAAAAATGCTTTTCACTAGGTTAAGAAAACAAATGTGTAACTAGAAAAAAGGAGCTTCTTTTGTGGTGTCATTTTCTGAAACTGAAATAGTTTTGAGCAGAGCCATAGAGAGAAAGAGTTGCGACACTCTTTGATGTCGCCGCTATGGCTGTCACGTGGTTCATGTAAGCCCCAATAGTTCCAAAACATACGCTGGCTGTCATGTTCTTCTATGGGACAGACAGCAGCGATTGCATTATTGAATGGTAAATATAAAATAAAACACACACCCAAGTACTTTTTCAGCTGTTATTGCATTATTGCATTTTGTTAATGTCAGTTTTGCATTTGGAGATAAGTTTTAGGCTATATTTTTGGAGGGAAAAGCTTAGTGTTCATGTTCGCATGGGTAGTAGCACTGGCTTTAGCGGCTCTAACTTAACTTTTCCATATCATTCATCTGATGACGGACGTCTCATGATATTTATTTTAGCACAACTGGGCTGTATTAGGCTATTGATTCCCGTGATTTTGCTTATAAATTTTGATTCAGCCATTAGCCTACCTTCGTGATCACGCAAAGAGGTCTGCCGTGGCGGTCCGTTCAGAAATCGCTTAGAAGCTAGCTCACTTCTTCTGATGAAAGTGGCCACCCCCAGGACCACAACGTGAAACATGATCATGTTAAGACTAAGAATAATATTTTAAGATTAAGCCATACACATTATCAAAACTATAACAGATTAAAAACGAATTTAAGCATGGCTGATACAAATGAAGGTTTTCAAATAAAATATTTTTTATTAAACAATGACAGACAACAAAAATGTGTGCTTGTGTGAGTGTGTGTGAACAAGAAAAAAAAAAAAAAACAGGGGCAGGTGATCCATGAAACAGACAGGACTGGTGATGGCCATAACAATCCTCGAGGTCCAGCATTGTTCTCACAAGCCGCTTCACTCAAGACAATAAAACATAATGAAAAGTTAGTATATCCCAAAAAATTTAATTAAATAAAAGTTGCTATAAAGGTGGCAGCGATTCATTACCGAACTCTTACTGTCACAGCTAGTACTAACTAGCTAGCAGGCAGTGCTTGAAAATTGGTTGAAACAACCAACATAAAATATAAATAATTACGCTGTGCATGTACAAACGAAGACCAGTATAAGCATCGCAAAGGGCCTCTGATACAATTTAGACAGTTGACAATTCAAAAGAGGTCGATATTTCAGCAACTTAACTCTGGAACAACTCGACGCGCAGCAATGTAAGTGAATGGTGTCCAACGCCCAAATGACAGTATTTGGAACTAATCCGATCTTCAAATCCCGGAAGTAGGCGGTTAAAAGCGCCGCCATTTTTTACAACGGAGGTCTATGGGAGTGTCGCAACTCTTTCTCTCTTTCTCTCTATGGCTCTGGTTTTGAGCAAAACATCTAAAAGCGGGCCAAAAGTTATAGTGTACAGGTAACATACTGTAAATAAAAACGGAACAAAACAATATATTGTAATGACAGAGAGAAACCATATACCTCCATATGGATCCAAATTATATCATCACCTTTAAAAAATAACACAAATTAAAACCGTACTTAAAAAATTCCTGTATCAGGTTAGCTATAAGACCCATATGATGATCTAATTGGCTGTGGTGTAGTCAAGAACAGCTGTGGTGTCAGGAAGTCACAAATACGACACATGAGGATGTAGAATTTAACACCTTAAAGGGACTATGTGTAGCTTTTTAGGTATTTTATTATCTAAAATCAATATTTTTATGAATAAATATGCCCTCAATGGTGTACAAATACCTATGCCAATGATCAGACTAATCATCGTAAACGAAGAATTTATTATCTTTATATACATGGGACGGGTAGGTTCACGGAGGTTTCCATGTAGTTCCGCCATCTTGAAAAACTATAATAGCAGAGAGGGACAAAAAGTACTAGGCCAACGCGTTTTCGTTCAGAACCAGCGTCACGTGACTGAAGCCAGCAGAAGCGGAGGAGCAGAGCAGAGAGAGGCGCTTGTGACTGCCGCGGCAAGTTTAAAAGGATGCACTGCACGGTTATTTATACACCGTTCATTCATACATATGCTGAGTCACAGGATGAGTCCTCGTCGTCGAAAAAGTCCAAAATAGACCGTAAAAGGAAACGTGACCGGAGATTACAAAAACAAGGGTTAATGTCGGGATAGCTAATGCAGGAGAAAGCTTTCAAAAGAGACCCTGAAGTTGCCTGCTTTCTTCTCGACAGGTAAGTCCATGTTACGGTCTTAATTACAAGCTTTTTTTTTCATTGCTTGGTTGTGTACTTATGTATTATATAGACAGTAGAACATTTATAGTTAAAAGTTAAATAGGCTCTTTGATGAATAGCAGCTATTGAGTAAAGTAACGTTAGAGAAGGCTCTGACTGTAGCATTCTTTTTTTTCGTTGTTTCAAGTTTCAGTTTGTTTTAAATAACAAACCTGTTCACCCGAAGAAAAACTCGAAGTGCTATTATAAGACATCCTGTCATAGCTTTTTGGTACATAACGGCTACCATAGATGCAACACGCATTTGAAAAAGTGAGGCGCTGGAGAGCATTATTCGTTTGAATGCAAAATACAATTTCACCATTAGATGGGAGAAATTCCTACACACAGTCCCTTTAATGAACAAAACCAGCACAGACAGTTATTCAACTAACGTATCAAAAGAAAAGCAGCATTCTCTTAAAACAGCATTCTTATTATTATTATAAAAAAGCAGCACAAGTTTGAATAAGATTTGCAATATTTTACAATACCACTGTCCCATCATTTCCTATCCTCTCTTTCTCTGCAGCACTGTGAATGAAAAAAAAGGCCATTTTAAATAAATAAAAAGGCATTTGATGTAGAGGCACAAAGCATAATAAATCGCAATGAGGTAAAAAAAGAAGCAAATTCAAGTTTTCCTAAGTTGTGTGAGTTCTTGTGCATTTCTGCTTAAGAACAAAGTATTCTGCATGCTTTTAAATAAAACATTCATCAGACCTGTGTACAAAAGGCATCTTCCTCTGAAATATCTCTAAATGTCTCTAAATGCAACAAGGACTTGCAAAAGAATTTCAAATTCAAGTATTTTTTCAAATTCAAGGACTTTGCCCAAGAGCGACCCACTTTAAAACGCATTTCCTTGAATTTTAACCTGTGCTTCAATGAACAAATGCTTGAAATAATTCAGTCACATGTGTACACAAAAGACAGCTGAAGTCCCTGCCCTTGTTCTCAAGTCATCATCTCCATCATTCCAAAAGCAATCACGACCTCAACATGAATGAAGGCCGCTGTTTACAGTATGAAGCTATTGAAATCTGAAGCTGTGAGATGGGATGGGATGGGATGCCATTAAGTATTTGAGAAATTGGTATGTGAACATGAATAAATCGGAACAGATGCTTTGGAAGCACTTGAGTATAAAGTCCATATTTATAAGTATTTTTAAGTCCATATTTATAAGTCCTTGAGTATAAGTACATATTTTATGAAATAAGACCAAACATACCGTATGAATTGTTTGGTTTTAAAACTTTGCAGAGTATTAAACCTTGGGCCATTAAATTACACTCCGATCAAAGCAGGGTAGTCCCTATACTAACTTCCAAAAAATAAACTTCCTAAGAGACATTGTAGATTACTGGTGAACTGATTTCACAAAAACTTGGCTACTGTTATTTCTAAAATATTCTGCATCAACTGGCCGATCATTAAATCACGACTTTTACCTAGACTTTCGTAATTAATTGTCTTAGGTGAGATTGCGATGTTAAGATCTTCATTTTCATTTTGCTGACTGCAGTAGGTTTAGTAATTGAGTTATCCAGAGGCAAATTGAAGCAAAGTACAGAGGCTGTACTTTGAGGTTTGAGATACTCCTGACAGGACTATTGCTTAAATGAAATATTCTCATTTTTCTCAGTCATTTCTGTGTATGCAGAAGCCACAAACTGTTAGTAATTACATCAAATGCTGATATTTTCTGTCACAAACAAAATGGATTTCCTTACCATTCAATGAAAAAATGCAGCAATCAAACGTTGTACCTGTGCAGACAGTCGAAATGAAAAGACAGCAATAGAATTGAAAACAATCATGTATAACAAACATAATTTGCATTGTACTGTGTATAATACTCTTCAAAAAGCAATATAATAATTTCACCTGCACTACATCCATCTGTATTTCTTTTGTATTATAGCAGGCCTAATAATTCTTCTCTGCCTTGGCAGTAGCACCAGGTTTGAGCGCACGCTTTGATTCATCATCATTCATTTACATAATACAAGATAGACATATTTATAGAACTGACTTATTTACATTTATTATGCGGACGTCAGTCCAAGTGAAGTGAGGGAAGAGGGGATGTCAGTTTGCCTGAATGAAATTTGTTTTCTTGTTATCAATTAATGCAACCAGAATAGCTTGCAAGGACACACAATTTTGTTAGGAAGAGTGAAGTTTAATTGGCAAAGTGTACTATACTCATTTAAAACATACTGAGGTATGGATCATTCTGCATGACAGTCATTGACTTTGTGAATCATTGATAAAGAGTGTGTGTGTGCATGCTTATAATTTTAAATATTCTCTTTTATATTCACGGGCAATCAGAAGATATTCAATGTATACTGTACAGTTATGTGGAGCAGCAATTTTGGACCAATAAGATTTCTTACTGGCTACCTTAAAGAAATGCAAACCAGGTCACAGTACCGTTAGGCTGCACCATGGCCATAGCTTTTGAAAATCAGAAATCAGATGTATTGTTGATAGGAATTATATGCCATTCTATTTAGAAAAGGAATCAATTTTCATGCTGCCAAAATGAACATTCTACAAGAATTTTTTATTTTTTTTGTATATAAATTGCTGCAGTGTATAACACATCATATCATGAACAAGGTGAACAATTATGGATGCATGGATGCATGGATGAAACTCACTCAGGATGCTGACAATTTCCTATTTGTGATCTCTCTGCATGTGGGAAGAGACGGATCATAGAGAACAGTGAAATGAACTTCTCCTCTGTCTTGTATTCAACTGCGGCATCTTGCAGGAGATGGATCATGTCATGTGAGCTCCATTGTCTATCACTTTCATTTGTAGTTAAACTTCAAGATATTATGAATCGCTGTTCTTCATGTCAACAGAAATCACCTCCTCCATTGAAAATGAATGACTTCAGGTCACTTTCGCTGCTACTGTACATGTCAGTGTGAGTGCCTATTTAAAACAGAAACTCAGATTAAAGGGGTAGTTCACCCAAAAATGAAAATTCTGTCATTAATTACTCACCCTCATGTCGTTCCATATAAAATGAAATATGAGAGCTTTCTGTCTCTCCATTGACAGCTACGCAACTACCATTTTGACGCTTCAAAAAGTTCATAAAAAGATCGTAAAACTAAACCATATGAATTGAGCGGTTTAGCCCAAATCTTCTGAAGAGACAAGATTGCTTTATAAGATGAACAGATTGAATGTAGGCTTTTATTCACATATAAACAATCAGCGAACATAAACAGAAGCTCAATCATGCATGCTTTAACGCACAAGAACAAAGCTCTTGCGGAAGCTCAAACGTGCTGGATAACACATGAGAATGAATCTCATTCGTTCTCACACGTCAGGAGAACATTGCTTGAGCTTCCGTTTACCACAACTGATGTGTGAGTTGATGAACAGATTGAATTTAGGCTTTTATTCACATATAAAGATTCATCATATAAAGCGATCATCTCTTTTCAGAAAATTTGGACTAAACAGTTCAATTCATATGGATTAATTTACAATCTCTTTTTTGAAGCATCAAAGTGTCAGTTGCGTAGCTGTCTATGGAGGGACAGAAAGCTCTCAGATTTAATCAAAAAGATCTTCTTTTGTGTTCCGAAGATGAACTAAAGTCTTATAGCCTGGAAATCCAGACCTAAATCTAAAAGATTAATGATCTGGCATCGACTAATGAAAATCGGCCAGCTCGAGGGGCGGCACCAAGCATGCATTTGAAAATCTCACTGCACGCAACTGGATAACACTATGACCAATCACAACAATAAACCCCATACGCTTAGCTACCAGCAGAGCTAACTGGTAGATTATACTCTTACCGTATCCGGTCGGCAAAACAGCAAAAACGTCCTTCTTGCAAAGGAACGATTCGAGCGGCGTCTTCTGTTCCTGTTTTAGATAAAAAGCCAAGTCTAACTCGTTCATTGTAACGACCAAAGCCGTTTCAAACAACTGGTGTTCATCCATAGCCATCTTGCAATGTTTACTAATGACTTCGACGTCACAGCGCTGTCGTCATTTGTTTAGCCCGCCTCTGGCCCGCCTATATCAGATAACCCGATGTGATTGGTGCAGCTCAGATCGAGGGGCATATTTAATGAGCATCATTACTCTACTAGTTGAACACCAGAGTAACTCGCTGAGCAAATTCAACTTGTGCTCTCGCGAGAACTCTGGATTACCAGTGTAAAAGTCTTACGGGTTTGTAATGAGTATGGGGTGAGTAATTAATGACAGAATTTTTGTGTGAACTATCTCTTTCACATAAGAGATAACTTTTATTGATTTTCATGTCACATCTAGTTAGGACAGAGAGCATGTTACAACTCCGTCTTAACAAAATAATTTAACAACTCTAACAACTGTATTAAAACAAGAATGCGGGGAAAAAATCATGAAATAGTCTTGCAAATGAAAAGACTGTGCTGTTTCACACAGTTCCAAATTATGATTTATCATATTTTATTCCAATTCATCAAGTGAGGTAGAGTAGACAATGCTGGGCTGAGGTGCTGCCAAGTCCTTGAGAACTCATTTATTTGATGGCTTTGCTATTTGATTGCCCTTATGTAACTTCCTAACCTAATTTACATAACACAGTACATTAGTCTTGGACACAGGCGCCCTGAGTATGTGCATAATTAGCCTTGTATCAGTTCATTCTGAGTTCCATTTCAGCTAATCACTCTCAGTATTTTATTAAGGATTTTCCAGGTTTCGTGACAGTGGGAGAACCATTATATTTACACTGAACAAAATTATAAACGCAATACTTTTGTTTTTGCCCCTATTTTTCATGAGCTGAACTCAAAGATCTAAGACTTTTTCTATGTACACAAAAGGCCTATTCCTCTCAAATATTGTTCACAAATCTGTCTAAATCTGTGTTAGTGAACACTTCTCCTTTGCCGAGATAATCCATCCACCTCACAGGTGTGGCATATCAAGATGCCGATTAGACAGTATGATTATTGCACAGGTGTGCCTTAGTCTGGACCACAATAAAAGCCCACTCTAAAATTTGCAGTTTTACTGTATTAAAAAAAAAAAAGGTTGTTGATTGTGGCCTGTGGAATGTTGGCTGTGCGTACATGCAAACAAATGCACCTGTGTTCGTTGTCTATAACATACGCCTGCCCATACCATAACCCCACCGCCACCAAGGGCCACTCGATCCACAACGTTGACATCAGCAAACCGCTCACCCACACGCCGCCATACACGTTGTCTGCCATCTGTCCTGTACAGTGAAAACCGGGATTCATGAAGAGAACACCTCTCCAAAGTGCCAGACACCATCGAATGTGAGCATTTGCCCACTCAAGTCGGTTACGACGACAAACTGCAATCAGGTCGAGACCCTAATGAGGACGACGAGCATGCAGATGAGCTTCCCTGAGACGGTTTCTGACAGTTTGTGCAGAAATTCTTTGGTTGTGCAAACCGATTGTTGCAGCAGCTGTCCGGGTGGCTGGTCTCAGACGATCTTGGAGGTGAAGATGATGGATGTGGGGGTCCTGGGCTGGTGTGGTTACACGTGGTCTGCAGTTGTGAGGCCGGTTGGATGTACTGCCAAATTCTCTGAAACACCTTTGGAGACGGCTTATGGTAGAGAAATGAACATTCAATTCACGGGCAACAGCTCTGGTGGACATTCCTGCAGTCAGCATGAATGAATGTGTTTGGGATGCTCTGGATCGGCGTATACAACAGCATGTTCCAGGTCCTGCCAATATACAGCAACTTCGCACAGCCATTGATGAGGAGTGGACCAACATTCCACAGGCCACAATCAACAACCCTTTTTTTTTTTTGTTGCCTTTTATTGTGGCCAGCCTAAGGCACACCTATGCAATAATCATGCTATCTAATCAGCATCTTGATATGCCACACCTTTGAGGTGGATGGATTATCTCGACAAAGGAGAAGTGCTCACTAACACAGATTTAGACAGATTTGTGAACAATATTTGAGAGAAATAGGCCTTTTGTGTACATAGAAAAAGTCTTAGCCTAGATCTTTGAGTTCAGCTCATGAAAAACGGGGGCAAAAACAAAATTGTTGCGTTTATAAGTTTGTTCAGTGTACATGCTGTAATAGACCACCATGGGGGTTGTTCTTGATTTGAGAACAAGATATCTGAAAAGTATGGAAAAATGACTGCTACAAACAGTTAACGTGGATAAACACTTTAACTTCAATGTACTGAAACTATTTTACTCTATAATTACAATATAATGAGAAAGATACACAAAATGGCAAATAAGACTTTTTTTTCCAATTTTCTCTCCTGTAAATTTGTCCTATATGATTATTTTCCTATTGAAATTATAAATATTTCAGTAACATAAGGTACAATTCATCAATAGTTAATGCATTAAGTTTTATGAATAAAAGGAGAATAATACTTTAATAGCATACATTAATGTAGGTTAATGATCATGTCGTGAGTTGATGAAAAGCTAGTAATTAATTTAATCATAAATTGTAAAATTAAAATAGATTTACAATACAAACAAAACACATTAAAAATAATTTAATAATTGAAAAAAATTATACATTTTTAAAAAATATTTTAAATCAATTAATCATTAAAATAAAATCAAAATAATTACAAATATTTCATTTAATCTTTTCATTAACCAGCATTAGAGAACCGTGAACATGATATTGTGTTGTTAAATTATTCAAATATTAAATTAAAGTCTCAAAGGGTATTTCAAGTAAGTATTTTAGGTCAAAGGGGTTCATAAAATGCAAAGTGATGCAACTGATATATTAATTTTTTTAATGATTACACTTTTTGGACAACTGAAATGTTCATAAATGAATAGAGTAATAAGTACATTTGTTTACAAAGGTTAAAAGAAATTGAAAGATGAAACTGCTCTGTTTGAGGATAAAAGCCTATCCAACAGTGAACATAAGCAACAGATGCAAATGGTCTGGAGAGAAGATGATTTACCCTCTCTGGCCTTAAAATGGAGTAGAAACAGATGGAAGACTCCCCTACTCTCCACGGGCTGAACACATTAAAACACCTCTAAGCTGCAGATGCTATAACGCTACCTGTGGCGCTGAGCTAAATGCCTCATTCGAGCACTTTCTCCTTGAGTTCATTCCCCCAGTTTCCATTTCCACCTTTATTTTGTCTCATCTAAAGTTATGCAGTGTTTTTGTTCTACGATTTGCTTATGATTGTTTGAGTTCTCTATTATGTCCAGGTGATGGCAATGTTTCAACTGGCTGTGGCCAGCGTGTGCAACTGAACTGCTTAAGGCATTGTAAATATGAAGTCTGTTCCAAAACTGATAAAGCCAGCCCACAGCTTCTGTTTACACCAGGCTTAAGCACTGACATATGTTTTGGAAATGAACATCTGCTGAAGCAAGTGTTAATCCTATAGACAGCCTATTTGACACCAAGGAATCTCTGATATGAAGTATGTTCCCCCATTTACCCTGTGATCCAGAAAACTGGTTTTCAATAATATGCTGAACTTCTAAGCTCCACCACACTAAATCTATTTATCTGGACTAAAATGTTAAGCAAGGCTTTTTTAGAGGCCATATCTCACAGATGACAAGAGGCAAATCTTTAATCATTGCACTTAGAGTCAGCAGATGCATTCCTACTTATCTATCAAATCCTGTAGATTTGGGTGTATCAACACTGATGTAACACTCTGCCCTGATGAAAGGACCTCGAGATGACGGTATTTATGTACATGGCAGTGCCGAGCAGAGGAGAAGGAAGGCTGCTGTGGTGTGCCACCATGTGGTGCTTGGGTTGTCTGAACCAATCTTGAGTGGAAAAGCTTATGCAAAGCAATTTGTTCTGGCCTACTCAGGATGGTTGTCACAAAAGCAGTCACAATAAACAATTTTGATGCATACAAAACAACGGATGTTTATCGGAGGAGAAAAACTTGAACTCAATTGAGCTGAATGATGACATTGTCTTCATAAGCTTTATAGCTATCAAATTTGTTTCATGATTGATGAATTTTGCAAGATCGACACTGTTATTGAACTGAATTGAATCAGCATTGAACTGACTTGAGCTGCAGAGCTGCTTAAAGTAGAAATTGAATTTGTCTCATATTTAAAGTATATAAAGGCATTGGACGAAACAGACTTGGGTGGAAGCAAGTGTGGAAGTTTCGCATTGCCCCGCCTCAATGGACGACTTCCCCAGTGACGACAGGATTTTTCGGAGAGAAATTGCTGAATTACACTTTATTCTGAATTGCTGAATTCTGCTGAATCCTGACTATTTTGAGGTTTTACAAACTATCGTAAATTCATTTTTTGGGGAATTACCTTTCACATGTAAGTCTGAATAGTTGTTTTTGGTTTTATTTGGTCATTATTATGTTGACAACTAGTTGGCCACCAAAGTCAGATGATATTGCTAGTGAGCTAGGCAAATTTAGACTTTATAAGTAATAATATAAAGTTTACATGATTCTTATTAAGTCTGAGCTTACATTATAGTTTGTATTGTGAACTTACCCTAGTGAAAAAATAGTATACCTAAGCACAATTTATCAAGTATAACTAAATGTATTTACAAATTGGTATACTTAAAGTCTATTAAATTGGAACAACTAATTTTGGACTAAATGCATTTTAGTTGTACAAAAGTAGTTCAACTAAAGTTGTATTTAATAAATTTGTTTGTGCTAAAGTGTAACTATTCCAAGTATACTTAAGTACACTTTAAATATACTATTGTATTTAAGTTTTGAATTGCAGAAATCACTCAGCTTAAACTTCAAATATATTTTGGTGACAATTGCAATTCAATTACACTATAAGAGTGTTGAACATACATTAATATTATACTGATAACAAAGTTTTAGTGATGTTAAAACACATTGCAATGGCATTCCAAGTAAACTTGAAGTGTGTTAATGGCATTATTATAGTGTGCTTCAAATAGACTACAATAAAGTAATCTTTATAAATAATGACACTGTGGGCCCTATCTTGCACCCAGCGCAATTGACTTTGTACACTGACGCATGTATCATTCCTATTTTGCACCCGCGCAAAGCGCGCTTTTCCCTCCACAGAAGCACGTCGCTAAACTAGGGAATGAACTTGCGCTCCCTGGGCGGTTCAGCGCAAAAAAGGAGGCGTGTTCCGGCGCAAACGTTCCTTCATGCTATTTTGCAGGTTTAGAAAACAATTGCGCCACTAACCAGGAAAAAATAGTTTAAAGTCAGTGGCGCGTTGCGCATGTTATTCATATGCTATTTTAAGGGCGCATGCTTGGCCATAATCAATGTAGCGTGTGCACAACGCGCATACACTTTGATTCTCTCATCTACACAGAAGCAGCAGTTTTCATTTTTGCAAGTCATACATTATTATGATAGATAGATAGATAGATAGATAGATAGATAGATAGATAGATAGATAGATAGATAGATAGACAATTTATTATAAAAGCATACATCTAGCTTACACATTTACCCAAATTATCATACTCCTTTTTAACCGAAGTTAATTTGGGTGGGTTTCTCCATCCCCAACGTCCCTGACGAGAGCGTTGCTCTCCTTGGCTGTGAACCGCTCCTGGCGCGCGTCTGGCAAATCCGCCGTTATAATAGGAATCCGCTTTAGAACAAAGCGCGTCTGCTCTTAAAGGGAATGTGAGATGACGCTCTGATTGGTTTATTTCACGTTACGCCCAAACCACACCTATGAATAATGAAGCTACTTCAGACCAACCCATTTTAGATTTGCGCCTGGCGCAAGAGTCATTTATCCCGCTGGGAAAATAGCAACAGCGCCAAGACCCGCCCACAAAGTTACTTGCGCTTTGAGCTTTGACACTTGCGTTTCAGATCGTTAAAATAGGGCCCTGTATGAGAAATTGCCTTTTACTGGCACGCCTCAGTATACCAGTAACTTACTTATCCGGAGAACATCAGTGAGACAATGGGAAGAGAGATTTGCACATTGAATGTAGGAACCACGTCAGACTGGAATCGAACCCGAGTCGCTTGCTCACAAATGCACTCGTTTTACCAGTTGCGCCATCACGCAGATATGCATTACTCAAAACTGGGGTTGCTTTGTTTTCTTCCTTTACTGTTACAAGTACTGCTATAAGCAAACAGATTTTTCCATCAATGACAGGACAAATTATATGGATTTAAAGACTGCGAATAAACGAGAAACGGCCTGTATAGAACACGAAAGTGCGTTAAACTTGAAGATGTTGAGGAAATAAACCTAGCAGACACAACATTAAATATCATCTGCAGAATGTTTTGCTTCCCTCCTGACATGATCTGTCATTAGCGCTGCAGGAAGTAAATAACCGGCATAACATTAGTTTTATTCTTGTGCACGCACTAAAATACAGACAGTTCCGTTCGTTGGTGGAAGAATGTGAACGTGCAGAACTGCTTGATTTTCAGTGTGTGCGGATCGAATAAAACCATCCATAACATTTCTATGCCTATTGTCTCTGCTAGCTTCAACTCTCAATGTAGGCTACTGCAGAACTGTCTACTCCTGATGTAAAACACAATGAAATGGTTTTGCGGTTTGACGGTCTTGCATTACGCTACAGAAGTGTGGTTTTAAATGTGACGCATGAATTGAAATTATTTTAATGTGTTTTATGTTGCTGGAACTCGGGTCATCCGAGCTGCCCACAAGGCTATCAGCACCGATGGTAGGGCGTTATTTTCAACTTGACTGCAATGTTTTATTCTCCATCATTCAGTGCATTTTGCCTGTACTTAAATGAACCTTTGTGTTATGTCATCGCAGATAAAAATTTATAAATCAAAATATTTATTGCATTTATGAAGAAAAAGGTCAGCCCCCCTAACAACCTTAAATGTAAGACCTCTTTGATTATAATGCCCTGTCTACGGCCCTGTATTAGGAATAAGATCAATAATGAATAATGAATTTAATAAACTTAGTTAGGCTACCTAGCTTTCCTAGAAGCTTTCAGTAAATGAACGCGTCTGAGAAAATGATTCATAAATCAACCTATCAGTTGACTCTATGTTTACTTCACTGACAGACAAAAATGAAAAGCCTATATCAGTCAAAGCTTAGCTTTAGGAGGGGAAGAGACAGAGCAAGAGAAAACAAAGAGAAAAAGAGTGTGATGCTGATGATGAGAGAAAAATAATCAGCTACATGATTATTGGGTTTTAAAGCTATTGTTATCCAATTTTTTTGGCCTTCAAAACATCTTAAAATGCACATATGTAGATCAGAGAAATCAAAAATTTCGCGGGGGTTCCACCGAACCCCCTTAACTAACCTACCTCACATTCGGGACCTCAGTGATGATAAAACCCTGCCATCTGCATGTTAATGAAACTAGTTAATAGTGAGCATTAGACCCTAAACTAAAGTGTTACTTTTTTTTTTTTATCATACCCTCATTGGGGGCTGAGCCACAGACACTGATTCATGTTCCATTCTGGTCACACAAATTTCAGTTTAGTTAGAACCAGATGTATTTGTATTGATTTGTATTCTAATAGTTGATATTTGTGTTTTGAAAAAGTTTTTGATTCATGTTTTGACTCCTAAACAATTTTCTACATTAAACATTGTCTTTTTATTTGGGCTAGTAAAATTCATTTCGGGCTACCACAATCTGAAGAGTGCCTGCCTGAAAGGCTACCAGCGATTTAAAAATTTTGCGAGGCCTGATGTAGCTTATGTGTAAATTATCTTCTAGTCATTGATTAGCATATTCTGTCTTGATAATCTATAAATTGTGTTCCGGGGCAGGGTTTATGTCAATTTTAGGGTTGGTGATGTCATTAACCCGGGAGGAATGTCTTGTAGTCCCTACCAGCTGTTTGTTGTAGTCCTTAAAAAGCGATTTCTTTAAAAGCAAATATCTCCCTTTGCTTTGAACTTTGAGCATTGTAACTTTGCAGATGTTGCTTATGCTCAAACAGCAACATTACACACTAACTAAAGTTAAAAAAGTGAAATCATAATCAACCACCCCTTTAAGATGTTTTGTAAACATGGCCTCAGGATCATGTCGATTGCACTCTGCAACGGCGGAGGTGCTTTTTAGAGTCTTTTCTTGTGACTGCCGTCGTAGCGGTGGTAACATCAACTAAATTAGCCAAAGTAAGTGTTAATTAAGCAGGCATTCATAATATAAAGTAACAGCCAATGAAACCAACGGAAGGGGAGAAAATAGATGTTTACCAGGGTACTTTAAAACAATCATCCGTCCCGTCAATGTCTATAATCTTTATTTTGAATTTGCAGCATCCGATCCTACTGGAATGTACACTACTGGCTGCTGCTCTCCACTAACCTACAGAACGGGTTAACGCTTTGAGGAGGAGGAGGAGGAGTAGTAAAGTAAGTACTAGTATTAGTACTAGTAAAAGGCTTGCAATATATACAAGTTTTGCTAACTAATATCATAAATGTTGTTTAATTTATTAAAAACTATAAACACCATAATGTAGTCAGTACAACATCACATTTAGGCCATCTCACCTCATCCTCACCTCATTGTTGTTTGTCATAAGTTTTGTTACTGTATGGTTGTTTTGACCATAAACTATAATAAGGCTGCTGTGACTGTCTGTTATAGGAGATAACAAAAACAAGGATGCCATCTATAAATGGAAGAATCCTCATCCAGCTGCAACAGATAACAGATTCTTCTTCAGCATTAGGACTCCATTTGATCAAAATGCAGAATTAGGTAAACCAACATAAATACACAATGTATTCCATTACAGCAAAGTGACTGTATTCTAAATGTAAAACTCGGTTAATTAATGTCATGGTAAAACTCTGTTTTGGAACAACACAGAATTATATAATTTCTTGTCAAAGTATTTCTCATACCACTACTTGGCTAAACAAATAGTTCAAGAGATTGTACAGAGTCAACATGCAACAAAGGAGAGTTAATAATGAGATGGTTGCTATGGCCACAAATGCTTTAAATAGTTTGGGAGAAAAGTGTTTTATTAGGAATATTTGTGGACTATAAGTAAAAGAACCACTTGAAAGTACTATATCAACTGAACCATAATGGCATAATGAGTTAATTTGGACTTTTTATGGGACTATCACTGATTAATTTCACAAAGGCAATTGTCCAAGGCAAATGATTTATAAAGTGAAAGAAAGAGACACACTGGAACACCAACCGTTCTAATAATGCAAGGTTTTGAGTTGAAAGACTCTGTGCTGGGTTGCTCGTCCTTTGTTCACAGTATAATTTTGGTATTTTCTTGGAAACGGTTCACTTTCTCCAGCAAGTGTTTGAAAATTGCTTCTGTGTTGTTCACCCTCTCTTTAGAATAACATCTTTGACTCCGGCTGAAAATAATGCAGAGAAAGGAATGACTCTCCAGTTACTATTAACAAAAACAAGTTATGATGTACAAAATATTCATTATGCTTATGGTCTGCAGTGTTCTGAATACAAGTAAACATGAGATTTCCTGATTTTACCATTACCTCAGGTAACTAGTAGGGCCGACACATTATCAAATAAATTCTCCACAAACTCTTGTACAGCATTGTGGAGAGCTGATCGGCAGTTATATTACTCACTGAGACTCCTCATCAAATTATCATCACTTCAGGGCTAGGCTGAATACCACATCCTGTGCTCTCATTTTCCTCTTCGCATTTTCTTCATTAATCGTAATAAAGTATATGGACATTCATTACACACCAAAGCATAACTCTTTCCGTGTTTCAAATCAGTAAGACTATAGGCTTATAAAAGGCTTATGATTCCAAACAGGGGTTAAATATTGATATAAATGAAACAAAGAAGGCAGCATTTTATTAAAGGAAACTGAAATATTATCACCTTAAAAATATGCTGAGGTGCTTATGTGCACATTGCCTATATTTAAATGCTCCTAATGCTGTGCAGTAGGTCTGGACTGAGCTTGTACATCTGTATTTTAACTACGGGTATGCCTGAAAATGAAATATTATCGGATATAATCCCAGAAAATAAAAAAGAGATCACATCGTAAACTTATTTCATTCAGCTCAAGGATCTAAAGGCCATTATCTGAAGTTCATCAACTCCATTCTCACAGCCCTTCTCTAGTATTAAAAATAAATCAATACGCTCACTTAGAATCTGCAAATTTTCAGCTCAACCGCTAAAGTAGCAATCAGAGAAATAATGATGAAGAAGTCGGTGGAAATATTGTAGTCCCTGTCTGCTGTCTAGCTCTTCCTATTGATTTGGATCCCCACAAACCAGAATGGGCGAATATTTGAACGTCACACAATGGATTCCATCTGTGAGCAGTACAAAAGACAAATGGAAATTGCCTTGCAGTATTCTCAGTACCCTTATTATTATCCTGTGTAATTCATTCAGCAGGATTAGCCTGACTATATTCATTTTCAAGGCTTTCTGCTGAGACACAGTCATATACATTCACAGTCATCTTTTTATGATTAATTTCTAATAGATTTTTATTCTTCTTGAGTTTCGCATCTTTGGCATGAAAAATAAAGTCAAATATAGATTGAACTCGTCCTAGTCTGCAGTCCTCCAAGAGCCATTTTAATCATGTTCTTGACAGTCAGAGTAAATTGGATGAGCTGGAGGCTTGGAGATGATACACACAAACTGTGAAGGTCACAGGCAAAAAGCATGTTAGCACTGAGCTTTGATGTCCTCGAAATTTGAGTGAAATTGACAATGTTTTCATATTCAGATGAACGGACCTTGTCAGTACATACACATCTATTACCGTCACAAAACATCAACCAATTTCTGCACCGTTTCTCGCAATCAAATAAAACACTTTAAAATAAAGTTTAAACTAAGATAAAATAAAAATACTAAATATTAAAATAAAGTTTGTTTAAGCTTAAGATATATTTTGTTCTCATGGTATTAACTACTAGGATTTACTTTGAAATAATTTTCACTTAAAATTTGCTTGTAAATTTCACAATTAATTACAAAGAGATGGCAAAACACATTGAAATAAATGTGAAATTTTAAAGAAGGACTTTTATATATTTTTTCTTGTAAAATAGAAAAACAGTATTTTTCTAGTAATATGTACTTCAATAATCTTTTTACCGTGTACCTTTATTCGCTTTTTTGACTCATTTGAGCTGCATTTGAGGGCAAATACAAAAGAATACAGTCATTCCAGGAAAAAAAAGAAAAATTGGATAAAACATTGTGTGCCTGCAGCTACAGAAAAATTAAATAAACAATATATATATACTGAAATGAAACAAGGTGCATCTAGCAGCTGTTACCGCCACTTCCAATCTCAGGAAAAGATGACCATCTGAGTGGTCAAAGACACTTTCTAGCTTCCAAGCTATCCACGGAACTATTTAATCATGTCTGGCTTCACCGTGACAAATCGGCAAGCAGCGATTGGTTTAGGTTTGACTACTTTTACCATATGGCGGATGGTGATATACGTTGCAGTTATCATGCTCTAACTGATGCCTCCAGTAGAGATGATTGCTTCATTTAGCCAGGCTTTATTGTTGGTGGTGGGAATGGTGGGCAGATTGTGTGGAATAGTAACGTTTTATCAGGGCTCTGTGTGTGGCAGCGCACCTGTGGCTTCAGATAGTTGTGAAACCCTGGCTGTATGATGCGGAAGTAAACTGTATGAAATGGACATTTTCCTGGCATTTTTAACTTCACTAATTTAGTCATACTGGAGACAATTATTCTAATTATAAAGACAATCTACAGTATAATGCATACAGTAAAACTATATCCACAACAGGCGCTTTAGTCAGAAGCAACCACATCATTAATTAAGCAACTTTGTATTGGGTGTACAGAAGGTATTGTTTCCCACAGCTGGATATTAAAAGGAAGGAATTATTCATTACACCATTATTCATTCATTTTCTTTTCCCCAAGATGATCTAATATGTGAAACAGGCCCTAATTATAAGGCACATGATATTTAATGGCTAATTTGTATGATGATATGGACGTTGATATTAACATACTGTGGATTAGTCATTGCCAAAACCATGTGGATATGTGGCATTTGCAAAAATGTCAGCTAAATGAATAAACAACCTACTGTGTCTTTCCCTTTCACAGAGAGGCACTCATTAGCCTGGAATGTCAGTGTATGTGTGTGTGTGTGTTTACAGTAATCCACAGCTTTTACTCAATGAAGGCACAAATTGTAAAAAGGTTAATGTCCTCTGACTTCAGCACTTGTGGCAAATGATGGTAATGTAGGATATCATTTTGGAATTATTAGTATATGCCAGGAGTGAGAATGAAAGTACACACCACTGACTAATTTGTTCATTAAATTGGTAAATCTAATCACATGGTCATTAGTAATGTGCTTCTGGGAAGGGTGGGTTGATTTTATGACACCCTGTAGCTCCGAGCCAGTGACACAGTATCAGTGCTCATAAATTGGATTATCACATTAGGTCTCAGCAAAGTGAATCTTCACTAATTATTTAGAGCACACCATTTAGTGTGAAACTGAACATTTTAATTTGTATTAATTTTATCATTTTAAAAACAATAATTTAAAAATAATAATTAATTGTATTATTGTGAAAATACGAGAGAAACATTTAGCAATTAGCGCCGAGTTATGTTTTCGCCGGTGGGTGCCCACACTCATATCCCCTATGTTTCCATGAGCAAATGATAACTGGGCTAAGCAAGGTGGCACATACACATACGCAACAAATACATTTAAAACATGCTCATTTCTCAATAATTATACTTGGTGTTTAGTTTTTGCAAGAATAGCCTACTGTTTTTTTCTCCATGCAATGGTGCGCTTGAATTTATTACACAAAAGTTATTCGAGTCTCACGAAGAGAAATGCACTGACTGCAAATACATTACCAACCAAACAAAAACAAATATTCTTTCCATGAGTGTTGTCACGAGTTGCTCTGACGATTCTGGAGTTAATTACTAAAAATGTAATTTATCATTGTGCAAAAAAAACCCAGAAAGCACAAGCTTACATTCGTTTTATTATTATTAAATTGTATTTTTTCGGTCCTTGAATTTGATTGTGCCTCACTTCACACATTGTGTATTAGTGTTGAACAATGAAGACGTTGTCATGTCACCAGAAATAGAGTCATCAGTGTCTCAATGTGTAGTGTGCCATGGTCCTTACTGTCCTTACCAGTCCCCTAATTCATTAACACGATACACTTATTCATGACCTAGGAAGGACACGCACCCATTCACTCCTTCAAGTGGACTATACATCAAGACCGTCCATTAGCGCCGTAGTTTACGCCAGCTCACACAAGAAAAGCGCACAGGCGCACCATTTTGATAAATCAAGATTAACAAAAATGCTACACAAATCATGTGGCCCCGAAAATTACACAATTACAGTTGTAATTACAGTTAAACTCGCTTTGTTGTTCCATCGCTAATACAGTCATCGCTAAAAGAGTCTCAGGAACGTGCAGTCATGCACAGCAGACCAATGGCCAAGGTCAGGATTTTCATTAAATAATACATTTCAGTTTGTCGTTTTACCAAAGCCTATCGTATGCCCAAAGAGCACTTGGAATATATATATATACATATCATGAGTAGCGAGGGATCATTCTGTGATCAAATTGTGATCAAATGTTCTTAAAAAAAAAATTCTGCTTTTGTGGTTTGAAAAGGAAAGAAGGATATATGGCATTAGAGCCAGGGATGGGCGAAACCAAACTTTTTATATTCGATACGATACCAATACGCTCTTGTTACAAACGATAACGATACCATTTTAACATTTGTAAGAGATGCAGGAACCAAAGATTTGTAATATTATTTTAATATTAATATGTTTTTAAAGGAATCGATATCAAATAAATAGCTTGTGAGTATTGATATATCGATACAGCAGTATTGATTTGCCTATGCCTAATTTGAACAACTGGAACACTAAGCAGTTACTTAATTGGTTTTTTATCCCTTTCAGCCTTTTTCGGACGCATTTTGGTCGGAAGCTTACGTCATTGTGCCATTTTAAATCGTGGTTCTGATTGGTCAGTTTAGTAATGACAGACAGGAGCCTTTATTCTATCAGCCTCCTTTAACATTCGTACAATGATTAAAAACTTGCCTGGGATATTACATATGGGTAATATACTGTATATATTTACAGTATATTTTTTGCATTACTTTTATTCTCTCTCTCCTTTCAAGGATGAGACATTTGGTTCTGGTTCTAATTGAATACCTGTATGTATTGGCTGCTGACCTGATAAAAACAAAAAAGTTTCAAAAGAAAAAGTTTGGATTTTCGTCTTGAGGTGTTTCTTGCTCATGCTTCAGACCGTTTGTGGGCTATATTGACTTTGTATTAGTTTGTGGATGTATGTACAGTTGCTTAACTTTGTTTGCTTGCTTAGCAACAAGGTAGAGCAATGTAATTTACTCTGTAAATATAGAATCATTATTTGTAAATATTGTAGTTTTCCATATGCCTGCAAAAAGAGTGATACTTTTGATATTACCTTTTCTACTGTTTGGATTACACGGAAAGCCGGATTTTCATTTTTATGCCCTGGTTATGTTAGCTCCCTGAAAATGTATTCAATTAGCTTTGAGATTTAGTATTTTCATTTGTCTAACCATTCTCACTGCAGAAAGCAAACAAAATAAAAAAAGAAAACTCACTTACTGGTGTTTTTTTGGTCTGACAGGTGGTTTACATTGAGCTGCTTGCTCAAAAGACGAGTAAGACCTGGATTGATGATTTATACCTCCCTTGGGTCACAACACAACGTTGAGAGCCATTTCATATTAATGCCATCTTACGGCAATGTGTGAGGCTATTTCATGGCCATTTAAAATCACTCCAGAAGGCCGATTATATTTGTTGTTGTGTTCATATCCATAATTCATGGAGGACAGGGACCTCTTTTGACCAGTTTTTATATCATGTGTTTGAACACCTCACCTTCTCCCTGATCTGAATTCTTCACCACACATGCAATTTGTTTGTTTCCATTCCATTTTTGTTAAAATGCCACTAATATCAATTACACCAGAGATTGCCTAGCATCTGCCTGCCTATACAGTGTGTGCAATATGAGACAGAGAAGAGGCATAACCACTAAGCACAGGATATCTAATTGCCCTGACATTGCTAACACTGCTGGGGCTCATTTGAATGTTTGAGTGAAGGAGTAATTAGACCAATTCATTTGTGCACCTCATTTCTCATGCACCTTTTCTCGGCTCTTCATCACTGAAGGGAAAGAGAGAGAGAACAGAGTGAAGAAAGTTATTTGCTAAATTCGTTGCCTCACCTTGTCAGAACAAATTTCATCCTCAGACTCATGTCTGTTTCTACCTCTACAAGAGCAAATACCTCAGACGCTACATGCTCAATAAACTTTAAGGCAACAATATAATAAGCTCAGGTGTGGTTTCGAAAGATACCAAAAACCTTAATGTAAATTATTTGACCTGTTTTCCAAACTCTGAATACCAAAAAATCATACAAAAACTCTAAAGATTAAAATGAAACCCCATAGGGTTTAACTGAAAATATTAGTTTTACTGTAGTATTTTGTAAAGACCACCCATTGGCCCAAAGACGGAGTCCAGCGGTGTGGGCGAAGGTATAATGCGTGTATGTCTTTTCAGCGCTCCAGTGAAGTTCACTTAATTTATTAGAATTTAGTTTCAATATTACTTAAGATCTACGCTTAATCTGACTCCAATTTCAAATTAGATTGTGTTTCTTATTAGAAAATAATCCTAAATATTGATTATGATTTAATTTAGATCTTTGATTATTCTGAGAATCCATACTTTCAATTATTAAATCATTATGGACCCAATGCCGCATAGAGATCAGGTCGGCCGGATCGTGTTTCTCACGGACACATACTTGTCAGTTCTGACTTTAGTCAGTGGATGCAGGGTTTGCTAATACCTCTGCTCACTCGTACAAAAAAGTGTAGTTTATTTTAGCCACTTCCATACAACTTGCCAAGTCAGTGATAGACAGAAATCAAAAGGTCTTCAGATGACGTGCCTACTGCTCCGTTCATACATGCGCCTTTAGTTTGACCTACCCTAACTAAGATTTGTGTTAGCATCAGCCTCCTTATAATCTACCAAAATAATGATTTCATAATAATTCAAAATAAATCAAATATAATTTGTCAGGTAAAATTGTATCATGCCAATTACACAAGTAGCCTATATGATTAAAAGCCAATTTAGAAATTATAAATACATGACATCATTTGCTCAAATATGACTCCAAGCATAAGAAATGCATTCCTGACAGAGATGGTGTGTGAGTGTTTTCCAACGGGAAAACACTGAAACAGCACTGTATGGGTTTTTATCCTGGTTACAGGTTCCCAAAGTCTGCTCTGCCACTTCCCTTTAAATACCTAGACCAGAACAAAGGGTTATACCAATATTTTTGTTTTAGAGATTGTTTTGGGTCAATTCATGTACCCCAGGGGATAACACCTGGTTTTGGGGGAGAGAGGAGATATCATCACCCAAAGAGGAGAACAGAATTATCCTTAGTTTTCAATCTTTCTCATAATACGACAATGACCGCAATGAAAATAATAAAATTTTACCAATCGCACTGAGACATTTAAAATGATACCAAACATGAAAAGGAAAAACAATAGATTCACAAGATACATCATATGTGATATATAGACATTCTCAGTGAACTTTTGGTGACTTGAATCAGGGGGAGAGGAAGGGAGGAGGAGGAGGGAGAGGGGGATGCATATATAAACAAGGAGATAAATTTGGACAAGACTATGTCCTTTGCTCTCTCTTTGTGATCTTCTGTCCAGGGTGCGTTTTATTGCTTTATTGCAGGGTGAGTTTTATCTCAGATTTTTGTCTTAGCAGGAAAATCAGTTCTTACAATTTCACTTGAATATTTAGGGGCACATATGGGTGAAGCTCTAATACAGGACTCTAGTTAGCAACATGAACCAACATTAAAGCCCAAATGGATTTCAAATGTGAACCTGGGAGCATGTAATTACACGGTTAACTTCAAACTTTTAATTAGGTTACCATTTTGTTTGTAGCACAGTTGTGAGAAAATAAATATGGTAGTATTTACTTAAAGCATTTCCAATTTGTGATTTCTGTTTGTTATGACAATATCTGAGCAAAGGACATTCTGAATTAATCTTTCATTATCATTTTTGTTAAAAATGATTAAAAAAAATATACAAACATCTTTTTTTTTTTGTCTTGTAAATGTTTCTCAGAAGATCATTGATTGGTGCCTGACTGTAATGTTTTGGTACAGTATCCATTGTGAGCTGGAATTGAAAAAGGACCTCTCATGCCACAGGGTTACTATTAATGTGTAGCCGTGACGCACTTTTAATGGAAGCAGTCGAGTGGCTGCCTCTTCAGATGTAAATAGACCAAGTCTCCATGGCCCATACTGTATTACTTACTGTAGGCTACTAAAAAATAGGGCTGTGTATAGGTAAGAATCTGGCAATACGATACGTATCACGATACATGGGCCACGATTCAATATATTGCAATATATTTCGATACTGTGCATAAGGCGATATATTGGGATTTTTTTTGAAGTAGGACTATAATTTTAGAAAAAGTAATATTTAAAAAAAGACATGATGTGCATAAAAGTCAAAGAAGTTTACTTTAGGTAAACAATTCAGTACACAGAAAATCAAACTGCCAGTTTGGGATTGTGGTTCACATGTTCTTAGGCCGGCGACACACTGGCTGCGTTGCGTTTGCGTGGCGTTTTCCATGTCTTTGCACACCAGAAACGTGTCTGACGCGGCGCTGCTGCTAGGTGACATGATAAGCCTCATTGGTGATATATTTGACATATGGGGAGAGAGTTGTGGAAGGCCTATACTTCATGTTAAACATAAATATATATCAGCAAAGACAATGTCGGCAGTGTTGACGGCAAAATAGGCTATAGAATATTTCGTTCTGTATTGACAGGTGCAGTATTTGAAAATCGATAATATTTTTACCTAATATTTGGGTTCAGCCAGCTACATTGTTAGCGTCTAGCAAAAAGTTAGACACTGTTAGGCGAGGACACTAGTGGTGCGTCTCAGCATAGCCATCTAGTAGTAGGGATTTAAACACAACATAAACGTGAACCACTGTCTTACCATGAATATTTTTGCACGTAAACTAAAAATCGATATTGCGTTTTGGAAAATTGATAGTATTGCAAAATAAAATATTGCGATACTCAAGTGTATCGATTTTTTTCTTACACACCTACTAAAAAATAAACCTTAGCCATTTATTCCTTCGCAAAGGGTCACTTGTATGTTTAATAATTAATTTAGCATATGTTGAGCTGTCAGTTAGAGCGCTTTGATCTCGCCCAGCCTGTCTCTAGCACTGCCATCAGCCTGTGCAATCATTGTCATACACATTAACAGAAAGGTTGCATTATCTCTGTGTAATTTTGTTAAATCTGGTGTGCATTACTGCATTGATTCGGTGTTGTTCATGCAATCACAACACCTTTAAAAAGGCAGGATTTGATGCCTTGATGCCACAGTGTTTTTAAAAACAGCCTCAGAGTGATTTTTGGAGCAAGAAATGAAAAATGAAAACAAACACATGCTAGAATAGTAGAGACGCCCTGATGACAGCAATATATTCTGAGTGACAGTACCCTGCATGTAGAAGAGGGAGGAATCCTCATAAAGGAGTAGCAGCAGCGTCAATCTGTCAGTGTAGCAGAATCAGCGCAGGGAAATCAGGCATATAGGGGCACATTTGAAGTACAGGGTTGAGGTGGAGTGCTGCTGAATTAAAATGTCACTAAAAATACCTGCAGAGAAGTTCAAAACAAAAAAAGCTGACTTTATAACACAGACAAAAAAGAATTGTAGAGATAGCAATGGATGTTATAAAAAGCATATTAAATAAATCATTCATCTTAAAATATTCATGTTTTTTAATCGGATCTAATCTTTATTTGTTTCAATGGATCATTGTTTAGATGATTAACATGGTCCAGTTAGCCCCTGCTGGTAGATTATTTACACAATTATTCTCTACACAAACATTTTTCTCTATTAGCCACTGGGAAATAGAAGTGCAACATGTAAATCACACATTTTTCATTACAATATTATATTTGTATCTGCTGTATATACATTTATATATACTGATGGTATTTATCTTATATGTATGATGTCTCATTTTATGGACTGGCAATACGTTAAAGTGAAGGTGGATTGTTGGTGCCACAGAACTCCAGATTAATTGGTCATATGACATTTACAGCTCAGGTGATTGGATCAAAAACAGCTGGGTCCAGAATTGAGCTCTAATTTGGGATGTTTCTAATATTAAAGGGATAGTTCACCCAAAATGAAAATTCTGTCATCATTTATTCACCCATAAAGCTGTTTGAGTTTCTTTCTTCTGTTGAACACAAAAAGAGATATTTTGAAAAATGTTGGTAACCAGACAGTTGACGGTAGCCATTGACTTCCATAGTATTTGTTTTACTACTATGGAAGTCAATGGGTGCTGTCAACTGTCTGGTTACCAAAATTCTTCAAAATATCTCCATACAGGTTTGGAACAACTTGAGGCTGAGTAATTGATGACAGAATTAGAATTTTTGGGTGCACTATGCCTTTAATGTAGATATGACTAAAAATTGGGTGATTTAGGAGTATGCTCGTATTTACAGTACCACCAGATAGTTAAGGGCAGAAAGCTAATAAAGTTACGTTGCCATGGAAACACCCATTGCTAGTACAAATGTCTAAAGAAGGGAGGGAGAAGTGTGGAAGTGGAGCTTGCAGTGCACCGTTTCTTTCTCTTGCATTTTCTTTCCTCCCTCTGCCTCTCTCTTTTGCTATTCAAATCTTTTGTAATTCAGTTCAAATCAGGCTATGAAAAAGTATTACAATGCACGGAAACAAAAACAACAGCAATATTATAAATAAATATATAAAGAAAGAGAATTCCAATTGTGCATTTTGCTCAATTGGAGCATCTTTTAATTTTTACATGTAATATCTAAACTATTAAAATAATGCTGCAAATTGTGACACAAATCTGTGGTTGATCTGCATGTAAGTCAGCCTGTGGCTTCACTTCTGTGGAGAATGACGGTTGTTTCTGTTCATAAAAGCACCCTTGGTGAAATGCAAACAATGCTGGCCAGGTGTTTTGCATAGTGTTGTATAATTGGCTACTTTGTGTGGGGTTGATGAATTAGATAATACACATGGAGGTTAATGACCCTAAATCAGTGCCCAGCCCAAATGTGGGGCACACCTGTGTGCTTTCTAAATATACCTGACACACAAAACTATCACCCCGATGCAGACTGCCACACTAGTTGGCTCACTATAAATCTGCATGTTGTTTTGACACTACACTATCGCACCCCAAGAGTGGTACAAGGAAATACACATACAATTCATATTTTTGATTTTAATCACCCGCAACAACAGAATGAATTCGTCCCTGGATTTGTGTGATTGCAAAATCATAATCCAAACCGGAATGAATGTTTCCATACACTTATTTCCCATCATGCTTTTTTCAATTGTCCATTCTCTCATTACTCCTCTTGTTTTCATTAATTAACAGCCTGTCCCACTTCACATAGCCAAGCTTAATCAAACTAACAATTAGCTGCAGGCACTTGTAGACCCTCTGATTGATAGCCACAATCCTTGGAGTTTAATTTGAGCGATTGAGTGGGTGCTTACCAGCGTTCCAATCACCCTCAGGGATGTCTTTACAAGGACATTTCAACTGTGATGTGTCAAATTTCTGTCCTACATATCAAGTTTCTGAATGTTGTAAGCAAGTTTTAAGAATAAGGAGATTAAAGATTATTTTTTTATGTATAGTGTGTGTATTATACATAAAAAATAGTGTGTACTATTTCTGCTTCCAGAAACCTTTGCATTCAACATTATCTAGTGCTGGGTTTGAAGAAATTCTGAAGACATTTTGTGATATTTCATCTCGTAAAATAATTTTGACCTGTTGCCCATTTATTTTGACCTACCACACACATTTCAAAACGTGATTAAATTTTCCTCACATTTAATTTTTGTGGAGAAGTTTAACAAGACCTTTAGACAGAACTGAGACATTTACTTTGAAATTAAGCAGCTTTTCAAAAGACCAAAAACATAAAATAATATACTTTTTAGAAAATGGATTTTCTTAGAAGCAATAACTAGCGCATGAAAGAGCTGAGCTGCATTCTTCATAAGCAAGTTCTTAAAAACAATCTTCAAAAAACAGAACAAAACCAAAAAATCTTCTCTTCTTCTTCTTCTCCAAAAAGTCTGATAATAGGAGACTCCAAACATCATTTTAAGAGTGTCATGCATCAAAATAAACAACCTCAGTCTAAAATGTGATTAAAAGATGTTCTCTAAAAAATAAATAAATAAAATTCTCAGGGAGGGATTGGTGGGATGCCATGAAGTTTCAGGCTGAACAGTTAAACAATGAAGAAGAGAAGAGGTCTTGACCTGCAGCTACTCTTTTTCAAAACAGGTTTGCTTATTTCCAACATCTGGAATTTCACTATTCTTCTAAATGTTAAAAAAATTAAAAAATCATTTGTTATCCAAGCGTCAAGTCGCTTAAAGAGATAATTCACCCCAAAATTAAAATTACCCCAATGATTTACTCACCCTCAAGCCTTCCTAGGTGTATATGACTTTTTCTGTCAGTCGAATACAATCTGAGTTATATTAAAAAAATGTCCTGGCTCTGCCAAGCTTTATAATGGCAGTGAATGGCCGTTTCTGTTTTGAAGTCCATAAAAGTGCATCCATCCATGATAAAAGTAATCCATTTGGCTTCATGGGGTTAATAAAGGCCTTCTGAAGCGAAGCGATGCGTTTGTGTAATAAAAATATCCATATTTCAAAACTTTATTAGCTATAATAACTAGCTTCTGGCAGACGGCCTATGCAAGTCGACTTACGCCAAAAGAGTAACACTTGATAATGTATATGACGTAGGATGTAGGAGTAGCGTAAGCTTTGACGCCTCTTTCGGTTCAAACAAATAGGGCTGGGCAACAAACATTTATCTTTGAAAGTTCTAGTTTTAGACATTCTAATTCATGACAAGTGTTTTGTTTTGCTCTATCCTCTGCGCTTCCACGTTTGTCAATGTGTCATGCGTCAGGTCAAGGGTTACTCTTTCACCGTAAATCGATGCGTATAGCCGTCTGTCGGAAACTAACTATTAGTTTATAACGTTTTTAATATGGATATTTGGTAACACTTTACAATAAGGTTCATTAGTTAAAATTAGTTAACTACCTTAGTTAACATGAAATAAGAATGAACAATACTTCTACAGCATTTATTAATCTTAGTTAAAATTAATTTCAACATTTATTAATACATTATTAAAATAAAAGGTTGTAGTTGTTGACATTAGGTAATGCACTGTGAACATGAACAAACAAACAGCTGTATTTATTTTATTATAAACATGGATTATTTTTATGAAGGATGGGAGGAGTTTTTTAGCCTTCAAAATCATATCATCCATTCACTGCCATTATAAAGCTTGGAAGAGCCAGGACATTTTTTTATTCAATTCCGATTCTATTCGTCTGATAGAAGAAAGTTATAAACACCTAGTAGGATGGCTTGAGGGTGAGTAAATCATGGGGTAATTTTCATTTTTGGGTGAACTATCCCTTTAATACCAGAGCTATTATTTATTTTGGTTGAATCATTGTTTCAATTCCAGTCCCTCTGTGAGAACATAACTGCAACCTCATGCTAAAATTTACTTATTATTCTCACAGATATTATTTATGATGTTTTATTAACAAAATTTGGGAGGAGCACGTTCAGATAATCCACCTAATTAGCATGAGATGAGGTATATATATGTATTACACACACCCCTCAGGCAGCATGCCAAATATGCATACTCTTTACTATATATGATTATATGTAAGAGTGAACTGTTTAGAGAGGTATTGATATTTAGGATGCCATGAAGTTTCAGGCGGAAGTAGGGTCAAGATGACCTTTAACAGAAGCTTTAAAGACACATTTTGAAAAATATATGCGAAAAATATATCATGATATAATATATAAAATATATTATTTTGCCTAATACTTTTCATATATACAGTGTAGGCAAAATAATATATTTTTCACTTGATGGTAGGGGTTGTGTCTTTAAACCTTCTGTGTTGTTAAGGGTCATCTTCTTGACCCTGCTTACTGTAAACTGTTTAGCCTGAAAAGCCATGACATCCTATTCTACTATTTAGGCTTGCTCTTATTTTTGACTGAAAATGTGCAAATTGTGACTGTTTGTGAACTGTCAATTGCTTCAATGGTAAAAGAAGGGTTAAATGATGTATTTCTGACAATCCTTTAATGGGATTCTGTCTATTTTAGATCCCTAAAAGCAGGTGGTCTCCAAACGTCTCCAAGTCTCTTAATGCCAGGGATATTATTTCTTTTTTTGTTTCTTTTTTTGAGTCATTGTTCCAATTCCAGTCCCTCTGTGAGAACTGAACGATCAAGACACATTTCAGTGACAAAGAGGTAAAACTTTTTCTCTCCAAACTTGGTAATATAGAGAGATTAATGTGGCAAATCCCAAGGCTATGTAGAAGACTTTGGCATTGTTCCTGACAATGCTCTTTTCAATCCTCACACTTTTGAAATTTATTAGGGGATTTGTATTCTTAATGACACCTGGCCCTTGCCACTGGAGCAATGTAAATAATTCCATCACCCTGCCCAAACCCATCAAGCGTGGGCTAATCCCTTGTTTAAGGCAGTTACACTGGCTCCACCCATTAATTCCCGCTTCATAAGGACACAGCTTTGCATACATTACACCGCTATGATCTGGTGAACACTTCCAGCATGTCTTGAGGAATTCGCACAAGCTCAGAGAGTCAATGTCACTTCCTCCAACTGCATAAAGACCTCTGCCACATGATATCAAAGAGCCTGCTAAAACATGCACTTTTAAGTTTAAAACTTCCCATTTGTGACACATTAGTATGAGGTTTAGGCGATGGGATTTGTGTTTTCGGAGAACATAGAAGTTGGATTTAATGCCAGAGACTTCTGGCAAACAGCCAGGCAGAGGGAGAGGAATCAGAAAGAAGTTAGAATGTGTGTTCTGTGTACGTCTTCTCTGATAAGGAAAGAACAACTAGTGAGCCACTAATATTTTCAAGGTCAAGGGGTTAAAACTGTCCCTGACATGGATAAATCTAGAAATATTGTTTACTGCAATATCTAGGCTGAACATACTACTAGTGAACATCCAGCTAACACATTAAGGTCTTAAATATGTGTTTACATGGAAAGGATTGAGGCATAGCATAAATGTAGACAATTTTTGGTTCTTTATTATAAAAGTGCATGATATGAAAGGGTGGCGAGCAATTAATGTACAAACACAGTGGGCCTCATTTATGAAGGGAACGTACGACAGAAAACTGGGCGTATGGCCATTTCCATGCAAAACTCATTTTACATTCCACTCTGCTACTTTTCCATTGTTTTTCCTGTGTGAACGCACTAGCCGCACTTATAATTTTGTTAAAAATGACACATCCTGTGTTTTGAACTCATTCACTGTGTTAATGAGTTTAACACACTAAATGTGTCAGAAAGGTTAACATAAAAATGTGTAAAAGATGTGTAAACATGTGTAACATTACAACATTATGTGCTATCCTTGGCTACACACATTGTGTTAAAAAAGGTATCTAAAATCCTAAACAAAACGTTAGCATTTGACAAAATAAATATAAAGTCTGTGGTTGATTACCTTATTTATTATAATGAAATATCAACAATTAAATTAAATCCAAAATAGAACTATACAATTTAAAGCAGTCAAAAAGGAAATGTCCAACATAGGACAAAACAGTTCTTTTCACAATCTCATTAGGTAACATGACACATAACCCCACCTTCAAAATAATTTCACTTATTTCCAAACATTTTTGGATTGATATACATTGGTGGCCAAAAGTTTAGAAAATATTAAGCATTTTAATGTTTCTGAAAGAAGTCTCTTATGCTCACCAAATATTTAATTTGATACAAAAATACAGTAAAAACAGTAATATTGTGAAACATTATGACAATGTAAAACAGTTTTCTATTTGAATATATTTTAAAATGTAATTTATTCCTTTGATGACAAATCTGAATTTTCAGCATCATTTCTCCAAGTTTTCAGTGTCACATGATCCTTCAGAAACCATTCGCATGATGATTTGATGCTGAAGAAACATTTCTGATTATCATCAATGTCTGTACTCCTCCATCTTTTCCACAGCATAGGAGTAAAAGTGATCATAAAAACAGCCTTTAAAAAGCCAATCTTTGGGAATAAGCATATTTTGTCCACCTTTGGGAAAAAGTAAATGAACCTAAACTTAAATGAACTTCTCCCGTTCAGAACTTAGTCTTGTGTAGCCAGACCTATCCCTAGACTTTTGCAGCTTTTCTAGGCCAAGGTCCGCCCAAGAGGACGTTTGACTGACATGTAACGTAACCAATCACAGTTCTTTTTGTTCTGCGTCATGTTTAGGAGCGTGACAATATAATGTCGATGTCCCTACAACAACAGACTGGCGTGCATCTAATAAATTATTCATTCAAGAACATTGAGCAAGTTTACTGCAACAATGGAGCCGCGAACTTCACATACTTTTGAAAATTCAGCGTTTAGTTGATCCTGGTAAGCGCTCATTGTCACAATTGTAAACACAACGGCGTTCTTCTTCCATGAAGGGTTTTGGTGTCACAGCATTTGTTTCCAGGCGGACCGATAAAGAAAACGACACGCACGTCTCCCGGACATCCTGTAGAATTCAACCAATCAGATCGCGACTTTTCCAGAAAAGTGTGACATATGCATCAGTCCCCTGTTCCCTGGATGCATACGAGTCAACAAACACAAATGTGCTCAGTTCTTCTTATGAGAAGATCGCAGTTCCAACACTATATAAAAATATAAGAGGGAAAGAGAGAGAGGAGAAAGTTACACAAGCATCAAATTGTGTTTAATCTCCATCATACTATAATTCAGAATATATATTTGTAAGTAACACCCTTTTCTCAGCATATTCACACATTTCATCTGAACTGTAAACTAAATGATTCCAGATTCAATTTTAATACTTACATTTCCTTAATTCTCTCCAAAAATGCTGAGATTCATAGACGTAAATACTGCAATCAAGGATTTAGCCAATTTCAGCTTGTTTGCAGTGAAGGGATAGCTGTTTGAGACAAATACACAGTAAGATACATGCAAGAAATCCCCAAGTGATGATCTTTTTCTTTCCCTCAGTAGTTAACCCACCTGTGCGCTGATATGCTGAAATCATATTAGGCACCTTCCTGGTCAGGTCGGACTCTTCAGCCTAATAATAGATAAAAAATAATGCAAAAATAAAAACTAAAGTTGTTTAGAATGCTTGATTTGATATGAATTAATGATTTAGTGAGTTTTACTGCAATGCTTACCTGAATAAATTAAATCTGGTGATAATGAACAAAGAAAATGGTCCATCTTCTGATTGGTTCATTTGCTGTGTAATTAATATTAGACATAATGCAAAAGTCACTTATCTGATATAAAGTTAGCAAATGTATATATTGTATGCTACCTAGCTTGCACAGCACCAGTGGCTCAAGAGCACTTGTCACATCATTTCAGCAAACTTTAAAATCCACCACGACTACATTTTAGACATAATCAAATCAATAAAGAGTAGACCATTTTTAATGCACCCTTACAGGTAACATTTTGTGTAATGTAAATTGAGTACAATATACAGTCTAAAGGTGCGTTTACCATTTCTTGGCGAAATTTTGCGTGCAAAATCCATTCATTTATAAAGGTCTCTTCATTATCGGGAATTTCGTGTGAAAGTGGAAAAAATAATGTTGATTTTGTCGATCTCAGGTTTTCCACACAGTTTTGCAGCGTTGATCAACATAAAGCTGCTTGGTTTAGCCGTGCTTCAGCTACACTACTGACAATGGAAGGTTTTTTGCCCGCAAAATCTCATCGTGATATATTATAAATGTTTTATTTTCAACAATATAGAAGTAAAAACAAAATAATTGCTGTCATTAATAGACTATTAAAGCCCCGCCCCCAGCACCCCCCTGATAAAATAGGCTTGTTCGACTTGAACTGGCGCTGCACAGACCGATCGGTTTATGACATTAAAGTACGGTACTTTGATGTGCAGCGCCGGTTCAAGTTGAACGAGCTTAATATTATCAGTTCCTGTGGCTATGAGCCTTGTTGTTTATAATAACTGCCTCTATAGCCTAATTTGTGTTTATTTTATAGTTTCATACATAATTTATAGCTACTTATTTTTATTCTTGTTCTGTTCTTGGCGAAATTTTGCGTGCAAAATCCATTCATTTATAAAGGTCTCTTCATTATCGGGAATTTCGTGTGAAAGTGGAAAAAATAATGTTGATTTTGTCGATCTCAGGTTTTCCACACAGTTTTGCAGCGTTGATCAACATAAAGCTGCTTGGTTTAGCCGTGCTTCAGCTACACTACTGACAATGGAAGGTTTTTTGCCCGCAAAATCTCATCGTGATATATTATAAATGTTTTATTTTCAACAATATAGAAGTAAAAACAAAATAATTGCTGTCATTAATAGACTATTACCTACTGAACTGACTGGAACTTCATCCAGTTGGGGTTCAATCTTCAGCTGGCTGGCATGTCACCTGACCTGTCAGTGGTTGGCTGGCATTCTGATTCTGGCATGTCACGTGACCTGCCAGTGGCTGGCAGGAGTCTGTTCACTCAAAGTCACTGTTCATCTGGCGTCTTGCGTTTTCGCTTTGAAGGTTTTTGCTTTCTGTGTGAACCAGCACTAACTCCTGAACGAGTAGGCTATCATAAGGTAAGATGCAGATTTTTGTGCTGTGTTTTTAAAATGTATCATGAGTTCTGAGCGTTCTCGCATAACTCTGTCCTCATTCATTTGTATGTTCATCTTTTTGTTTGGGCTGTTTAATATTATAATTTTGTTTAAAATACTCTACCATAGCACCGCCCTGCAATATCAAGCCCCGCCCTATTAAGCCCCGCCCCCAGCACCCCCCTGATAAAATAGGCTTGTTCGACTTGAACTGGCGCTGCACAGACCGATCGGTTTATGACATTAAAGTACGGTACTTTGATGTGCAGCGCCGGTTCAAGTTGAACGAGCTTAATATTATCAGTTCCTGTGGCTATGAGCCTTGTTGTTTATAATAACTGCCTCTATAGCCTAATTTGTGTTTATTTTATAGTTTCATACATAATTTATAGCTACTTATTTTTATTCTTGTTCTGTTCTGAATACCGTTAAATTTGAAGAATTTGTTGTGGAGTGAGGGAAAAATAGCCTAGTTTATGTTTAGCCTATAATGTTTGTAAATGTTTCGTTTTATTTACCGGTATTTAATATACATATAAATTAATATAATTGTTTGCAATTACGAGGTTAACAGGTGTATTTTGGAGTAAGATACATTTCTCTTTTAATGGGATTACTTCCTCTTATTGGCCGGGTTTCGTTTCTCCATGTCGTAAACTCTAGGGGCGAGGCTTCTAAACTGTGAATTTTTAGGGGCGTGATATTCAAATGACGATTGCTTTCAGCCGCCATTTATCAACGTACGATGGGATTGATAGCATACGAATACTTCATAAATCACATGCGAAGCCTGTCGTAAGATGATTTTTTGCGCTCATTTCTACGTTAGATTAATAAATGAGGCCCAGTGACTTAGTCCGAGGCACACCAGTTACAGACTGAACTACTTTCAGATTTGAGTCATTCCACCGAATGGGTGACATTTGCGTGTTGTAACTCTTCAAAATTATCTTTTTTCAACACTGAATCTAATTCTACACATATTTAACTATTCAAAACGTGTATTGGTCAATCTCAGGCAACTTTATTAATTTTTTACAAAGTTTCTAAGCAGAAGATGGACGCAAGTTTTCTCAGTCCTGTTACCGAAACTCATGTGCCATTTAAAAAGCATGTTTAAAAGCATGCCAATTAATTCTTTTGTTTTCCCCACAAGAAAGTGTTTATTTTAAAGAGATTGTTGGTTATTTGTTCAAATAATTGATATCTGTGACATTTTTTTTTTTTTTTTATATTAAGGAAAGGTGTATTTTAATAAAACACACAAAGCCATTTTTTTTTCATTTTAAAGAAGACCAAAGCCTTAGATTTATAATTTTTTTTAAATAATTTAATTCATTAAACAATTGTATAAATGATGGACCAAACAAAACTGATAAAAACAGTGGTTTAAATGTCTTTTTTTAGAAAAAAAAAATTGTAACAGAAATTAACACTTGGTAACAGGAATGAGTGTCCATATGTGTGTGCATGAGAGAGACTGTGTGTGCATAAGATTTCTGTGTGTACTATGTGCTAGTAGTACTTCACAGCGAAGGAAGTGGAAAGAGAAAGAAGGAGAGAGTTGAGAAGAGAGAGGAAGGGAGAAAGAGGGAAGTTAAATCAAAAAGGGAGAAAAGAGAGGGTTGCGGGTGTGTCTCTTCCCTTGCAGGATACCATACAGTAGGTGGGTGTTTCTGGCACCTGCATAGCATGGGTTCTCTCCATCTTCTACAAAATATAAGAAAGACAAAGACAAAACGTTTAAGTTACTTCGTGGTGGACTGGCTCCCTGGAAGTATGGCATTCACACCGTAAAACTAATACTAATGTCTACAATTTAAGTAATTGCAACCTTAAAACTCATAATTCAGGTGAATAGTATTATATCAACTAATATTTACAGTATTAAATCAACAAAACAGAGGACTCTACTCACTCCTGTTATTTTTCATATGAGTAACAGGACTGAAAGTAACAGGATTGAGTTTTTAAGGAAAAAGTTATCAAATACATGGCATATGGCCACATAGCATATGCTAATAGCATGAGGACACTGAGCAAATTCTAGTGACTTACCAAAAGTTAATATTTTTAAAATAAACAAATAACATCTATTGAGCTTCTCAGTCATAGTTACAGTTTCATCAAATATACATATATATATAGAAATTAAAATGAGAGGACTTACTTTTGGCCTTCCCATTGCCTTCAGAAGATCCAGATGATGCAACTTCTTGTTGAAAATGTAGGCTTCTTTGAGATGCGCCTACCCTCGCCTGAAATGTAGTCGAGAGTATGCGGCTGCAGTGAGGGGAGGAGTGAAAAAAGCACAGGCAAGATGGACAGTTCTCTCTTCTCGCAGTGGATCAGACACCTGTGAGATCAAAGATGGATATTGCGGGATTCACGCTCGTGCACAGTGTTGCTAATAAACTGGATGTAATTTAAGTTCTGTTGCTTTTATTTGAAAATAATTATAATGAACAAGACACCCATTTAATTACATACCAAAGATGTGTTTATCAATCATTTTTACTTTAATTACAGACATGTTTTATATTTTTATAAATATGACAACAATCAAATAACCCATAGATCACACTGTCAGAGAGTTTTGGAATACTAACACATCATTTATACACATAAAAACATGAGATCAGAGTTTTAAAATCAAACAGTTTATAAGAGAACAATACATCACGGTTGTTTAAACCAATGAACATTAAGCTGTGTCCTCAGCAAGTCGTTTCCCATCATGCTTTTGATCAGCGCAGTCGGGGGAGAGCAACTGCGCTCGACTGCAGAATCCGACACGTCTGCCTTGCGCTCGCGAGAGTTTTTTGACATATGTCAGCAGGACATCAGAGCAAGGCGGACCGCACTAGGACACATTTCTAACCGGCATGCATCTCGCGGTGATCACCAGTGATGGGTTCTGCGCAGATTTTGCTCATCTCAAACAAGCCTTGTGTCTTGTGGAATATTCCAAGTTTTTCAAAGGGGGGAATGTGTTAGGTTAAACAGGACTGAGTGAAAACCCGGGGACACGACTAAAATGTGTATTTTATCTAAAATATTCTCATGAAAAAAACAAACAAACATTTAAAGCATAGATATAAAAATTGGATACAAAGTCACACAACAATGCAAAAAAAAAAAGATTTCTGAAGGATTTGATTCATTATATTTCATGGTAAAGTTTAGAGATGGGGGACATGCAACAAATGTTATTTTTTTAAGTGTTGTACATTTTAAATTTGCAGGTAGCTTAATGTGCGGGACACTTTGCTTAATAATAAAATGTATTTTAGAATTAATTTTCATGCATTTTCATACATATAATGTCCTTGGGACAGAATTGTCACCCATTCGGTGGAATGTCTCATACGGCAATAGAGACAATTAAACATCCATTTGAAGCAGCTATAAATGATGTGTGAGTAATGACAATTAAGGGTTAGAAAATGATTCAAGACAGTGCAAAACCCACATAAATGAGACCTTTAAATAAAGGAATAAACATTTAAACATTTAGTGGTGTGTTCTACTTGATAAAACCTGTCTCTATGTTAGATGTAATGCTGGACAGTGTTATCACTGCATACAGCACAAAGCTTTCTTACTGTATGTCGTGACATTCTCCCCTCCTCATTCATTAACCTGCCAGTGGTGTAGTGTTGTTCTGTGCATTGATATTATATGCCAATAATAAGGTTATGCTGTGACCAATGTAGATTTTTATACCACACCACCATACCACTGCTGTCAGTTTTCAATTATAATGTTTAAACCAGTATGAATTAGAGGAAAATATTTGAATGTGTTTCCAGAAATATTCTGAAGAAAATAGAGATCAAATTATTATGATGATAACTGAGATAACAAATTCTTATAATATATATTAGGATGATATATATTAGGTCAAACAACAAAAGAAAAAGAGAAAATCACTCACTGCTCTTGACTGAATAACTTTTGTAGCATTAATATCACTGTATATTTATTTCACATAATTCATTCTTTTTTTTTTTTCCTAATTATATTGATGATAAAATGACATTGTCAGATTTGTAACATACATTTTTATGCAATGCTAAAACACTGCTGTACACTTTCATAAGTTGTAGTGATGCTTTCTTTTCCCAGAAAGAATGTGAAACATATATTGGTTATTTTCAGTTATCATTTTCAGATTTTAAATATATTTAAATATAATTTAAATTGATTTTACACAAAGCATTATCGTATAACATCGCATTATTTAAAAGATCATTGTATATTGCATTTTTCTTTAATATCGTGCAGCCCATGAGAATATACATATCATTTTGGCGGCATATATGAACCACATTAAACAGAAGTAACTGTCGATGCAAGAGGAAGCTGTCTGAAAGGCATGTCCAGGTACTAATCCGGATTGTATGTAAAACAGATAAAACCACAGCTGCCCAACTCACTGCGCACCCCGATTCTCCTGTTTCCACCAAAACTGTTTGCCGGGAGCTCCACGGAGTCAGTATTCATGTTCGGGCTGCTATAGCCAAACCTTTGGTCGCTCGTGCCTATGCCAAATGTTGATTTCAGTGGTGCAAAACGGTGGGCTGTGGACAATGTGAAATATGTATTGTTCTCTGATGAGTCCACCTCCACTGTCTTCCCCAAGGAGGCTCAACACCCGGACTGTTGCGTGCCCTGAGTGAAGCACAGGGGTGGATCAGTGATGGTTTGGGCTGCAATATTATGGAATTCCCTACTGTGCTTGATGGGCACGTCACTGCCTAGGACTACCGAAGCATTCTGGAGGACAAAGTGCACCTAAAGGTTCAAACTTTGCACCCTGAAGGGGGTGCAGTGTATCAGCATGATGCACCAATACACACAGCAAGACTTGTGACAGAATGGTTTGATGAACATGATAGTGAAGTTGAACATCTCCCATGGCCTGCACAGTCGCCAGATCTAAATATTTTTAAGCCAGTTTGGGGGTATTTTGGAGGAGCAAGTCAGAAAACATTTTCCTCCACCAGCATTCTGGTTCTGAAAGAGGAATGGCTCAAAATCCCTCTGGCCCCTGTGCAAAACTTGTATCTGTCATTCCCAAGGTGAATTGATGCTGTTTTGGCTGCAAAAGGAAGGCCCTACACCATGCTAATAAATTATTGAGGTTTCATTGTCTAACCCCAATATACTCCTGTAGAAAAAAAGCCAAATTCTAAGCTTTTAATTGTCTTAACCATAAAGTATTGGTCAGGAAATAAGCTAAATTTAAGCAAATGCACTACATAAAAAGCCATTGCTGTCTCAGGAAACCATCAAAGACAGAATTACGTTTTTGGTTTTTAATGTGATTAAAAGACCATTGCTGCCATTTGGTTTGGTTGCCCACATTCTTCAAAATATCTTCTTCTGTGTTCAGCAGAAAAAATAACTTTAAACTTGAGGGTAAGAAAATTATTCAAATTTTCAGTTTTGTGTGAACTATCCCTTTAACTATTCCTGGAGGATACTTTCTCAAAGAAATGTGTTCCTGTACAGTCTGTAGCACGTTCAAGACTTACAAAACGAACAGACCTAATTCATGTAATGAATAAAGTCTCGAATGATACAGTGGACACAACATTGAGCAAGGAGTCATGCATCGATACCACTCACCAATACAAAAGGCCATCCTCTGTGTTCATTAAAAAAAAAAAAGTTTTTCCAGGCTGAATGAAGAGAGCATGAAAAAATGGAAATTGGATGAGTAATTTCAATGAGTTTGAGCTGGAGCCCGGTCAGAACTCATTAAGAACCAGAGAGGGTCTCCAGCTTTACGCTTTAATTAAGCGTCAATCTCCTCTAAATTTGATTGCGGGAGACATGCCATTATGTGCTGCTTGTCATATTATTCCTCTTATTCAACAATGGAGTTTAAATACGTCCCTTCACCTGTCTCACAGTGCCGAAAGACTTGCCACATGAGAATGGATTACACAAAATGAACACAGTACTGCTTCACTTGCGTACTGGCAGTACTGAGAGGTTGTGCACATCCCTCGCCTGAGTGTTCAAACTCCCTGAAAGATTAAATGATAGAAAAGAGAGAGATGAATCTTGGGGCTAGGAGGGAGGCTGGGTGAGCTTGATTGCCTAGGAAATGTGCAATGAATATATCAATGATCTCTGCCACAGCATCCCACTAAAAGATACTGCTGGTGAATTTATGAGTCACGAAACATGCAGGATAAGCTCACATTAGAAAAATCACAGAGGGAATCTTAGCTGGGTGAGTCTGAGTCATTAAATGCAACTGGTATTAATGAAACAGGAAACAATCATTAATGTAGCAGCAGGTAGCTTTGTTTTTCATTAACATATATGGATACACTGCATTAAATGGTGCTAAAAAATAATAAGACATTCTTTAAATAATCAAGTTTTAGTTGTGCAGTTAGGAATAAAAGTGAGGTGTTTGTGATAGCTTTCAGAATTTACTTTGTGCAAAACCATGCTGCATTCCCAAACAGTGCATGTTAATTTTGTTGACCTGTTGTATTGGTTAACTCTTAGATTTCATTTTCAAGTTTTTAATTTTGAATGAAACGCAAGTTCTCTATCGCCACCTTTCTTCGTGACCCAGAACACACAATCAACACCTTCACGCATACGGCGATTCGCCATCTGTTCACAAAGCCAGATACAGATAGAAACAAAAATGTAAGTCTTAAAAATGGACTGAGACTTTGTTCAAGAAAGAAATCAAACTAAAATTACAATGAGAGACAAATTCATTATCATTTGACAGGGCGTACATTAAAGTGGCACAAAGCATAAATTAGACACCAGACCATTGCCAGTGTTCATTGGTGAATGATTCTAATAAGATACAGTGTAAAATCAAAACCATCAATCTCTGATGAAATATCTAAACATAATAACTGTGCTGCGTCTCAGCTCTTGAAGTCACACCTTGATTTTGTGATAAAGCAAAAGATAACAGTCTCAGACTTGAGCTTCTCAGCAGTGCAGATGGGTGGCTTGTCAGATTTCAAGCCTGTCAGAGATTCATCCGAAGTGACAAGGTCTGGGAGAGCAGCGGAAATGGGGGCACTATTGAATTAGAGTGTCAGATATGCTGATACACACAGGGGCGAGTAACTCAATTTCACCACCAAAAGTCTCCATTGTTTGAAAACACATTATTATTAATGAAACTGCATTTTACTGAAAGATGAAATGGACAATGTATTAGTTCTTGGGTTCAGTACTGACTAACAATGAGATCTTTCAGACTGAACGTCAGTTGACTAGCTGAAAGACTGTCAACTGAAAGATGACTTACCAAACATTGGTATTTGTAGCAGTATAGTACACTGTAACAATGCTCTCTTTGTCATTAGAAAACAGTAACATCTACATTGAACCGACGTTCAATTGAAATATAAATGAATATTTACACTCAAGCTAGGAAGGTTTTTGACCTTTTGGCTGAAGAATGTGATATTTTTAATCAAGCAATGCACAAAATAGATGCAAACTCATCAATTAAACCAAATCCTGTTTTCACACAGACTAAACTGACAAAGCCAAAGACTTTAAGTTACAGTGGAGTCAGACCCACTTAATGCAAAGTGCTCACTAAGAAACCATTAAAATCTAAAAAGAATTTAGACTTTAGCTTGATGGTTTGTTACTCATTCTTGGCAATATCTATGAATATCTGAACGTTTATTTGCCTGAAATGGTGAAAACCTAGTCATTTCTCTGTTATCCATAAGTCTACGTATATAAGAATCCAACTTCGCATTTTATTAGGGTCCAGTGGTTGTGAACACAAGTCAAATAAAATGAGATAAACAGTGGGTGAGCACAGTGAAATGAAAATGTTCCTCTGCACAATGTTTTAGATGGCATCTCTCACCCTGGTGGCACAGAGCTAATTCTCAATCTTATTAAGATGCTTCCTGCTTTCCACTCCACATTAGACTGAAGAAACAAGCATAAAAGCTGAATAGCCTTTTCTTGGTTATGGAAATAATTGGTCCTATCTCCATATCACAGAACCTCACTCACGCTCACTGTACACGTGATTTATCAGCACTGTTTGTTGTGGCAGAGAATGTGGAATTATGGAGTGGAGAATGTAAACACTTGAATCAGGATCACATGTCTTGCAAACTGTGTTTCATAAGCCACTGTGATTCTGCTGCATTTTGTACAATATCTTATTTAGCAGGCAAGACCTCTTGGAGAACTTTTCTTCCCAATGGACCCCGGATTTACAGCTGTGGTTCTGAACTGCATAAGTGATTCTTAACCCTATTTAGGAGGGTTTAACCCCTTGTCTTTTATCTCTAACCCACTACAAATCTGTAATTGCATGAGCACCCTTAAAGTCTGTGATTATTTGATTTCTCTTCATGTTTTATGAAAACATTGGCTGTACCCAGCTTTTTTATATTGCATTTTGAATTTACCTACCCCCTTTCCCTTACCGGTCATTTAAAGGTTTGCCATATTAAACATAGAGCATTGCAGTGATGTTTTTTTGTTTTTTGTAGGCCAGCCCGGAAGTTAGCATCACCCTGATTTCCTCAACAAAAACCAATTGGCTTTTGAATTATTGTAGAAAATAATCTCTGTGACAAACAAAAGTTTATCATTCTTACACATTTTGTTCATCATGATATTTTTTTTTACAAATAAACACAACTTATATTAAATACAAAAAAGCAAAACATAGGCTATAAATGAACCACACCGCAATCAGAGGTGACAGTGGCAAGGAACCCAAACTCCATCAGATGACAGAATGGTAAAAAAAAAAAAAAAAAAAAAAAAAACCTTAGGAGAAACCAGGCTCAGTCATGGGAGCAGTTCTCCTCTTGGCAAGATATACATATTTATGGGGGGAAATATATGCCTCATTAGTGTCTGTTACTATGGGCTGTTATAGATAAGCCATCCGCCATATTGGAATGGTCAATTCCGGTTTGGGATCATTAGAGAGCAAGTTGACTGCATCTGCAACCTAGTTATGTGCATGTATGAATATCTATATCTGCAATAAACATTAACAGATGATTTTCACAGCATTTAGTTTATCATTTATGTGATAAGCTTATGGATATTGAGTTATACATAAAAACACAAACCAGCACATTCTCAACCCTGAAAGGTTGTCCCATTTTGACAGGAATTTATAGCTCTGTGATTTTAAAGTCATGTGCTGCACAATGCTATGACATTTTCAAATGAAAATAATTGATTTGTTAGTGTGAGTGATGAACAGCTTCATGTAAACCATTCCAAGATAGCGGATGATTCGACGTGTCAGGAGTGGGTGAATATGGCATCTACGTATAGGACTACATATTTATGATCCTTGCAGCAAGCTATTATTCATTCCTCTTAAGGGAAGCTCAGGCCCCCTAGTGGTGGATCCAGGCATAGGTGACACATTCTTCTATAGGGGCACTGTTCTCTAGGGCAGGGGTTCTCAAAGTGGGGTCAGGCGCCGTTTACGTATGGCAGAGAAGACATTCAGACAAAACAGTTGGCTTGAGTTGGCTTTGAAAAGCAAATTTAAACAGCCTTACACCGTGTCCTAACCAGACACAATGCGATAAGATTTCCAATAATATGGAAACATTATGATTTGAGCTGTGAGAGAGGAGCCCAACGCAAATGCTTATTGTAATGAATTCCATTTTAATAAAAAAAATTTTTAGGCTTCTTAGTTTTTCATTCTTACTAAAACACGTTTATCATGTTCGTAAAAATTGTGTATGTTCGTTCCATTTTTTTACATTTACGGTCAATTATAAAATTGTGCTGTATTATTAAAAAGTGCATATTTACAATTTGCGCCAATAAAACAGCATATTGTGTTCATTATCCCATCACCCACAATAATTTTAGTGTGACTGTTATAATTATGAGGGGGTCCTTGGAAAAATATTGTACCTTATAAGGGGGTCCCTTGGCCCCAAAAAGTTTGAGAACCCCAGCTCTAGGGCACACAACTTGGATACAAATTAAACTACACAGATAAATATGGAAAAATTTGACCAAACTTTGAGATACACCATTCAAAAGTTATGCTAGCCACTGCTGAATATGTTCTGATAATCACTGTGAACTCTTTAAGCTCACATTAAATAATACATGGAAATAATAATGATAAAACGAATTTGATTAGTTGAATAAATTTTTTATCTTTACGTTTTTGTTAGCTGTCACTTCATTGAGTCACGCTTGCTTATATCATTTTGCACATTAATTAACCGTAGAGTTTGAAGAATTATTTAAAACTAAAACAAAACAAAAAACGCATCTTACAATAATGCTAAAAGCAAACCTAATTTTAATTACTTATATTCATGAGTGCTTCATGGTTTTAAAGGGCAAAATATTCTCCACATTTGCCATACCTTAGCACATACATTTCTTTAATGTATTTAAGAGTGCAGGCTCTGGATGCACTGCAGTGTACAAAGAACAACTCTCAACCAATAAGAGTTATGTGCATGAATGAATCACAGAACAATAGATTTCTTCTCCAAGGTGTATATTTGTGTTTCATTTTGTGTGCATATAGGTACTTCATGCACTAATGCTGAAAGTACTTAAACTCTGAGGTGCTATCAAAGCATTTTCATTGTGTACAGATAGCAAAATAAGCCATTTTTCATGGACAGTTACCCCAGCTGTCTCCACAGTCCTCAAGTTTTACATTAAGGATTACAATCATTACGCTAATATTCTTTCATACTGCTCCATTTTACCCAGGAAGATTCATGTATAGGGATTTATAAGTATGATACAAAGACATGAGGAGCCTTATTTGATCTGAGTCAATAGTCAACTCTGAAGGATCTTGCTGAAGAAATACAACTCTTCAGTTTTCTTTTGTGGGCATAAGTGCTTTTACTATAAGAGCTGAAAGGACCTTTGAATCTGTCATTTACTTGATTTATTCATCTTATTCAGTGTATTAGTTTATTTCAGAACATATGATTTTGTATCATTCGCAAGGATAAATAATATACTATCACATATTAAACCTGTTTTTATGGTCTTTTTCAGTTACTTTAAGAGGTTTGTGTGAGCCAGTTTAGAAACACAATGTCCGGTTGAACTTTTTGTCACAACATTGGAATCCATGGATACCTGTCACTCAGTCTAGTGTGATGCAGCAATAATCCTCAGTGAATCTAAATAAGTTATCAAGCAATTCAATTAAAGCTGTGATATGAGAGAGAGAGAGAGAGAGAGAGAGAGAGAGAGAGAGAGAGAGAGAGAGAGAGAGAGAGAGAGAGAGAGAGAGAGAGAGAGAGTGTATCATTGCAATCATAAAAAATAAAAAAAGTTTTCTTTGCACCAAAATAATTTAGATCACTAACTAGATATCATAATTGTTGAAGGTGGACACATGACAATGGACTAATAGATCAATTTCCACAAATTTTGGTTTCCAGAATTGAATGGCATTTTAAATCATTGTGACTTCAAGATACTCATGTCTCAATGGGTAAAATGAAGCAGCTTAGATGTATAATACTCATTTGCACAAGCGAAAACTCTTCTATGCATAAGAATTTAGCTTTTTATAACTGAGCTCCTCAGTCAAGACAGAAATGGTAGTTGGAAATTTCCCAGTGGAATAATACTTAAGGGAAGCCTTATTTGCTTTCTACGACTGCACTGACTTTCCACGACTGTATTTAATCTGTGTGTTTACTACATTAGACAAGGCCTACTTGCTTTAGCATGCGCAAATGAAGAGATATTGCAATTTACTCCCACCAATTGAGAATATTACTTTCACTTCATGCTTTAATTGTTGAGAGAATTATGAGAACAATTACAGCTTTTACAACAAAATCATAAATGAAAGGTTATTTAAAAAGAGGGTGACTATCCATTACAGAGAGAACCATTGATTTATGGGTCAATGATGTGATTCTTTTGTATTGGTCCAGATCTAATAAGCTATTCAAAAACACACAAATAATTATATTGACTTGAAGACACATCTATGATTAACGTTTTCAAAATGTAAAAGAAAAGTCTAGGTGCAATCCAGAGTCTGTAATAAACATAAAAATATGTATTTATTTATATATTTTACTGTTTTTTTTTATTTTTTATTATTAATATTATTATAAATATGAGATATTTTGGCCTTTGTTAGTTCAGGTTAAATTGAGTAACCACAAAAATACTTATATCATTATAAAACAAAATTCTAAAATATTTTTAGATTGTTATACAATTTAGAATATTATAAAATATAAAATATAGGTTATAAGTTTTGCAAAAAAATAAAATAAAAATAATGATTAGGATGTGTATTCAAGGCATCAAGGAAATATTTTATTACTTTTTACTTGATTACACCATTTGAGTTTTTTTAAATCAAATTATTTACAGAAAATGTATAATATATAAAACCATCTTAAAGAGGAATGTTGATGAAAAAATGATTTGCCTTTATACAAATAAAGACAGCTTGTTAAAATTGATTACATTCCATCACTCAACATTTGTGAAAGATCACATTACCCTTGAGAAACACCAACAACTAAAACCTGCACTTCTGAGCTCCCTACAGCAGTAAAATCAAAGCTCTTCATGCTAATATCCCGTTCATTTCAATTATGTTCCAGGTAAATAAAATGCTCATCTTCATTTATTCAATAACCAGTCAAATGTTTCATAAATATGGATGTGTCATGCTGAATCAACTAACTAACAAACTGAATAATAGTTTCCTACTGTTAATATGTTATTCTATCCAGATATGTAGAAAATTGATTTCCAGAAATGTAGCAGCATGCAAACACCACACACACAGAGTGCTTATACATATGTGCATTTACTTGTATGCAATAGAGATAAAGACAAGAGAGGGAGAGAGAATAAGGTGGAAAAGAGAGAGAAGGCAGAAACTTAGGCAATATAAAGAGGACAGAGAAAAGGGGTACAATTCCAAACGAACGTTTACAGGCATAAAAGATCTGTGTCATAAATCTAACTGTTCTATGCGTTGGAACTGTAAAAGCACCTGTCTTACACGGCACAAAACGAGCCACCGTGGTCCCTGCTGAAGAAACAGAGAGAGAGAGAGAGAGAGACATCATTCAGCAGCTAGCTCTGGCCTCGGACATCTGCTGCAGAGCTCAGGCTGAATGAGGACATCTCAGAGAGAGGCTGTGTAACAAGGCCTCCAGTCAGCCAGTGTCTCTGCTCTCTCTGGGCATTCTCCTCACTTCCCTGCTCACTGGGGGTGGGGGCTGGCTATGCATAATGCATGGTCCATAGGTCCCAGTGCATGTCACAGGTAGCCATCAGCCACGCGGAGGTGAGCGGCCCAGGGGATTCAGGCAGACGGCCACTGACAGGGTGTCTGTTCATTAAGCAGCAGATGCCAGGGTAGGTCAGGGTGTTACCGGTTTAAACGCATCATGGATGAAGCCTATGGGAAATCTGTGTTTGATAAGTTTGGTGGTTATTGAGAAAAAAAAAAAGAAAAAAAAAAAGAATTACACCTGATTGGTGAACAAGTACAGCATGTTCCTGGATCAACATCTTTGTTAATCCTGGAACAACATTCCAATAAACAATATGATTTGAGGGGACAGTTGATGTCAAAGGTTAGGCTTACATAGTAGTGCTTCTACATCAGTGTTATTTACCTATCATTTCCCTCTGATTTTAGTGCTAAGTTGGGTAGGGGCAGGGATATGGTTAGGACTACATTTTCGGACAGGCATCTTGTTCCAGGATCAACAAAATATGTTGATCCAGGAACATGCCTTACTTGGCAAAATCACGGTGACCTAAATGATTGCCTAATACAGCTTGTAAAGACTTAATAAGATTACTATAATTACTATATTTAATAGGCATCATTTATTTACATGCATTATTTGCAACACAAACCCTCCTGGGATTCAGCATTTTTTTTTTACCAATTATCTATACATGCCACAGTTTTAGTCTTGGTGTTGGTGTTTCTTAAAAAGGACATCCTGGACATTTGAGGATATCAAAGGTATGGTTAAAGGTTTGGCCATTATTACCAAATTATTTCTTAAAATTTTCTAGGAAAAATAGTTGGCAAAGCAGACAATATTTTTCTATTAAAATGGGCAGCAAGCCTGCATTTACTGTGATGCAAAACTGAATTTTCAGCATCATTACTCGAGTCTTCAGTGTCACATGATCCTTCCGAAATAATTCTAATATGCTGATCTGGTGCTGATTTAGAAACATTTTCTATTATCATCACAGTTTAGTTCAGGAGTCTTTGATAATTAGAAGGTTCAAAAGAACAACATTTATTTGCTGCTATCTCTTGTAGCAATTTAATGCTACCTTCCTGAATAAAAATATAGATTTCTTTGAAAAAATAAGATCCCAAACATTTGAATGGTACTATATTAACTAAGTATTATTTTCCCCTTTATTTCTTATTTATGAATAAAACTGCAAAACCATCAATGCTATAATTCTCTAGAAAATAAATGCTTAATACATAATCCAGAAGAACAGGATGTGCATTGCATGATTAATATAGACTTATACATGCAATAGCACGTCTATTAGCACTACAGGTATAATGAAGAGAAGCATATAATCTCTGCGCTTTATAAGAACTCTCCTTTGCTCATCTTAGAGGATAATTATAATTAGGTGCCTTTCCTGGTGGGCCAATTACAGTGATTTCAATAAAACATGTAGCATTAATTGACTTTGAACAGCACTGTTATACTTGTACTAATAATTCCATAGGCTCTGATAAACAATTCCACCTTCTGCTGACAGTGTGCAGTGCAGTACATCTCTCATAACAGTAAAAGTGATGCAGTATTCTTTTTTATAGAGCATTTTAAAATGGTTGTATACAGCAAAACACATTTGCTGCAATGTTCTTACACTGGCGTGTGTGCTATTTGAGGTTGCGGTGAACAGTGGAACACAACACAAAGCCCCCTGTGTGAGTCCAATGAAATAGGCATGATTTCTTTTGGGCGAGCAGACGTGTGGATTGGGCCATGAGGAAGGTAATGCTGTCAACTCCCTGGCCTCTACTGAGATAGAGACAGCATCTGCTGGACAGATAAAGGCATCAGTCACAGCTGGGCTCAGTCCCTCCAAACCCCAGTTTTGGCATTTACTCTATCGATTAGGATCCCAAGAAGCTGCAGTCTGCTGTGATAAGAGCAAAATGGCCGAGTCTTTGGAAGTGGGGGGGCTTATAGAGAGAATAGAAATATTCTCTTTGGCTTTATGTCTCATCTTAGTGGATAAATCACTGCATTGATGGGACCTGGCCCCATTCAGCCAACAACTTTTATTAGCTTCTAATAGGAATGGCATTTGTAAGAGACAAATCTGACAGTTTTTTTTTTTTTTTTTTTTTTTTTTTTAATATGTGAGGTTCTGATTTAATAACCATTCTCCTGTTTTCATTACAGAAGAAGAAAGAGAAGAAAAATCAGTTTCTCTCCTGCTCTCTCAATCCACATATTAGGAGCCATATGGGTCATTACTGTTATGCAGTCTATTCTGTCCCTATTCCTACCATATGTCTGAACATGTTCTAAAGATGGAAATCATATTAGTGTTTTTCTTTTATCACAATAAATTGAACATTAAAAATAATTCACAACTTTGGTTCAAGCAGATGCTGTATAGGTGCTTCTAATAGAAATATTCCAGGTGTTACTTTATTTTTCTTCAAACTCTTTTAAACAAAACATGTTTTCTTGAGAATATGGTTTTGATGTTTATCAGTTTATAGGGTTTTCCTGTGTCCATAATCTCCCTTTTTCTATCAGTAGTCTTATGCAATTTTCCTATCTAACAAAAGTCATGTCCTTAAAAATATAATTCTTCAGATGGTGATAGGAAAACAACAGCACGAACATCAGTAAGTATTAGCATGATTTGATTAACTATTTGTGGTATTAGTTTGATTTTTCCATCCTGCCTGATAAAAATACAGAAACTGATATAAAAATATGATATAGATAAATCTAAAAATAAAAATATAAAAAACTGAATAAAACATATGAAAAATAACTTCTACTAGATGTCTGCTAGCTAACGCTAACAAATCCTCGCTGAGCAATGGCTTTACTTTATCTCTTTATTTCCAACTTGTTCATTTTCTAGATGTGTAAATAATATTTAAAATTAATAATTAATATAGTTAATTAATCAGCACATTTCTGAAAGTATATACCTTTTTATATAAATATGTGCTTAAATTACTTGCTTAAGTCATTTTTAAAAAAGCTCTTTTTTTACCTTCTTTTTTTGAAGGTAGTGCATAACAGGAATGACCCAGAAAGCACAGCAAAGAGAGATGGAGGCAAAGCAAAAGAAAGCCAGCGACATGTTCACACAGCAGCTCATCACGCATCTCTGGTAGTCACACATTGCAATTTCACAAAACACATTTATTTCTCTTTCAAATCGTTCTGCCAACAGAATGTCACATCTGTATAACAAGAACGATGCAAGAATTTTAGTGAATAGAAAATTGCCGGTATCTCACTGCTGTCCTTCAAACAGTTGACATACCCTTGAAGCTAAAAACACACACAAAAAAACAGCGTTTATTTGAAATACTAATCTGGTCACACTTTAGATTAGGGTCCAATTAACTAACTATTAACTACGACTTTTGCCTCAATAAACTCCTAATTACTGCTATTAATAGTTAGTAAGGTAGTTGTTAAGTTTAAGTATTGGGATTAGGTATGTAAAATATAGTCATGCAGAATAAGGCATTAATATGTGATTTATAAGTACTAATAAACAGCCAATATCCTAGTAATATGCATGCTAATAAGCAACTAGTTAATCATGAGAATTGGGCCCTAAACTAAAGTGTTGTCAAAAATCTTTTGTAACATTGTTAATCTCTTCACTGTCACTTTTGAACAATTTACTGCATTCTTGCTGAATAAAAGTATTACTTAAAAAAAACAAAAACAAAAAAAAACTTATATACTGATCATTTTCAAACATTGTTCAAACAAACAGGTAGTCCAGCCTAAAACTAGCTTAAACCAGCACAGTAATGCTGAAAGTATTACTTTCACAATATTGACAATATTTTCACTTTTCAGAGAAATAAACCTATGAATTGCTTTTTTATAGTCATTGCAAATTAAACTAAAATATGTATTCTGACATGGAAAACAATGACACATCACCTTTAATTAATTTAGCTTATTCTTTATCAGACATATGCAGACATTGAGATTAGTCAGAGCACAGGGCCAACCAGACCACAGCAACCACAGAGCATCTGGGATTTAAGCGCTTTGCTCAGGGGCACAACATTAGCGGTCAAAGGATTTGCCCAGGGCAAGATATGAAGCTGGACCTTTCAGCTGGCTCATGGTTGGGAGGTCTTACCACTGATCCAAGCACCTCATTTTTTATAGGTTCAAAGTGAATTTTGAACTGTTCATATTTCATTCTCACAGGTGTAAATACAATTCATGAGATTGCGAATTCCAATTATCATCAGCGGAAATGTAATTCACGAAAATCTGAAACAGATTCCCATATCTCTCTCCCCAGGATTCGCCGTCTCGCTGAGTTGTAATAGTCGGGCTTTGTGACGTACTGTAATGACCGAGTTAGTTCTCTGGAATGTAATATGTACTACTGCTTTCAGTAAATATTCTAGACTTACAGATCAAGTGGTCCAAGAAAAAAAAGAAAAAATTCTCTGTGGATTGCATCATTAAACTGAAAGTTAAACTAAACTCATGTCCAAAAATCCACTTTCAAAGAGGCAGAAGTCAATAGATATACGGTAATAAACACACATGATGGTGACTCCCCTCGCCCGGTCTTGTTTACCATGGCTGGTGTTTTTCTTGGAATAGCATGTGATTAAGGCGGCTGAGATGTGCCGCCACACAAGGAGTTGTTTGAAAGGCAAGCGAAAAGTTGTTGTTTGGCAAAAACTAGTGAGACTGCCAGCTGCCTGGGGAGTTCACAGGGATCAATACAGCGGGAGTGACAGCACCAGACTTGATTAAATGTGACTGCTACATCTGGCAGCCGTGGCCATTACTTTCCCACTACCATTCCCTGGGGTCAGGGAGCATGAAGTGACAGTACCCAAGCAATCCTCCATTACCCCCTTTCCCTGCCCTTACAGGTAGCTCATAGACATGTCAGTAAAATAGTTACATACTCTCAGCTACGGTGCAATCGAGCGCGACAATCGCTCAGTGTGTTTGTTTGCGCGTCCGTGGGGGTGTTTGTGCAACAACTGTACGGATCGCGTGAGATAATTACAAAACCTTCAGATTTGGTTCCCAGTGACACTGTGCATTAACATTTGCTTTGTGAAATATCTCCCCTCCATCACGGCTGAGTGATAACGCCCGTATTGAAGACAGAATGACATTAGAACAGTGACTGAGGTTGATATTGTTAATCTCCTCACTTGACACACACGCCATGCGCGTGCTCACAATGGATCAGCGTGAAATCAATCCAAAGGGACCTCTATTATGGCGACACACAAAATGCTTGTAAATTCAGAGTGTTTTCAGTAAGAGGCGTAGCTCCAGATGGAGCTCATGCAGTGTTTAAATAGATGCAACATGTGTGGCACCCCAGTCTGTAAATGCAACCTGCTGATACCAAATCACTTCAAGCAGATTAAAGGGGCTTCTGTACCAACGGGCAAATGACTGTACTGTCGAGGCTTCTCAACAGTCCGCAGATTTTCATCTAGTTGCCAGTGGTTATACCACAATGAAAAATTATCAAACGTCAGACATTCAAATGGTACTACTACAAGGGATGCCTGAAGCTGAATACTTTACTCAGAAAGGCACAAATAACGGCTTCAAAATGAATAACGAAATCTATCGAATAATAGAAAACATATTTAATTCTTCTTTTATTGTGTTCATCACAAGAGTAATATAATGTTTGGGTTTAATATTATACCTGTTTGTATTAAACCTTCCGTGCAAAATATACAATAACATGTTTCTGTGTCTCAAGCCAGATGCACACAATAGTGGTCAGCATGGAAGCTACAAGTGGTTAAATAAAAATGGGCTTTTCATTTTGTTTTGACACACATCCTGTCCACACTTTATTCTATTTGAATATAGATGCAGACAATTTTGTCACTGCAACAAATAGGGATACATATAATGGCTGCACTGCACTCCCCTAACTACTCTTGTAGTCTCATATTCATATCGGGGCCTCATGTGTGAAATGAGAAATGTGCGGGTACAGACGTTTCTCAGAGACTTCAATCCTGTTTGAACTCAATCAGGAAATATTCAAATGCATGCCGAGCAGCCTCTGGCCACATCTGAGTTTCACTACGTTTAAGCGTGGTTTTACACTCCGTGTTGCAGCTGTTGATGGCAGTAGAGCACCTGCTATTGAAGCATCAGCTGGAGGGGGAAAGAGACACATGGACTGTTTTGGAGTTTCAAAGCAAAGGCAGGAAAATGAGCCATTTATTACGACGGTAAAATCTTCATGAAATGCACGTCTCAATAGAAAACGATTCTCGGCTCTGTAGTTCTGCTGCAAAACTCCCAGTAGATCCAGAAGTCAATACAGAAGGGGCTTAAGATGAGGTAAAGAAAACACGTGGTTTCATGACATCAAAGGTGAAATGGTCTTTTCAAGCCAAAGAAGTGCATTTCACCACTCATATCTTATATTTGTTGAAAAAAGAAAGAGACACTTTCTTACAATGTGGTATGTTTTTACCTAAAATGGGCTCCAGACTGCAACTTTTTAATTTGCAAGAGTTAATTCAAATCTAATCTGGAAAACTTCATATGCGTCATATGTGGTTTTGTCACTAGAGTGTGTGCCAGTGTTTCCTCAAACAAACAACAAACATACGGTGCAGTCACAATTACCATTCCTCTGTGAAATTTCATGAGCAAAATTAATTAATTTCAACAGGAATCTGTGCGATTGGGAGTTTCGTAAGAGGGTGAAAACGTTCTCCACTTGTGTATGAGTCGGTCACACAAATTCGCCATGTTGACCAACAGAAAATTGCTTGGTTTTAAAATGACTTCTGTGTGAGCAGTGCTACATGCATCGTTACGTTATTTTCGCTGATATATTCGCTGATGTGATGATACCTAAAGCGTAAGCTGTTATGTCTTTTTCTGAACAACCATCTATATCGAGCAACACTGTAATTTGTCAAGAAAAAGGTAATTCGGCTCTAAAATGTTTCATTTTAGGATCCAATGCCATCTTGATTTTTATTTTTCTTCTGTCCAAAGCCCTTCTACTGTTGTAGCATTTGGAGTAGCATATTTGCCATTATATAAAGCTACAACAACAAAGTGTTAAATTTAAGAGCTATTTTAAGATATCAAAGTTCTACTACTTTAAATGCATTCACTTCAGCAAAAGTAGTATCAAAAGATAAGCTATGTAGGCCAAGTAGCACATGATCAGCACCGCTGTTTATTTTTCCTTATTTTATATTTTTATTTTCGCTCTATGGCTTGATTAATTAAAAGAGCATTTTTATTATGGTGTGATTGTTGCACTGATTTCATATAGGCCTGCTGTAAAAGCAACATAAAAGCTGCAGCAGTGCATTATGGGAACCAGCTGACTTATTCTGAGGCTGTCATCCTGTGTCTCTCCCTTTTAGCCCATTTCCTCAGGAACAACAGCACTGAAATATATTTTAGCACACGATTCAATCTAACTGTATCTGATAGCACACTCAACATCTCGACTCACTGACACTCACAAGGATTGTGAAAGCAGTATTTGGCGTTGTGCCGCTGATGAATGCTTGCTCTCGCTACATAATACCTTTTAAAACAGCGATGACAAGCTGCAGACTCAGCTGCTATGGGTTATCAAAATGATTCACGGTGAGAATGATCCCATTTAACCTCCACCTCAAAGCTAGCATTTCCGAAACCCACTTCCCGAGTCTCACCTTTCTTAACCAATCTTGCTCCTTCAAAGCACTCAACCCTGTGGCACAGGAAGTTTTAACTTATTTTAGGTCCAGAGAAGCAAAGGAAGAAAGTGGTCATCTACTGTATCTGCTTGAGAGATGAACTTCACCTGTATGGATAAAAAACATATTCAGTAATTACCGAGCAACTGACTGCAATTCTGCTCAAAAAACATTTGACTGAAAAAGGGTGGATGGGTGGCAGTTTGAATTGTGCGGGGTGTTGCAGAATAAATAAATCACTGTAAAAGTAAGTTGATGCAGCAATGTGGCATCCAATATCTCTTTGCCATGTGTTTCTCACAGCGCTCAATAATTAATCTTTCTTCACTTCTGAAAAAAAAAAAAAAAAACCTCTGGAACATTTTCCCTTTTTAATCATTCTGTACCCGAGATATATACATTTATTTTTTATGTAACATATCTATAAATATGTTTTATTTACACTATATCTATAACCTTTTAGCAGCATTTGTTTTTTCTTCTGTCCAGCAGGTGTGAAATTAAGATTCTTATTATTATCCACCTCCATTAGAGTGGATAAGATGTTGTTGTCTGAGTGGGCAGCCCGGCTCATTAAAGTCCCATTCTTCACATGCTTGTCACCACACAAATCAACACCAAGACTGCTGAATATTCATAAACAGTGAATGTCCAGCATATTCATATTATTACACATTAGGTTATTAAAGGGTTAGAGTAATCCAAAAATGAAAATTCTGTCATTAATTACTCACCCTCATGTAGTTCCAAACCCGTAAGACCTTTGTTCATCTTCGGAACACAAATTAAGATATTTTTGATGAAATCCGAGAGCTTTATGAACCATCCATAGGCAGCAACATCATTGCAACTTTCAAGGTCAAGAAAGGTAGTAAAGACATCACTAAAATAGTCCATGTGACAACAGTGGTTCAAACTTAATGTTATGAAGCGACAAGAATACTTTTTGCTCACCATTGTCTGACGCTGTTCACGTGTGTACCACAACGTTCAGGGGTAAAGACCTGAGAGACGTTGGCAAGGGCCAAATTGTTTGGCCCTCATCTTTAAGCAAGATAATGTGTCCTGCAACACTGCACATATCGTTCAGGAATGGTTTGAGAAACATGATTAGTTCAAGGTGTTGCCCTGGCCTAAAAATTCCCCAGATTTCAGTCTGATTGAGCATTTGTGGGATGTGCTGGGCCAACAATTCTGATCCATGGTGGCTTCACCTCACAACTTACAGGACTTGAAGGATCTGCTGGTTATGTGTTGGTGCCAGATACCACAGGACATCTTCAGTGGTCTTAAGAGTCTATGCTTCGGCAGGTCGGAGCTGTTTGGTGGCACCCGAATGACCAACAGCATATTAGGCAGGTGGTCATAAAGTTTTGACTCATCAGTGTGTTTGTGTATATATACATATACACATATATATATATATATATATATATATATATATATATATATATATATATATATATATATACATATATACATATATATATACATACATATATATATACATATATATATATATATATATATATATATATATATATATATATATATATATATATATATATATATATATATATATTAGTGCTGGGAAAAAATTTATCGCGATTAATCGCATCCAAAATAAAAGTTTGTGTTTGCATAATATATGTGTGTGTACTGTGTATAATTATTTTGTATATATAAATACACACATATGCATGTATTTATTTAAGAAATATTTGCATGTATATACTGTATATACATTTATACATAATTTATATTATATATAAATATAAATAATTTATATATAAATAAATAAAAATCTTAAATATATACATGCATATGTGTGTATTTATATATAACAAATAATTATACACAGTACACACACATATATTATGCAAACACAAACTTTTATTTTGGATGCGATTAATCGCGATAAATTTTTTCCCAGCACTAATATATATATATATATACATATCAATGTAGTAGAAGTATACTTGTAAGTGTACTATTTCAATACTACTTGGGACTAAATTGGCCCACTTTTTAGTGTATAAAAGTATACTTTTATGTATACTTCAAGTGTCACAAGGAGCCAAGGCGGAGCCGTCAGTTCGACGATGGTGGTCAGTTCTCTGCAGTCGAAGGTGGTACATCCGGCTCTGGGTCTGGCTGTGCTCTGAATCGGGGCCGGATGCTCAAACACCTAACGACTCCAGGCACTTAACGACGGCCTCCCTCCAGTTAAGTCCTGTGGTGTCTGGGAGGTCTATGAGGTGGTGAAATTTCGCCCTGATCCAGATACCCAAACTAATAATGACAGTAACCAAGGACACAAACGAGAGGCAGGAATCTGAACAAGGAAGACACGTGACAAATGAGAACAAACTGAAACTAACTGAACTTAACTGTGACAGTAGCACTTTTTTTAGTTTAAGTACACTTTAAAGTATACTCTCAGTAAACTACTAGTTTAGGGCCCAGTTTTACAGACAGGGCTTAGATTATGCGAGGATTAGGCCTTTTTAATAGCTTTTATAAATGTGCCTTAGAAAAAATATTACTGATGGGAATTTTGAGACAAAACAATGAGACTGACATATTTAAGATATGTCAGTGCAAATTAAAACAGATCAAACATATTTTAATATTTTAATATCAAACATATTCAAACAGCATTTTAGTCTGGGACTAGGCTTAAGCCTTGTCTGTGAGACCGGGGGTAGAAATTTTACGCTGCAAATATTCTTGTAAGTTTTCTTGTAAGTGAACTTAACATCATACTTATTGTTTACTCTTTATATATATTTTTGCACTTTAAGTATACTATTATGTTCCTATTTAGGTAAAAAAAATTATACTTGAAATAAACCTTTAACTACATTGGGCCCTATCATACACCCGGCGCAATGCAGCGCCAAGCACAACGCAAGTGTTTTTTGCTAGTTTCAGCCCGACGCAGTTATCATTTTCACATCCTGCGCCACGTTGTTTACATAGCAAATGCATTTGCACCCATTTGTGCACCCATGGGCGTGCTGGTCTGAAAACGAGGTGTGTTCAGGCACATTGTTGGCACATTGCTATTTTGAGGCAACTGAAATAGATTGTGCCATTGACCAACAAAAACCTGGTCTAAAGTCAGTGGCACAGTATTTTTTTTGTTATTTAAAGAGCGCGTTAGTAATGTGCACCTATAGGCGTGTCCACAACGCGCGTACAGTTTGCTTATTATACACAAAGGGTCAGCAGCACACAAACATGGCAAATATTAAAAATAAAAGGATTACAATGTAAAAGATTAATATTGTGTACGTAAAGATATGGTGGAATCTGGCTTGTCCCGTAGATGGTCTGCTCGCACGCTTTAACCTTGCGCACGAGCAGACCGTTTGCGCTCTGGAGAAGCGTTCAGTCTTTCCGCTTGCAAATTCCGTCATGTAAATAGCAATCCGCCATGGCGCAAGCGCAACTGGCTTTTAAAGGGAATGGGAGATGAGACTCTGGTTAGTTTATTTCAAGTTCGCCCAAAACACACCCATTACTCATTAAGAGAATAGGGATAACCCTTTTAGACCATGCGCTGGGCACGCCGACCATTTTTCCCATCGTTAAACTAGCAAAAGTGGATTTGGACACACCCTTAATGTGCTTGCGCCGTGCGAATTATACCATGTGCTTAGATCGTTAAAATTGGGTTCTTTAAGTATATTTGAAGTAAATTCCTATGTACACTACCAGTGGACTACACAAAAATGCACATACTCAGAACTAAGAATGAAAGTTTTCTTTATAAATTAATATTTTTCAAACAATGTAAGTTTATAAGACAGAATGTAAAGCTATTTAAAAAGTATTCAATATGCTACTCAATCAAAAGAGTAAACACAATTACAAGCATAGTATACTTAATTATACTTAAGTATATCTCGATCAAAAAATTTAATACAAGAATAGGCCAAATATATAAGACTTTTCTGTCAGTATAAGTCAAGTACATGTAAGTATATTTCTTAATATATATATATAAAAAAAGTAAACTGAAAGTGTACTAATATAAACTTCTTTTTTGAGTTGCCCAACGCTGCAAAAGTATGTTGCAAAAATAGAAAACTTGATGCTTTCCAGATCGCAAACACAGATGCGCACTCAATCATTTGCCAAATCTGTTTCGCCAAGAAAACTGATTCTAGACCTGCAGTAATTAGCAACTTTTCCCTTCAAAAGCAATCAGAAATGGCAGCAGCAGGCAGTGGTTTGTGAGAAATGTTCACGCCAGGGGAAGTCTAAACCTTGCCCAGCCTTACACATGCTCCGTCTATGGCCTACTAAATTGAGCTCGCTTTCATGTGTTATTGCGCTTAAACGGACTGATTCACACACAAATTATCAACATGGCTGTCTTGGCAAGTCTCGTATACAGTCGGTTATGTCTTAAATGAACGTGAATGCATGTTTGTGTACAGTATCAGTGTACTGGATCCGTGCATTATGTCTTAAAGTGAGGGCAGCCTAATATTCTTCCTGTCTGTGTTTTTAATGTTAGAGAAGCAATTGTTGCTGTCCATTAATGTAGGAAGGGTTAAAAGGCCATTCCGGCTCCGCCCTGGCTGCCTGAACCAGTACCGCCCTGGAGACTTCTGGCTCCGAAATAGGCCAAGCCTTTGTCAGGGTACCCACCCTCCCACCCCAGAGATGTCTACTGTGATCCCTGTGTTCTACGTCCACATCTTCCCTCCAGTCTTCCACCGAACTCCACACCTGTACGTAACATATTATTCACTGCCAGCATCCCTCTCTCCAAACCATCATTGCACTTACCACTTACCAGCTTTCTGTTCATCTGCTCAGTTGTTGTCACAGTAAACTTCCTGTTACCTTCATCTCTTTCTTGTGAGTCTGATTCCATAACAAACACAAAAACTTGCACGTTTTTTGTTGAACACTTCAAGAATTATATGCAGGGAAATGAAGCATAAAGCTATAATATCACTGCATCCAGAGGTGAAACACCATCAGCTCATATAAACCCACCGACAACCAATTTTCTTTGCCTCAAGACTATTTCCAAATATTCCTCCAACACTGGAATTAATAGTACATTTTAAAAACTAACAACTCTTCATATGAGACGTGTGACGCGCACTAAAAACCAGGTCAACCTAGATATAACTGCAACCATAAATCAGAAACACCTCCAAACTGCACTGATTTATGTGATGGATTGGGCTTTTTGTGCAGAATGAGATGGACTAATCGCTAATGTTTTAGAGCTGTATTTATGAGGTCCTGTCAGAAATTTGATTTGTAAACATAGGTGGCTTGTGTGGAAGCAGAGGCCAGACTCAAACGGGGAAGAGGAGATATTCTGTGATGACAGGTGAAAGCAACACAGTCTGATCAAGCTCTGTCTTATGGAAGATCTGCCAGACCACAAACATGCTCGGCTGAGAACCAATCCCCTGCTAAATAACGGTGAGCTCTGCTTATATGAGCCTACAGCCTTTTCTACTGCCATTCTATTCAGACGGCTGCCATTTCCAATACAGAACGTCAGAGTGAAGAAAAAGCTTTCTCTAAAGGGATAGGACACAAAAGAATAAAATACAACGGGACAGAAGAGTCAAAATGAGCAGATTAAAATAGCTTATTTTTTTCATGACATAGTAACTTGTGTACAAAAATGACAGCCATCATTGTAGCATAGAAAACATGAACAAAAACCACTAACTACTTTTGGCTGCAACATAGTGAATCAAGAGTGAAATAATTACTTTATATAGACTTCCAATGACATCAAATTTAAACTAGTCAAGTCAAGTACAGTATTTAGATGGCCCATTTTTCTATCAAAGAGAATTTTGCTTTTTGCATGTCTGAACAGGTGAAATTAGCTACATTATCATCTGTCTGAATCTTGTCTGCTCTGACATGAACCATTTAGCAGCCGTGAGTTACCTATCTGTTCTATTTCTTAATTTAATGTGTCCTGTCTCATCTTCTGTATACATTCCAGGTGCACAAATACAACTGCGGTCCCACAGCTGGGTGCGATATGGTGACGGACTGCCACCATGCTCTGCGGAAGAGTGATGTCGCAGACGTGTCGCTACGCATAATGTTTTTATAGACGCCTTGGGAGGTGAGAACCTTCTGACAGGAGAATGCATTCAACTCGACATCAGATCCCCAGGCTCCAGAAAACAGCTGCTCCGATCACCCTAACGCTGAGCGGCAACACCAGTGAGTCTGGCATTTTCCTAAAAATATAGTTTAATTACACAAGCAGGCCTCCTTTGGGATACCGAATGCTTTTAAAAACGCCTGATTGCTGAGTGAGAGTATTCTGACTCGATTTGTTTCATGCAAAATCCAAGCTTTTCTTTTCTAATAAAGAATTTATTTGCATGCTACTGGCAGGGTGTTGGCTCACACCCTGGGTACTGCATATGGGATATTAAAGCTCTTAAATAAAAAGTTTTCTATTGGATCCCTAATGAATTTAAGAACATAAAACATTCATGTTTTGAAATTCATTACAATCGTCTACAACCAACACATTTTATATAAATTAAACGTATTAGCACTTTTCCTTTCAAAAATGTTTATTTGAGGTTTTTAGGGGGGGTCTGACCCACCTAATCAGAACCCCTCAAAAGGATATCAAAATAAAATGTTGAAGGTGGCTTAAAAAGTATAACATATCAATTTAGGATGTGTTCACACTTGTAGTTCGGTTCAACCATGTTTCTTTTTTAGGGTTGCATCTTGTAATACTTTAAAATAAAGAATAAAAGATCCGTACTCGCTTGTGTCTTCTTAATGAACATATTATTTTATTATGCAACAAAGCACATATGTAGATCAAGATCAAATGTTTCGGCGATCAGCCTTTTTCAGTGAATCAGGGTCACATCTTGTGACATCATGTCCTGTTTTTGGTTAATTTACGTGTCTTTGGTCATTGTTGCATTCATAACGAAACTCACCAGAATTCGCTTTAAAGCGGACCGAGATCCATCTTTTACAGTGGTCTCAGTCCGCTTGTGTGGTGCGCACCAGAGTTTGGATGGGAGCGTTCACACTTATTCAAATGAAATGCACTAACAGAGCAATCGCAATGGAGTTCGTTTTAATCTAACCAAACCTGCTAATTGTGAACACCCTTATATGAAACAAATAAATGCAATAAATAAATGCAAATATTTCATTATATTATAGCAGATGTGTTTACCACTGGCATAATAATAATAAATATTATTGTGGCCACATAATGAAGCATGACAAGCTTTTAAAATCATGAAAATACTTAAAAGTCCTATATTTGCTTATTCACCAGTATGATGTAAAATTTAAATGTATGTAATTTTTACAGAACAATACTGTTACAGTCAAAACCTGTTAATTGGTTAACTCTAAGTTACCTTACCATATACAGCAATTTTTTTTTAAAAACTTTTTTGGTAAGTTTAACATTGGATGTAATTTCAATGTAAAAAATGGTCAAATAAAAACAAAAACTTAAGTAAAACCCATGCATTACCATGTAATTTACAGTGAAAAGGAGTAAAATTACATTCCCAGAAGTCCCTGTGTGTCCCATTACATTTTGTTTCTCATTTTTGTTATCAATAATGAATATTAGTGTTTTAGTGGTAAAGTCCTCCTGCCGTCAATAATTTGATCCCTTAAAACTCCTCTTTGGTAATCAAAATTACATATTTAAACATTTCCCATACATTCAGAAGAAGAAGAGGAAGAGAGTTATACAGGTTCATCTACAAGTTGGCGTATCAGAATGGTAATGCATTTATGTATCACTCTCTACAACAAATGGTAATTGATATGATTAGCCTTTAGCTTAACTATGTTATCAAACAGCTAATAATGTGTTGCTAATGTTACACAAACCATGTGCCCTTTCGGCATCTCAGAATTACACAACTGCCTTCTAAAAATCAGCATCCTTAGAAACATTTTGAACATCACAGAAAGTCAGGAGAAAGAGGAGAAAGGCATATAGTTCATCATAACATCATATACATAATTCACCTGCCATTTTGCTATATGTATCCGATTTTTCCTGTCCTTTCTTTAAGGTGTTCTTGTGCTCATTGTGTAAAAGCCCCATCCCGGAAGTTGACAGGATTGGTTATACGTTTGTGACAGTAGGAAACAGGGATTATTTCAAACCGCGTCTTTGGTAAACTGCAGTTTTAAGGAGAACATACTCAGAAATGGTGTTGACTATGAATTTGCACATGATTTGTCTTAAAGCAAATTAAAAACACCACATAGACATATAAACAACATTAAAAACTTGATTTTCACCACAGGGGGTCTGCAATGGACAGGTGGCTTTCTCTTTTACCACCTGGATTATTATTACGGTGGTCATATCATTACATTTACAGGATAAAAAGATTTTGATACTTCAGGTAGATGGAATGGCACAGCTGCCATTTTTTAAAACCATGATTTAAGCAGGATATTTTTTTAAAGAGAAGAACAATCACTAATGAGGGTTTAAGGACTGCATATTTTGTGGTGCCACCAGCCAATTTAGGTTATTCGATCTGCGTCTACAGGCCCAAATCATCGACTCGCGGTAGAACCATTTAACTAGTCTGTACAATTGTCCTGTGCATTATGTTAATTATAATGAGTTAATGAATAATAAAGATGTTAATGAACAAGCTACAAGCCAGGATGTATTCCATAAAGACATATAGAAAGACACAATGCATCCTTTGTAGCCTCTTTCTATAGAGCTGGGATTAGCTTTTTCATTAGTGGAGATTACAAAGTTTTTGTTTGAAAAGGCTGGGGTCACATCAAATAATATGTTTGTTTGGAGTAGAAAGGGCTAGGGCACAGGGGAGGAAGGGTCCTAGTTATGAGGAGCAGTGCTTATCTGCACAGCAAACACTCAGAGTGTATCAAGGACACACACTCACACACATTTAATCTAGGTTTAATCTAAATTTAATCTAAGTGCAGTGCGACAGTGCTCGTTTGTAAACAAGGCTGTCCTCGGTATATTAACATTTAATCTGTATCTGTCCTTGTCTATGGCATCTAAGGGGTAATTTCCTCTGCTGCAGTAACACCAGAGCTTTACACATCAAAAAAGTGACTGTAATATTTGATCATACCCCCCACTGAGAGACATATGAATATATTAATCTGCTGGCATATGTCTGATTCTCACAAAGCACTGGATTGTAATGTCTTTACAAGCTAAGCCAAGAATAGGATTAAATGGCTGAGGCCATTTGGAAGTCTCAGATCATATTAACTAAGTATGGTGGTCCCATGACTGCCATCTCCGCACAAAAAAAAAAAAAAAGGGAGAGAAAGAAAATGGCATTATTATATCTGCGTATAGAATACTGAAGAAGCTAATGTGACAGGTTGAAACCAACCCTATTATTACAGGAAGGAGGTGAGAACTCTGTTCTATCTAGCGAATGATGGTGAGATTTCCGGCCGCTGTCTTTGTAAGTCACTGAGGAAATTACCCATCTCACATTCCTGAAGTATTTTCATTTGCAAAACACTGAGAAACTATGCATCTACCAAATCAAGGAGTTTGGGTGTTTTCTCTGATCCGCTTAAAAATATGCTGAAAAGCTTGCCATTACTCATTCAGAAATTGTCCTAGTTTTTCATACAGGACTCCTTGAAATATGCAGCACCACATTTGTTGGCTTTTTACTAAAAACCTCGCTGAATCTCAGTGCACTTTTCAACAGCCACAGCCATAATAGAAAAAGAGAATATTGCACACTGAACTTTTCCTCATTGAGTTGCATTAATTCATATAACTTGGTATGAATCTCATTTTCAAGGTTAGACATTATTTCCTTATATATATATTCCTTATTATAAGGACACTGCTTGTCCTTAAAGTATGAATGCCTCATTAAAATGACTAAAATATTTAAAAAAATAAAATAAATGAATAAAATAGCTCAGAGAAACAGACTCGCAGACCTATTTCTTCATTAGCAGAAAATTGATTAACACCAGAAGGAAAACGCTTCCAGATTCAACTCTCTTTCCCCACACGTTGGCTCCCTGAAGAATTTACTAGACGTAGCTTCTCTAACAGGAGGCTCAAGCGACTCCTCCTCACTGAATTATAGAGATCATTTCCCATTAACCAATGTAATTAAAAGCAAAAATTCAAGGGCCTTCTCAATGTTAAGATTATCACTTCAAAGACAAGCTGTTGACACACTGGAAACAGTTAACTCCTTAATGAATGATTCATGAGGGTGCGATGTGGTTGGAGAGAGCGTTCACTCCCTCCACCACTGCAGCCCAGACCTCACTCGTCGTGGTCACCATTAATACAGTCAAAAGAGCGCTTTAGTGTATCTGAATTCCTCCTTTGTAAGAACAGATAGATCAGTGTTCTTCGCGCACTCTGATAGATCAGGCAAAAATCTTGAGCATGGCCCTATTATCCCAAGCAATTAGGGTGAGATTCAGGGCGTCGAAACAGTTACTTAATTGCAAGAGATCATTAAGCTCTCATTGTCTGTGAACAAGGCAGGATAACACAGTCACAAAGTCAAAAACCGGGCAGTTACTGCATGAAACCAGGTCTTGCTCACTGGATTCATTCATGTCTTTAGTCAGCAAGCAAATGGAATTCATGAAATTAATTTATACACACCACGAAGGACATTCGTTTTGGTCCTGAAAGCCTGTTTAAAAAAATGTGTTTAGTAACATGTTCTTCGGCCTGTTGTATGTAAAAGAGAAAACGTAAGGGCCCTTGTTGTGAGACATATTGTACAGGATAAAAGCATAAAAAGAATTGGTCAACCTGACAATGGATGGAATATTATATACTTTTGGCTTTTAAAAGGGGTCTACACAGTCTGCATACAAGTTGCTTGAGTCATCTTTCAGCAGCTTCATTTAATCTAAAGCGTTTTCTGAATGCGTTATTGACCAAAAAAGATTTTTGACTGGGGAGTTGCCAATAGCAACAGTTGCTGACTGAGATAAACAGAATACTTTAAAACTATGTAAAGAACTACTGCTTGAAATATACGCACAAATGAAACAGACTCCAGACCAGCCTCTAAGGCGGTGTGTCCACCAAAGCATTTTTAGCCAGTTGAAAACGCTAGGCGCTCTGCTGAAAACGCCTAGCTGTGGGCGCTTGAGAGCGTTTTGCCAGCGTTGCATTTTTTTCAGTTGAGACACTTTGCTTGTTATGATACGGAATATCCACGAAAGTGTTACTAGTATCTCATTTCACACATATTTTGTTTCTGTGTTGATTCTATATTAAAATGTCGATACAATGTAATGTATTTTCTCTGGCTCTTGTTTTAAATTATTTTGTTCCGTTATTATGCTTGTTGTTGTCATCTGTTGACGTTGTACAAGCAGAATGTGGCGGTTGGTCGGTGTGGTATTGGTCCCGCCCCTCCTCCACTGTGATTGGACTGTTGGGTAAAAAGTGACAGTAATGAGCGCTGCGTTTTATCCAAAGTTGAACATTCTTCAACTCTTGGCGACCTGTAAAAAATGCCAAACGCTCAGCGCTTCAGCGTGAAAAAGACGCTCAGCGCCTCGTTACGCTCATGGCGTTTTAAAAACGCGGCGCTCCCATTGAAAACAATTGAAAAAACACGCCAGCCGCGTGAAAAAATGCTTTGGTGGACACACGGCCTAACTCATGTAAGAGATCAGAATGAGCCTTCACCTTGTACTCTATAAGAGAAAACAGCAGAAGAAGGTATAAATACACTATAAATTGATTTTGATCAGTGAGACCCTCGTTATTTCTGTCCCATATAGCTGAAAAACTGCCATTGAGTGCCATCACTAAAAGAGTCATTGAGTAAATGAAAGGGAGAGGAGTTTTCAAGTGAAATTGACCTATCAGGCAGCATTTAATGACCAAAAAGTCTGTGGGTGATCAATATGTGGCCATCAATTTTAAATTTTAAATAGAATCTGCACAACGTGTCCTCCATTAACTACAAAAAACACAAACGAATCCTGCCATTCCTTAAAGAATGAATCTAGCTGTTTTGATTGCTTTATTCAAGGTGAACTAAGCTTTTCTTCATGAGCAAAGTCTGAACTGCCCAAAAATATCTTAATTGTATATTAATTAGGTCTTAATGAATTCATTACAATTACAGAGCTTTTTGAAACAAGCTAAGATAATAACTGCACATGAACAGATGCATTAGCTTGGGAGTTACTGATCATTTTCTTCAAAGAACACCCGTGATTAGTAATTCCAGACATCGCGGCAACAAGAGAACTTGCTTGTTTGAATCCTTGAGGAATGAAACAAACATTTGTATAATGTGTAATATTATAACATATAGCTACTATATAGGGGAGACCGGGTATGACACAGGTATGTTTAACACAATAGATTTACACTGGCAGACATTCATACAAGGATCAACTATAATAAAGATCTGTATTAACTCTTCTCAGGACGTTTATGGATATTTTTCATTTAGCTATTTTATGACTTGTTTTACTACACGGTTTAATTTATTGTGTTAGTGCTTAATGTGGTCACAATATTTGGTAGACAAAACAACATTTTACATAAGTTTACCTTTTAAATATAACTGAAAAGTCTTAGAATAGGCTGGTCATAATGTGACAACACTAAAATTATTTTAATGATATATACATTTACTTTTAATTAATAATAAAAAATAAATTAAAAATAAATAATTTGTTACATTTATATAGCGCTTTTCTTGGCACTCAAAGTGCTTTACATAGAAGGGGGAAATCTCCTCAACCACCACCAATGTGCAGCATCCACCTGGATGATGCGACAGCAGCCATATTGTGCTAGAGTAATATAACTGTTAGGTAATTGTCACAATATTGGTTTATAAATGTAAATTTAGCTGCATATACTGTGACAACATGCCCCCATTACTCATTCAAGATATTACATTCCACATGAACTCAGACTTTGCTGATTCATCTACACAAGCATCAAAACTACATCAGAATTCAAAACAAAATTCAGCCTCATTGTGTCAATGTATGAAGTCTTTAAGATTGGTGTAGTACTGGCTGCTGAGTGTAACACCCTGACAGACGGTACCGACGCTGTTAAGGTCAACAGCAGCTTGATGTACACTGTCCTTGAGTGTTCCCAGAGCACAAAGTGGATCCAGCCACGTCCCCACTGACCGCTGTGATCTCTGGCCAAGCGGCGGCTCCCTCTGCCTGATCAGACGCCGCACCTCTTGTTGGATGGCCAACTGGCCACTTTCCCTGCAATCCAAGGCCAGGGCTCCTCCTGCTTCCGTATGCTCTCTCTTTTTTGCCTTTTGATGGCCGTTGACCAGCCGGCCATGTCTGTGCCCTGTCAGAGGCAGCCATGGAGACTAGGATTAAAGAGATTTTCCAAACGAGAATGGCTGAACATAATCACTTATAATCTCAAATTCTGGGCCTCTTGATAATGAAATTGGGACGCTTGTTGGCTGTGACAGCGGACCCTTTAGTGTCTAATTTAGGATGTCGGAGTGATTCTACAACTGGCAAGAAACTCCAGAGGTCAAAAAGCCAGATCGGAGGAGCGACCACCAGCCACGTGACCATTTAGTTGGAAAAATGCCTAATAGCAACCTTCAATTTAGCCGATAAAGGTATAATTATTGATCTGGCCAGCTGTTAGGGGTGTGGATAAAACGGAAACCAGAGGAAACCGGAGAACTGCTGCTCCATGTGATTGAGTGAGGGACAAAGTGGGCATATTAAATCAGATCAGCCCCTAAAAATAAATAATAAATTATGTGGCGCCACATCAGAAGCTGCGTCTCAAGCTGTCCATCTTTTACAAACTAGAAACTCTACTCTGTTTAATGCTGTTAGTCCTCTAGCATGCATGCTAAGTCTTCAATTGCGAAAACTCCCGGGGCTGAATCGGTTACCACATATGCCAATTGATGTGACTCACTGACCACATGCAAGCGCTCAGAGGTACATGTGACCTTTCCAGTGACCTCTGTTCGGTTTGTTCGGTTAAACATGGTGAAAGTAACAGAGACTAAAGGGTGAGAGTGGGAGGACTAAAACGGGTAAAGACTTTCCAGACTGTCAGAGGTATCGATATCTGGATGACAGCCCTGGGTTGAGCCTTGGGTTGCCGCTGTTCTCGGAAGAGAAAAAGAGGGGGAAAAAAATCATAAAGAAAGGCTATGTAAGAAGTAGAGGTGTGAAAATTAAATGTCATTTCTTGACAGCAGTGTCAGAGAATGGTGGTGCTGGTGAAGTGTGACATGGGATTGTTGGCTGACAAGGCAAGAGGGGGGAATTGTCAACATTACCTCCTTCCCAGCATGCACAGCAGAGTGTGATGGAGGGGTTGGGTGGAGAACGCACCCACCACATAGTCACATGCTCCAAGAGAGATGAAAAGAGTCTCTCTTGCACTCTTGCTATCTCTTATTCTCTCTATATATCTCTCAGCGTCTGTGTGCACACAGACAACGTCAGTCTGCAAGATAAACAGAATCAGACAAAGAATATTTTCTATAATGTTTATATGTAGTTGAACACAATGGATTTTTTTTTTTTTTTCATCTTTCACAATATTTGCAAGCGCACTAGTAAAAAGCCATAAAAAACCTAGTGTGATAACAGTCTCAGCCTGGATTGCATCGGTTGGCATCAGGTTGAATAATGCGGCGGTGTCTCTCAGAGGTGTTGCTACATGCTAGATACTAAAATTCTGAGATTTCTTGTCTGTCCTGACCTGCTGTGTCTCCATGCAGAATTGATGTGACTTTTTCCATGTCTCCTCGCTGCACTGCAGCCGTGTGATAGCCTGACTTTCCTGTACACTGTGGTTTAATTAAGCCGTATTCCACTGCGCTCTTGAACCTTCTCCGGCTATAGACAGGATGACAGGGATGATCTAAAGAGGGTCTGTTAATTAAAGACATGCTCCCTGAGTTCAGTGTGGGAAGTAGTATGTGTGTAAAGGACTAAAACCAGGCAGTGTTGGCTTTTGCGTTTTCTTTCGTTAAAATCAGCATTGTTGTCAAAAGAGAAAGTCTGTGGGAGTTTGCAACCTGCTAGGGGACGGAGTGGAATTCAGGAGAGGAGACAAGCGCGAGCGACGCTCCTGAAATGGGACGACTCTCTTCTTCCTTTCAAAGATATGCTAATAGGGCCAAGGCAGCACCTTGATGTCGTGTCTCGCCATCACTTCCTCTGATGCATCGCATGCCAATCAGAGGCGAGCTCGGCTTTGATCAGTGGGCCACATTAACTGCCCCGGCTCGCCAGAATGGCTCCACTCAATTACAACTAGAGAAGCAGCTACTCCATTACATCCCCTATTCATGAATCATTAATCTGCAGTTATGGTCAATATGGGTTATCATAAAGCGCCAGGGGGGAAATGCATTCAACTGCTTCAGAAAGGAATCTTTGAGTCCCAACTCTGGACAATGAATGACCCTAGAAAATAAAGAAACATATCTTCCCTTATGAAAAAGAAGTTTATTCAAGTGTGCTATGAGTATACTTCTTTAAAACTAAAAATAAGAAAGTATACTTTCAGTCTACTTTTATTTACTTCTCATAAATATACTTAAAATTGCTCTTAATACTTGCCTTATACTGATAGAAAAGTATATTTGTCCTGTACTTGTACTTAATCTCTTGATCTTGATCGAGATATACTTATTTATTTATTAACATATATTTATTGCGAGGATTAACCCCTTGAGATGAAACATCTCGTTTTCGAGGGGGTCCTCCAATACATCAAAGCAAAAAAGAGCCAAAACAGCAGAGCAAATATCACAGTCAAAGACAGCACAACAAAACACAACAACACACACACACCGGCTCACAATGCTCAACCACACCCCACCCCACCCAACACGAACCCCACAAGTAACATGGCAGAAAAACAGACACATGATTGCACAAGGTCAAGGACTGAGAGGAACACAAATAACAATAATAATAAATAAAAAAATAAAAAATAAAAAAAATGAGGACATAAAAATAAGAAATAGTAAACACATGACCAATGAAGTCCAAGGTCAAACAAACAAACAAAACTAAAAACAAAGACAAATGTTCCTAAGTTGTTCCCCGAGACCCCTTTGAAACGCTGTAAGTGAATTTAAAGAACGAATAGAAAATGGAAGATTATTCCAATCATATGGAGCCTTAAAACAAAATGCGTATTTCCCTACCTGTCTTTTAACTCTAGGAACAACAAAAAAGATCTGATCATTGTGTCGCAGGCTGTATAGCGAATTATAAAGCACTAAATGTTGCTTGAGATAAGCTGGATAATTAAAATAAAAACTTTTAAAAATAAACTGTAGCCAGTGATACTGTCGCCTGGCAGAAGGGGCAAACCAGGACAACTGTCTGTACAACAAACAATGGTGTGTCCTAAAGGGACAGCGGAGAACAAAACGGCAAAGACTGTTGTAGACCACATCAATGGAATGTAAGCAAGAAGCAGTAGTGTTCTGATAACTTAATTAAGTACTTACTTTGGCCCATCGCTCCTCCTGGAGCATAGGCCATCGACAACAATTCTCCAGCGGGCACGGTCTTGGGCTGTCTTTTCTATTTCAGTCCAGGTGATACCACTCTTCTTCAGCTCTGTCTCAGTGTCTCGCCTCCAGCTGTTCTTGGGCCGTCCCCTTTTTCGTCTTCCTTGAGGGTTCCAAGAGAGGGACTGGCGTGTCACATTACTCGTTGTTTTATATAATGTGTGTCCAATCCAGCCCCACTTTCTCCTCCCTATCTGCTGGGTGATGGCTTCTTGATTGGCTCTTTGCCATTTTCTGTACGGTCAGGCTACCAGATCTTGAATATGCGCCTTAGGCATCCATTGGTGAAAGTCTGGATCTTCTGCAGTGTGCGCTTGCTCATGTCTCTGACCCATATAGGAGAACAGATTTCACGTTGTAGTTGGAAATCCTCATTTTGGTGGCTTCTCCTATCTCTTTGGAGACCCAGATGTTTTTGAGCATGATGAACACCACCCTTGCTTTGCCCACCCTGGCGACCATTATTATTGGTCTAGGTATAATAGTATTAAATACTTAAAAAAAAAAAAAAATTCATACAGTTTTACACACTGTCTTATAAACTTATATTGTTTGAAAATATTGATTTATAAAGAATACAGATATGTTTCTAATTCTGAGTATCTGCATTTTTGTGAAGGGTAGTCCACTGGTATAGTGTACATAGGAATTTTGAATTTTCTTCAAATATACTTCCGATTCATGAACGATTCTTCCGATTCTTTTCAATAAACCTGTTAAATCTGTTCGCAAATCACACAGAATGATTTATTTGCGAATTGGACTGTTTCAACTCACTGATTCAATGATCCGTTCAGAGCGAGTCTCAAATTATCTGAATTCACAAGTCTGGCGCGAATGGCGCGAAAGGTAAGTTACAAATGACTAATTTTAGGATTGATTATTGTAACTTGAAGTATACTTAATTTTAGTAAGGGTTGTTTTTTTGCTTTTCTCTTTAATTCACCCAATGGAAAAATAGAAATCTTTATTTAAAAAAAATTTGGTCACATCTCATCACCTCAGTTCACATGAAACAATTATTATTATTATTATTATTATTAAGGGGGTTCAGGAAAGTCTGCTCCAGTGCATCGCTGTCTGTCTGCTTCCTGCTCGTCTCGTCTCCCTTGTCAAGTACATTCTTCACGACATTGACATGTCTCCTGTCACTGCTCTCTTACTTCCAGGAAGCGTATTGCCTGCCCTTTGTCATTCACCCAGAAAAAAAGACAAAAAAAAAAAAAAAGCATATACCTGCACAGCAGGACTGACTTTTGTAAATTAAAGCACATGCGTACTGTAAGCACTGATTTTGGAATGATTATAGCGCTCATCGCTGTGTATTGTATTTAAAGTAATTGTTTGAAATGAGCACCCTCAAATAGTTTTCAAACAAAACCTTCCATAGAACGAGAAGAGATGTAACCTCAACATTAGGGCAACAGGGGAGTGATACACATTGTTTCAATGCTATTGTTTTTTGACAAAGGGTGAATGACAAAGGGCAGGCAACAAGCTTATTGGAAGTAAGAGAGCAGTGACAGGAGGCATGTCAATGTCGTGAAGAATGTACTTGACAAGGAAGACGAGACGAGCAGGGGGAAGATAGACAGCGAGGCACTGGAGCACAGACTCTCCAGTCTGAGCCCTCTTAAAAAAAAATATGCTAAAGACCCATTCCTTACTGGCTGCACATGTGTCTGCTTTAGTACTTCCTTCACACATAATGCACCAGAGAGAGGGAGAATACACACAATGAAGAAGAGACAGAAAAACAGAATACATATAAAGAGATATGAGGGCTGGTCTACGGGTAATATTAGGAAAAATTAAATTGATGAGTTCATCTCTGGCTCATTATTGCAGTGATGAATCAGATTGCAGGCTTCCCTCAAAGGCAGCTTAATGACTTGGTGACACACATCAGAATGACTTGTCTTCCATCACTGAGTCGTGCTCGGCTCTGTGATGTGCTTAAACAAAATTGATAATTACTAAGTGCTTTTATCAAAGTAATGGATGATATCAATGAGAGGCCATTTATACTGCATTTTGCATATTCAGTCTCAAAATAGGTTATAAAAACCTGCTGTCAAAGTCAATGTGAATTGCTGATTGTAAACCATTTTACTACTGCGCATTACAAAATAAAACAGAAAAATGTGATTTGGAATTGAAAAGTAGACGCGATACAGCCATAGCCAATGAGTGCTAGGGTGCATGTGAAGAATTTGAAAGGAGAAAAAAAATTGAATGCAAAAAAAAAGGCATTTTTAGCACTGTTAATTGACATGAATTAAACTTTTGTTTAAAAATATTCTTTGGAAATAAATATTCACTGAATTTGATCATATTACTAACATTATAATATACTAGCAATATTAATGGCATAATAAAAAATAAAATAAAAATAAAAACACCTGTGGATGTACCATGGTATAGTGATGGTTTATAACATGGTTCTGAATGATCATATTCATATGCATGTTATTTTAGTATTATTTATGTACTATTATAACAACAGTTTTAATGTTTTTGCACATTTTATTAGTTTTAGGTTGTTGTTTTTTTAAAGATTTATTTTTGTTTAATTTCTGTTTTAGTTTTAGAAATACTATTTTATTTAAGTTAGTTGCCAAGGCAACGTTTCTAATTTTCACTTAAGTTTTTCATCTAATATTATATTTGATTTCACCTTTGTTTCAGTTAACAAAAACTATTTTTAAGAGTTTTAGTTAAAAATAACAACATTGATTCATGTACTAATTAGTTTAGTCATCCAAAGAATACCATGGTACATTCTGTAGGTGCACCTTTTGTCTTACTTTAAGCATCTAGAGAAAACAACATGTATTTTACAGAAACTATAGCTTCTCCTGAGACGTACAATCATACACTTCAGAACATTTACTAAACTATCCCTTTGGCTGTTGGATCCTACACACCATCATCATGAACACGTTCAATCTGAGGAAAGATGGCAGCATTACTGTGATTACTGTTGATGTTCTTGGACCATGTCCCTCAAAGCCCCCCCCCCCCCATCCCCCCATCCCCCCATCCCCCCATCCTTCTTCTATCCCCTCTTGTTCTCCTCTCCTCATTTGTGTCGCTGACATTGTTAATGCCTTGCCGCTAATGGGAATGGCGTCTACTCCGGCCGGCCTTAAAACTTCTGTCTGCCTCCTGTATCCTCTTACTTATCCAATAATGAGACCACATAAGGCGGTGTCTCTATTCATAATGGAGTCAGCGGAACTGTCTTGTGCTGTGTACACATCATAGGAGACAGTGGTAATATTAAGAGATAGATCTAATTGAGAGATGATTAAGGCCTTGTAGCTGACGGACTTCAGAAGCCATGGAGCTCTGTCTCTCAATAACATGGCAGTTAAGGAGTCTATGAGGACATTTGAGGCTCCGGACAAGTTATGTATACTCCAAATGTACACCCAGATCCAGTTATTTAAAGCACCAGCTTTAGGACAGTTAATAGTTTTGGTCTTCTGTTTTTTTTTCTGAGTGCTTTGTCTCAGATAGTAGTTGGCTCCTTCCTGCCATTATCTTTCTTTCAGAGTCAATCATGCAGCAGACATCTGAGTTGCTTATTTGAGAATGCCTCTAATTTCAGGAACAGATACATCAGCACTTTGAGTTAGTAATAATTGAGTTCATGTTATAATTGGTACTACCAATAGTGTGATCATGAGGCCCAACATGCGAAAGGGTCATTGACATATAAGGGTGTCCATGATAACAAAATAACACACTTTTAAAAGGAAGGAAAAATTAAAACACATATGCCAAGTACTTAGAAATGTGCTTGTTGGAAAATGTTTGTTTAAAATGGTTTCATGATTGGTTTACATATACACCCTCTATCCTAAATCCTATACACACACACACACGTTTTTTTTCTTTTTCAGAACCATATGAAACCAACATTTTCAAACGAGCATAAGTACTTGCCAGATGTGTTTTAATTATATATATGAATAATATTTAAGATCTATTAATTTGACAAATACTTACAGTAGAAATATATAAAGTATATATACAGCTAGAAACTTGTGCAACGCATGCACGCCTACCAAATTTGATCTACTTCTTAGGCTCTACTGACTGAGTTAAATCACTGAATACATTTCCTGTCACCTAGAGGCCCAGATTTGCATTATACTTGACAAACACTAGGCTCCAGATATCTGCTATATCTCGGCTATTAATCAAAAGGCACAAGAGGTTCCACGAAAGGTTTATTTGCATTCAACTAAAGCTCCCTCAGCACAGCCCATGCACCAGGTCCTTCACTGAATTAGTCTGTGATATCATATGAAGGAGGGAGGCAGGAGTTGTTAAGTGGACTGACTCATCTCTTTATAAAGGAGATGTTAAGGGTCTTTTTAAGGAGGTGGAGGAAGCCAGTTGCCTGGCCTGGTGACACAAACCATCTCTTGGCTTTGGAGCATTTGAAATTGACCTCCAGCCCACCTCTGCGAGAGCGGAGCAGACATTTAGCAAACAGGCGATCAATTACAGCTTTTTAATTGGGAAGCCTTTTAATGAGGCTTCTGAATGCGGGGAGCTACACCTCTGTCAGAGCGGGTCTCACATAAGGGTGGACCCCATCAAAGCCATGGCGACTTACTGGACTTACATAACCGTTATGCAAAAAGACACAGTGGTGCTCAAAGGAGGCGTTGTCCTTATGAATGCACCCTCTATCCTCTATAAAGCTAAATTCTCATCCCCTTAGGGATTTTAGATTGCTTCAAGTACATTTATAGCAAAAGCCCTATGATGGAGAGTACTAAGTAAAATCCAAGGCAATCATTTTTACATTTACCACTGCTCTGAACCTTGCTAAGTTCAAGAATTTAGCTCAAGGTGTCTTTCAAAAACCTTCCTCAGTGATCGTGTCTTCATGCTAACCCTTGTTTCTGCTGCTGATGCTTTGAACATTCACTATTAACCTGAGGAAAATGCATCTCAAATGTTTTCAAAAATATGAGGAGGACACAAAGATATCACTCACCGTTTTTTTTATTTATTTTTTTTATGTGCAGCTTTCAAATATTCATGATAATAGCATTTACAAAGAAAAAAAAGGAGGAAGAAGGAGAACAATAACAATGCCATTAAACATTTAGTGCTTAATAATAATAATTGTAAATAATAGTCATTTTATTTGTCAATAAAATATGCCCATCAACTCAAATATATAATAATAATAATAATAATAATAATAATAATAATAATACAAGCTATTATTATTATTAATAGTAAATGTTTGTCAATAAATTGGTACTAAAAATACTCATCTAATAATTAATAATAATTTGAGTTAACAGTCTTATTTTATTAAAAACATAGTGTGCTGGTGATTTAATCAAAGCTGTCTAATAGCCATCATAAAACTATGTAATGGGGTAACAAGATCCATCTATGAGGATCCATCTATTCCTGGGATGCACTGCAGATATGTCTTTCCAGGTCAATACAGAACAAGATTTTAAAGCTGAAATAACGATACTCACTATTTTCCAGGTTCAGCCCAGCATTGGTTTAATAGATCCTTAAAAAAAAAAAAAAAAAAAATAGGATAATTGTGTTCAAAAACATTAAAGTAGGCAATAGTATGTAATTAAAAGTCACAGGCCAGTGTCTGTCTCCACATTCATTTTAACAAAGTATGCTGGTCTCCATCACACCGAACAGTAATGGATATGGACAGCCATATTTGCATAGTTTGACAGAGAGACTCAGACAAAGCAGATGAACAAAGAGAAAAAATGTAAATGTTCCGCACTTAAACCAACTCTTCAGACCGCCAAAGTTAAAGCTCCGGCCTCATCTACACTTGACCAAAAGAGCTTGAGCATTTATTTATTTAAAATCAGCCTGAATAAATGGTGCTCTCGCTTCATGCCTATTGAGCCAAAAAGTTAAAACCATGGAATTTCATTGAAGCCGTCTACACACCGGATGTTTTATGGAAGGTTTAACAGTAAAATGTAAAAGGCTCATTAGGTGCTTCTTGGTGCCATTCTGCTCTTATGGGGGCATATGCAATTCATATCTGAAGTGCCATGCGCCGTTCAAATAAGACAGAGGGAATTATGCCAGGGACTCAGTCAGCGGTGTTATTAAGCTGGTTCCAGAAAACTTTTTTTAAGTAGCAGAAGAGTCGAATACTAAAGAAGTCTCGCTCGCTGGAGACGAAGGAGGCTCAGCTCTCTCTCATGCCTTCAGCCCCAGGGCATACCCAGATGCCGAGGGTGACTGCAGGTAAACTGATAGGGCACATCATTACCATCCCTGCACACACCCCTATGGAAACCGAACCAAAGCATGAGAAAAGGAGAGATTCAACTTCCCATCTGCAATTCAGATGACCATGTTGCTGCCTGGTTTGTGGGTGCAGAGGGTTTGTGTTCACGCCGTCACGTCTGTATCCCTCGCCCGTGTGCCGCCAAGGTGAGTGACAGCAGGTGGGGATGTGGACCAATTAAACGCGGGCTGTTTGGTTTGATGAATGTCCCAGTCTGGTGGGCTTGGCGAGAAGCACAGGTGAGCAGAGGCAATGTGCTGCCCACAGCTGTCGCAGTGAATAAGAGCAAACATACTGAGGAGAGATCAGCCGTGGCGCAACACTCTGGAGAGGCGCAACCCTCTGTCCCATCTCAAAAACTCTCCAGCTCCCTCACCTGTCTCTCCCTCTCTCCATCCCTTCAGCAGCCTTATAAATATTGACAGTTGTGCTCCAGTGGTAATGAGTACGGTGTAACCGAGAGGCTGGGAGCTCCACATTCGTTTCCTCGACTTTGCATGGCAACCGGGGGAAATGAAACGGCTGCCAAGCTTAAGAAAATAAACTCCTACTTTGACGCTTTTTCAACAAGTGTGAATTACATGCCAGTCACCGCCCTCTTTAGCCTGTGACTCGACGAGAAAAGGCGATGAACACACTACATGTGCAGTCATTAGGCTTTTATGCTGTCTATGGCACAGCGGAGATCAGATGGTGTTTGCTCTGAAAACAGTTTTTTTTTTTTTCAGTTTTGCCAGGCTCAACTGCTACGGATCTCAGCACTGCCTGAAATTAAATGTCAGAAAACTGATTTTCATGCAAATGCAGCACATTAAAGCAAGCAAACGAAGTACTGAGTGAGATCTACTGCCAAAAAAATCTTGTCAAGGTAACAAAACACTTTGCCACGCTTTTTGTGCCGAATAAACGTCAGATCCTACAGAAAAAGGTTCAGACGAAAGCATAAAAACCAGAGAGGCTTGACAACACAGACTGAAATCTATCACACCTTAAATACAAAGAGAGATAATAGGCACAGTAGTTCAGTTTCATCACTGTCTTAAATAGGGAGAGATTTTCTGACGCCATCAGTCACTTATGGTCTTATTTTGTGTCATTACTTCCTCCACAATTCACACTTCAGGAATGGCGTTTTTCTCCCCAAAAAAGGATAAGTATATTTTGTCTGTACATGGTCGCTTAGTCATCTATCTGTTGCATTATAAATTAAATAACCTAACATTGACTCATGTTATTGACTTACCTCATGTACAACGAGGGCTTAATTTTATCTACATCCCAAACATGCATATTGAGGTGTTTTATACGTTGTAATGCTTTAATGTAATGCAGCCATGTGCTATCCAGATCACTAATCATTATGAGGTGAGAAGGTAAGAGTAACGTGCTAATTTTGCACTTCCCACTAACAACAAATGTTGAAAATATCACCATGTGGTGGATTTGTGGTCATGTATGCCACACACTTATTACATAGATACGTTCTTTACAAACAAACCATTATTTTTAAGCTCTGCAATCTAGGAACAAAAAAACAGATCTTACAGATCAAAAATTATTATTATTATTATTATTAACAAAAGAACACAGTGCCACGCTTCACTCTGAAACACTTCACTCATCACACTTTATTTATGTAATTAAATCACAGCCTTTTCGATCTGATAATTGTACCAACTGGCGAAAAACACAGTTTCATATCCGACTCGCCAACGCAGATTGCTACTCACATTTGGTGCTTGGCGAGTGTTCATTTTAGACCCTGGCTGAGAGTTGCTAGATGCAGCATTAGCTCTTGCAGTGCATTAAAAAATGCAGAATTTGAATGCAGTTTGCAGTTTTAATTATAATTGTGTAAGGCCATTTCGTGATTCACATGGGTCATACTTCTCAGGTATAATACAGAAATCCTTATAAATATGGCAAAATCACAGAAAGATCACACCCCCTCACTATGCACAGTATACAGCGCAGAAATAGCAAGTGATATGCTATTCTGAATACAATGAAGTGTACCCAATGCCCAATACCCAATGAAGTGAATCGAATTGGATTTCAGGGATGAACAGTGTTCTCCCTCACCTGCTACTCGACCCTTAGGTGAAGGTCGTTGGCCAGCCGGCGTCTGACAAGCCAAATCCCCTTCTCTGAGTGTTTGTGTCTATACACTAATCAGCATCCATTAGTGAATGCAGGGAGCAAAGACTGGCTGGCCTAATTTATGTGAACAGCAACAACAAAGCTTAACAAAATCCCAAGGTGTCATGAAAGTGATCCATCTCTCTGGCTAAACACCTGCTGTCTGAATGAAGTCTCTCAGGTCCCATGGCGCGGCTTTCGAAATCAGGAAGCCGTATCAGTGAAGGTGCTCAATTCGCATCACCAGTCTCTGTACCAGTCACAACCAACCCTTGCCAGGCTCTCAGAGCTCTAAACATTATTTAATAGAGGAAATACTGATGTCACATTTCAAGAAGGTTGTTTGTGTGCATGCAGCTTGGTGTGGGCAGGAACGAGTGTATAGAATGTTAATATGATTGTTTTATTCCCATTTGTTTTGACCCGAGTTTGCAGAATACAGATGTGCTGGTAGGAATCCGAGGCGATGATTGCTAATTACAGTACTTGCTTGGTAACATAGAGGGGACACTTTGCTGCGGTTGATTACCCTAGGGAAGTGTTACATGTATACTGCCCCCTGGTGGTTCAATTCAAAATCCATGGGCACTGCATTTGTATTTAACTATTCTGATTGTAGCAACAAGGCGGGATAAATGGTTGACTTCAAAAACATCATTGATACTTGATTTCTTAACATGACTTTATAGAGAAATTATATAAAAAGAGATAAAAGAAAAGATTGATTTCACCATTTATTTTGTGAGATTACAGCTTGAACGCCATGTGCCTGCATGGTGACAGTAATTGCTTTCAAGAGGAGATGATAAAAGCTTTATTATGATATAGACAACAAACAAAATAAGACGTTGGGGTTTAAATTATATTCACCAGTCACAAAAAAGCCCATATTTGTTTCAGATTTATTTCAGTGCACACAGCATGTTATTTGTTGCTCTGTCCTGCTGCTCAAATGTTGACAGCAAGCACGCTTTAATCCAAGAGAGTAAATCCCCTTCTATTCCCCATTCATGCTCCTTCACACATGGGTGACTGACAGCTGCTTTCGTAAATAATTATAAAGTTCCTGGCAGAAAGCGTTGTTGGAGATGTGTGTTCTGTCATGTATTAGATGCGCCCCTTTACCCAGCAGCCTCTTCAACAACAGGTCTCTAAGAGCACTGCAGCCTGCAATGTGGAATAAATGCTTGTGATAATCTCAAAAAAGGCTCACTGTACAACTCCCCAGAGAAAAAAAAGGGGAAAAAAACGGAGAAAACATGAATATGCATGATGTTCTCACTGAGGTCCAACTCTACGTGTCTAGCTGAAAACTAAATTATTTACAACAGTGATCTCTCGACACATCGCTAAACGATGTGCGCAGACATTTTTCTGACATGCATGCAGACAAAATGTCCTGAAAGCAACAGCTAATATGTCATCATCATACTGTGCATCAGATAAATGGATTTAATAAATTATTAAATTAAGAATTAACGTTGGAAATGGAGCTGCACGACCTGCCCTTATGATATAATAACAATATTTGTGAGCACAGATGCCATTAACATTACTTTTTTTTTTGTTTAAAAAAAATATGAAGAGCAGAATCAGACATGATACATTGCGAGAAAAAAAAAATGTCTTGCATGGAGTCACCGATTAATGTCACACCTGTTACGGTTGTGGTATTCTAGTCACAACAACTGTCAGTCTCCTGTGAGACATCCACAGGTGTCAAGATATCATGACAAATACTTGTCAAAAAAACAAAAAAACAACAACTCTCTTTCTATCTCCCTTCCTCTCCACCTAGCAAAATAATAATAATTTAAATATGTTTAAAGGCATAGTTCACCAAGAATGACCTACTCTCATATTCCATACTTGTGTGAGTATCTTCAGTATAACGTAAAAATAGATGCTTAACCTTAGTAAAATGTTCATGCTGTTCCTTTCTATACATTGGAAGTGAATTGTAAGCAAGGGCTGTCAAGCTCCAAATATAATATGTATATAAAAAAACACTATAAAAGTAGTTGATACCACAAAAATCAAGCAATGCAATAGCGTTGCACAAGGAACAGGCCCAAACATAAGTCATATTCACTCTGACACAGCTATCAAATCTCATTCATGTGGATTCAAATATGACAAATTCGTTTTTGTAATGCCAGGTTTGATGCTAATCATGCAAAACATCATTGGTTCTTGTGTGCCTTGTAACTGATGTGATGTGCCAAATTTAAATATGCACATATTCAAATCACACAAATGAGATTTGAGAGCTACAACAAAGAGGGAGAGTGAATAATAGCTTTGTGTCAGTCTGTTTGTCACACAAAGCTTGGTATTTTTTATTGTATTTTTGTCAGCTTTGGAGCTTTACAGTCCCTGGTCACCATTAACTTTGTATGGATTGTCTCATTTCTGTTTGTTTAACAAAAGAAAGGTCATATGGGTTTCTTAAGGCGAGCAAATTTTTAATTTTGGGGTGAAGTATCCCTTTAAATCTCACTCCTAAAATGTGTTTTTAAATACAGGCTGCATATTTCAGTTTAAACATTTCTCACCTCACCTTCTCTGCAAAGAACAAACTCTTCCAGCTTCGAGCGGCTAAACAGGAACCGTGTTCACATTCCGACGAGATGAAGCACATGCTTCCTCTCATCGGAACCGCAGCACACACCTGTGTGTCTCATTGTGTGCATCCACGAGAGAGAGAGAGCAGCTATCTTCATGCAGTCTCAGTTCACCTGACGCCTCGCCGGAATTAAATTACCACTTGGCCAAGGAGCCGGAGCCGAACAGTAATGAACTGTACTCGTGCCATATGTACCAGTTCTAAAGTCAAGATTAGCCGGACGAAAACAGGGGCCGTGGTGATTTGCGGCAGAATTAATAAGCAGAGTTCTAATAGCCCAGCGGTAGCAACATCTGAGCCGTGACTGGCTCTGACAGGCCTCCCTGTGTCGCTTCATAGATGTGTAGCCCTGTTTCACAGTGGAGCAAGTCTCATTTAGAGCGCATTTCAATAAGCCAGCTTTAAAAAGACGTGACACCCCTGCTTTTCAATTCACATCTGTGGACAACGCTGTTTGGTATTTTGGTGCATTTCATTATCACCCTTGGAAAACAAAGGCACTATTTCTGCAAATACAAACATTTTCACATTGAAAATTGGGAGTACATTATTGCAGAAATGTGTCAAAGCCAAATATGGTTAAACTGGAACATTTACATGTTCTCATCCAGGACACAAGCAGATGGTCGATAATTTGAGTGGGTAAAAATATACTGACCCTTCGGAAAGCGTTGTCCGCCTTTTCTGACCACCACTTAATGATGTTAAAATGCTGTCTAAAAGCACTGATCTTAAAGCAATTGCATATTTTGAATTATTTGATTATAGATTTATTTATGCACCAAAGGACTACAGGAGACATTATGATAAACGGAACGTCGTAGCTTTTCTGTACAACACATTTAATTTCTGTCTGAGTCATGATGTGTTATTAAACTTTAAAAGAGACGAGAGTAACTTTTAGCACAGACACAAAACTTGACATCTAGCATCCTACGGTTTACTCCGTTGTGCCAAATCAACAGCATGCTGAGGGATTTCTGCTGCACTCTGTGTGCTGTTCCTGTGTTACTTTAATAAACCTTTCATAAATCCACAGGGTATATAGCTTTCTTTAACAGGAGTTGATAAAACAATGTCTTCCTTTGACTTTGTATCTCTGTTATGAAGCTACTTCCATATGTTAACACTAACCATTGCAGCAACAAATGTGAATATTGAACAGAACAAGATTTATCATCTTGTGAGATTTACTTATTTTTCTAATTTTCAAAAATGTACTTACTTTATGATTACATTTTGTATGTTGTCAAGGGCTCAGGTATATTGACAGACTATTAATGTTGTTTATCTCAAGTGGATTTAATCTAAAATAGATGTGGAGTTGGAGTCATTGCCTAAGGGTTAACACATGTGAAAAAAATTGGAATTAAAATAGATTCCATATCTGATTTGCTAAATAACCAAGCTGCCAGTCTTGCCAACTCTCGTAAGACAAATAAGCAACCGAAGCTTCAAAAACACGCCCAGAACAAGCCCAATACTATTATCATCAATATTATTTATTATCAATACATGAGCCTGCAACATAAACTAAAACAACTCAGTGTTTAAAAAGGAAAAACAAGTTATTTTACAAAAATCATCAAATTGCAACAAAGAAGGAGTGCACACATCCTCCAATCACATTTGAGCAGAATAGGTTTGGCCTGTAATGCTTAAATACATTATAAGAATATATATATAAAAAATGAATTGGGTCCCTCTCCTCCCAGCACCGTCCATCATCTCCCATGTTTCCTCTCCATCTCTGTACATCTCTGTTGGTAGCATTATATGTGGAAATGTACACGTCTATACGTCTGCAAACTATCATTGCTTGCATTTACAATGTCACATGCCAGCACATGATTTTTCTCCACTGAGGGGGAGGAGGGTCTACAGCACTTGTATTATTGCACTGATTGGCTATTAGCTGTGAGCAGAGTGTCAATCAATTTGTTGGAGAAAACAGCGACCATAAATGTAAAGACATTAAGTTGCTTGTCAGATTTTCCTAACAAGCAGCCATATTTTTTTTTTAAAGTAAGCCCAAAAAAACGCAACCCGCGACCTGTGATTTGTTAATGCGACTTACCAAAAAAAGAAGCCCAAAGTCGCATATTATAAGCAGATTTGGCAACTCTGCAAGCTGTGTGTACAGAACAAGGTTAAGTACTCAGAGGTGTGACAACCATAATTAGCTGTCTGTGGCCTTACCATCCTGGTCGAGGAAAAAGATTGGTTGCTTTCTCTTTCCAATCTATTCTTTTCCTGTGACTATTAGGTAGACATTGTGACTGCAAACGGACTCAGTGAATTAGGAAGACCAGAATTAACTGCATACATCTACATCAATGTTCTTCTGATCGTGCAGTGGAGATAGTAATGAGTTGTATGCCATACAATTCTATAAAAAAAAAAGAAACTCATGGGGACAAACATTAAGAGAAAATGCTTTTTAAACTTTCTCTGTAAACTGACATCCTTTAGACCAGACATATAGGCTATATTGGAATGACATTTAATAAATCCACAAATAAACAATGTGCATGATATTTTCATAATTTCCAGTAAGAGGCTACCCCAGCTGTCACATAACCTACACTTGTGTTTACCTTCTGTTGTACTATTTCTATTACACCACATTCATTATTTGTTAGGTGTAAATCAGCCTCTTACGAGCGCAAGAGAATTACCAAAAAATGTTCAGCCAAATGTTATTTAAATTCAATCTTTTAAACAACCCATTGGGTCCTCTTGAGAGGGCATAAACATGTTTTCATGATTGTCATGTTTGTATTTAACAAATTCATCAGCTAAAACTATTATACTGTCTGAAAACAAGAACATATTTGTCTAAACACAAGTTTCAGATGATACTAATGGTTTGCAATAACATTTGTGTCTATTTAATGTTGAGTGTCTTTGTTTGCAACATCGCATGACACATCATTTAGCCATGCTCAAGTGCAAATAATTTCTGTCCAATGCATAAAATGATTTGTTAATAACATTGCATAACATCCCTGGTCAAAAAGACCAGCATTGCTGTTTTTGATACTGGTGCACTGGATCTCAACAAGATGTTTACTATCTTAAGCATCTTCATTAGAATGTTTCTTCACTAGCTAGACAGTGCAAACAACTCATAATTCATACAAGATAGTGAAATTGTATGATACTGTATAACATTTTGAAGTCTTTCTTCCCTATTACAGTCAATTGGTGTATAGGTTTGGGTTGAATTATCATATCATACTATAAGAATTATTAAAAATGTACACTACTGTTCAAAAGTTTGAGGTAGGTCAGTTTGTTTTTGAAAGAAGTCTCTTGTTCTCACCAATGCTGTGTTTATTTTAATTAAATACAGTAAAAAGTAATATTGTGAAATATCATCACAATTTTAAATAACCATTTTCTATTTTAACATATTTTAAAAGTATAATATATAACTCTAACGATTAAAAAACAAAACTATGCATTTTGCGGAAGAACATTGTTTTGGTTGTGCTTCGACTCTGCATGACTGCGGATGAATATGGTTCTTTCTCATAACTAAGGGGGCGTTTACACGACACTGTTTTCAACTAAAAATGGAAAACTTTTTATGCATTTTGGCCGCTCATTTACACAACAACAGCGTTTTGGGGGCATAAAAGCACAAACTTTTGAAAACGGGTTTTCAAGTGCAAGTTTAAAAATATATATATGATACCGTTATCAGGGGCGTCGGACTAGGGGTAAAACCAGTACTGGTTACCGGGGCCCCAAGGGGAGAGAGGGCCCTTGAAAAGTCTGGAATATATTTTATTTGGAACATGGGGGCCCATCAGGACTGCCTATGCATAAGGCCCAGGATCTTGTGCTACGCCCCTGACCGTTATCGTCTCACGGTAAACTACAAAAACTAATCAGTGAAAACAGTGACGGCATGCGCATGCGTATTACGTGTTTAGTCTATAGGCACGTAGTGTCTCTTTACAAAGTGTCATCACCAACTACTAGCCTGGCATGAATAATACAGTGTTTTTAGTCGTTTTCACAGATCCATGTGGATGGGGATTGTTTTGACAACGTTGTCATCTGTAGGCTACAAAGAAATCTCGTAGTCGTGTAAATGTACCCTAAAAAAGTGAGGGAGATTATTCTACTGTTCATAAAACATTCACAAATCACTACTAGGCTTTGGATATATAACCAGTTTAGGGGGATAGTATCTCAAGCTGACTAGCTGAAAACGAGACTGTAGCTACACCCATTGATAGACAAGGTACTTCTTTGAAAATCAATTCCAGCACAGCGCTAGAACAACAACTATGGAAGTAATATAATGACAAATGTTTTTGAAACAAAAAAGCTTGTTGAATTGCACTACTTGAAAAAAATATGCATTGCATTAACCCTGCTTGCATTTTAATGCATTGTATTTTTAGGGCTTGCATTTTTATGGCCTGAAATTCAACATGGTTGTATATTTAAGCTGTGAATATTTAAATTCAAAACATTTCACACACGTTTTCATTTTCAAAAATTCAGTAATCCATATTCACCCTTCAGATTTCACTTCCAAAATATTCATTCTGTTTAAAAATTAATTTAAAAATTTTTGGTCCATTTTATTTCGCTTTACAAATTCGCTTCCACAAATTCAGTGGTTTAGATTCGACAGAAAATTCAACATTTGACATCTGGGAACGGCAGGAATATCAGTGGAATACCGATTGATAATCTCCATAGCTGACCTCACCAGCAGGAGGTGCAAGCGGCTCTTGACGAAGAAAACTATAGAGCAACGGGTGAGAGGCTCATTCATTCATAAAAACGGATTTCAGAAATGGAGAAAGTGGTAAGTATTGATGATTATCCTAATATACTATTGATGATTATACTAACCCTAAGGGCCAGTATAGCTATGGAAAAGCTGATAAAGACACAAAAGCTGTGTTTACATTTACGTCTTCACATTTAGTTTTGCACATGTAAGCAGCTTTTTCTACCGTGAACCAGATTATAATGTTATTCCCTGATGCTGATGTACAGATAAAACATTAAATCTGAGGTAGTAGACATATATTTCTCTCGGTTGTTTAGTTTTCTTAACTTTATATCATGATGCTGTGCTGCAGAACTAGGGATTCCCTCAAGATGTCATTCTCCAGGATTCCCCTGCGGTCAGGACACTTGACCCTTAATGGACTAATACAGTGATATAAAAGACCAAACTCACACGTTATTGGGGTTAGGCTATAGGTTATACTAGATATAGGAACAGGCTAGCGGATTCAGAATATGTTTCACGCCAAGCGATTCCCAGTGCAATACTGGCATAAAGTTGGCGTCACACTAGATACTCACATTTAGGGACCGTCTCTAAAGTTACATACGACATTGTTACATTGTTACAAGTTACATACGACATCTAACTTCAATAGCATTTGAAGAGAACGACTTCGTCATAAAACCAACTGACTAAGGCCTACCTACCACATGATCTCATATTTATTTTAATATCAACTAGGCTATCTAAAATGTGTACATCATGCCTGACACCATAGGCTACACGAACAAAATTGGTTTCATGACTGCAAGCCATTCTCTTTAAATGCTATTGAAGTTAGAAACGTGTGTATCCTACCAATGTCGTATTTAACTTTACAGACGGTCCCTAAATGTGCGAATATCGAATATCCACATCCAGTGTCAAGCCAACTTTATGCGCGTTTTTCACTGGGAATCGCTTAGCATGAAACTTTGCATGTTAGGTTCATATTCTGAGTCCGCTTGCCTGTTCCTATATCTAATATAGCCTACATCCCCAATAAGGTGTGGTCTTTTATATCACTGTATTAGTCCATTAAGCTTTAAGTGTCCTGACCACAGGGGAATGATGTATTGAGGGGATCCCCAGTTCTGCAGGACAGTCAAGTTTTGAAAACTAAACAACCGAGAGAAATATATGTCTACTACCTCAGATTTAACGTTTTATCTGTACATCAGCATCGGGGAATAACATTATAATCTTGTTCACAGTAGAGAAAGCTGCTTACATGTTCAAAACTAACTGTTAAGACTTAAATGTAAACACAGCTTTTGTGTCTTTATCAGCTTTTCCATAGCTATACTGGCCCTGATAATCATCACAAATACTACTGCTTGCTCCATTTCTGTAAATCCGTTTTTATGAATGAATGACTCTCTCACCCGTTGCTCTATAGTTTTCTTCGTCAACAGCCGATTGCACCTCTGGTGATGTCGACTAACAGCTATGGAGATCATCAATTGGCAATCCACTGATATTCCTGCCATTCCCGGATGTCAAATGTTGAATTTTCTGTCGAATTTGAACCAGCAAATTTGTAAAGCGAAATAAAATGGACCGAAAATTGTCTGTCGAATATTACAGGTTGTATTTTTAAACAGAATGAATATTTTGGAAGTGAAATCTGAAGGGTGAATATGGATTATTGAATTTTTTTAAATGAAAACGTGTGTAAAATGTTTTGAATTTAAATATTCACAGCTTACATATACAACCATGTTGAATTTCAGCCCATAAAAATGCAAGCCCTAAAAATACAATGCATTAAAATGCAAGCAGGGTTAATGCAATGCATATTTTTTCCAAGTAGTGCAATTGAACAAGCTTTTTTGTTTCAAAAACATTTGTCATTATTTAACTTCCATAAACAACCCATAATGAAATGACCCTTCATGGTAGATAATGCTTTACAATGAACTCTGTAATAGAGCTACATGGCAAATGTGTTCAATAAAATCGCTTACTCACCTGTTGAGTAATAAAACAGCCATCTTCGCTTTGACTTTAATATTCCTCATTTTAACATTTGAAATCCCTCAGTTCTCGCTATTTCCGAAAAGCCTTGTTTCTCGCTTCTCGCTTTATTACGACCTCTGTCGCAACTTTTCTCTATTTACGAATATGAGGAGACATGCATGTGACATATCTACGTTTTTCTATGAAAAGTCTAAAATATAATCACTTATAATAGGCTTACCATAGTGAATCAGGGTCAGACAAAAAAAATAATTTTGGAAGCAGCATTGATGATATATTGATTATTTAGATTTTGTTCATTTTTAACAAAAAAGTTACATAGTGCACCTTTAAAATGTACTTTATTCCATTAAGCTGAATTTTGGCCAGCCATTCTTTCAGTCATATATGATCCTTCATAAATTATTCTAATATACCGATTTTTTTTTTTTTTTTTTACAGGATTCTTTGATTGATAGACAGTTTAACAGCAGAATTAACCAGCCTGGGCTGCGTTTCTCAAAAGCATCGTGAGCTAATTGATCATAGAGACCATTTTGGTGGCAAAGGTTTTATAATAGGCTTACAATGCTTTTGGGAAACGCAGCCCTGGAAATTTGTGCTGATCTTTTCAGGTACTATACAAATATAACATTTGGGCTTTGTAGTACATATAGGTGTAGGTGGAACAAGTGGTGGAAAACATTAATTATGAAATAACGAAAAGGGACGTGCTTTCCAAAAAAAAAAAAAAAAAATCTTTAAAAAGGTCTGTGCCCTTCTTTTGAATGGTAATCAGATGTGCAAGTGTGACAGAAATGTTCAAGCCCCATGTAAAATTAGGGCAGGCTTAAATTATTCCACTTGAGCATATTTAAGAATAAAAGCTTGTATTAGCTTAGATGTGAGCTGGAAAGACATGTTTGGAAACCAGAACACCACCTGATACCTACAAAAGGGCTCCAAGCCAACACAGCTCATCCCCTCCGCATGAGGAATATAAAGACATCATTACAGAGTCAGAGAGATAGAGAGACAGATGCAGCCTTCATCCATTCCCTTTCGAATCAAAGCCAATTTCTATTCCTCCTTCACAGTGGCTTGTTGCAGAGTGGGCCATTACTCCAGGAAAAGATGTGCAACACCTCCATATCGCACTGTCACTCTCTCTCCCAGCATAAAAACTCGTAGGCCTGACAACTGCCTTTCTACTAAGTTACAGCAACGTGTTTATACACTGTTTCGGGTTGCAGCTGTCACTTGAAATGCAATATCCAATTTGATTCAATCTATTTGAGTCCTTGACAACTGTCTGCCTTCACTTTAACTTAAAGCTCTATTTAGCTATTGATTTATCGTCCTTTTAATGGGCCCCAGTTGGGCCCTTTAGCATTGATTAATGCTGCAAACACCGCAGGTGAAAATCTGAACTTTGTGCAGTGTAAAATAGGATCTTTGATGTACGCTTTGGGACAAATTAATTCTGTCAAACGAACAAAAATGTTATCTGCTGAAATATATTTTTAAGGTTGTAATTTACTCCTATGCGCACCTACAGACAGAGGGAGAAACGTGCTTGCGCCACTCCAGACAGAACGTGAGTTTGACTGATGACTATGTGTGATTCAGTGGAGGGGGGAAAAGTGACAGCAAGGCTTCGCAGTAACTGGGTAAGAAGTAACAGGCCTTCCCTGCAGATAATACATTATCAGATACATCACAGCACTGACTGGCAGAGGAAATTTTCTCTCTTTTTCTCTCTCTCTAGTGGAAGATTCTGGAGGGGAAGGATGCAGTGATACAGCATTACTAAGTGAGCTCTCTGAGGCAGGCAGTGATTGGATCTTTAAGTGACTCTGTGGTTGAGAGTCTGCTCGCAGTCAAACATTACCCGCTATCCTATTTGAAATGCCATGGAGGATATTGCGAGAGGGTGCATGTCTGCCAAGATTTGAGAGAGAAAGGTGATGATGCTTAATTATCGTTTTGTTCCCATGCAACAACGCTGACTAAAATACACACATTTTTGCACATGCATTTACAGGCTTTTCAGCTAAACTGTGACAGTAATGCAATGCTTCATGCCGCCAAATATTCTTAAGTATTTCATGACTACTTCATGAACTCCTCTTTGATCATCTGAGAGCAAAATACAACTTCCTACGTGAATTACTTTCCAGCCATGGAAATTAATCACAAGAAGCTATATTTTGAATGAATATCATCTTGTTTTTTTTAGCAGGAGGCAGTCGGCTCTGAGCTGATATTTTCAGTTTGGATTTTGATGTGGGTGAGTGTGCTTTCGAACACAGTCAGGGAGAGGAAAGGAATACTCCATTACAAAGGGGTTGATTAAGTGCCCTCTGCAGAGCGGCATAAGTGGCCTTGTGCTAATACAGATCCTAAAGCTCCATCTCTCTCCCTCCGCTACCCATTCTGTGAATGCTCCCAAAGACATTTGTCTCTACTCTAATTTTCAGAGAAATTATTTCTTTCTCTCACTCCCTCCGTCCTTTATTCGTATCTCGGGCTGTTAAGTAGTGAAGCTGCCGGAATTTAGCGAAGTCATTTTGTATTCACTCTGGCTGGCTTATGTTCAGCTGAATGCAGATCCTTGCCTTCACTTCTCAAAGTTGGATACATTCATATTCTTAATAGAAATGATTACGGATTCAGCGGGAATCGGGGCTGTTTGAACAGGCCGAGCTGTAGGCCGATTTTGCCGTCAAAGAGAACAGAGGAGATCAGGCTTCATTGTCAAGACTGACAAGATTAAGCCGTCTCAAAAAGCTGATGAAGCCCAGACTGGCTCAGCGGGCTGCAGGCTGCATGGAGAATCAAAACCGTAAACAAGAGGCTGATATTGATGAGGACTGACTGTTGTGGCGGGAAAGATGGGTTACAATAAATGCGTCAAAAATAATAATTATTGCAATTATAAACATATAAGGAAGGGCTATTCATTTAGTTCCAGGAGGTCTGGTTTGTCCAGCAAAACGTTAAACGTTCGCCGGTTCTCGCCTCCTCCTTCTCTGAAACTTTAACATTGCTACACATTACAAGCTGGCTTGTGATGAGGAGTTATTTGAAGATAAAATGAATACAGTTCTTAGCAATCACACATGATTTTTGTAAACTGTTATTTCAGTTAGACAGGGAAAATTAAGTTCCTGACCTGAGTTACCTGGCCAAAAACAGAAACACGGTGCCTATCTGCAGGTACATGCATACTGACAGCTCTGTTGATTATAATACAGATCTAGTTTTGTAGCACCACACCAGGCTCTCTGTTGTCATCAAAATTAGTGGGCCTCTTGTTTTCTGTCCACTGTATGCAATATGTTTGTTTATAATTATATTAATTTATGAGAATTGATTCACAATCCAGAGTGAACCAATCAGAGACCGGATCTAGACTACTAGCTCATTCAGATAAATTGGGTCAGTTTTTTTATGCTGGCCCAGTTTACCTGAATTCACGCTATAGTCTTTGATATGTGCTAGTTAAACAAGCCCCCTTTTCCCAAATGTCATCAGGTCTCACTAATGAAACATGAGCAGAATGAATTTCTGTGTAAATTGTTCTTTAAAAAAAAAAAAAACCCTCCAAATGTCAAATTGTCAGATTAAGGTCCATTGATTTCTATTTCAAAATGGTCAAAAAATAGTCTATACATCTCTGAAATGAGTTGTCAATCAAGTTGGAGTACATCCTTATGTTAAATTATGAGTGAGTACATGTGCATTTAACATAGTCCAAATTCTCTGCCTTAACTAGTAAATACAATATTTAAATGATAGGATAGTTTGTAAGTATATTACGATATTTGTAAGTATATTAATTTAAGAGCGCAGATATTTACAGGCTGCAGTTGTTTCAGAACCCTCACTTAATTTCAGCACACTGAGATTTCCACCAAAAAGAAAAACTCTCATTTCGGTCCTAGAGCTTAGTTGCTCTGTTAATAGCTGTCACTTTTAAATTAATGTGGATATTAGTGCAACAGCTGTGAGGCTGCAGCAGAATGGAAGTTGGAATTACAACAGAGCCAGACAATGACCTAATAAAAACACAGCATCACCAAAAAGTCCCCAATAAAATCCCCTCCAATCCCAAAGTGTTTACATCTCCAGGCTTCAATGGTCTCCCTCCCCCTTTTGTTTGTGCGTTCTTTCGACGAAAGCCAAGCCATAGATTATGACATTAGTCGAGAATCTCTTGTGCAGTCACATATATTACGTTTCAACGATGCAGTCATGAATCTTGTTCAACATTTTCATCTCCAATGCAAATACAGCCCTGTGATCGTTCATCAGGCGAGCGTCTCCAAATGCTTACTGCTCCCGTCCGGAAGCATTAATATTTCATCTCGTGAACAAGTCTCGCTTATGAGGCAACACATTTTCATTCTGCTGGTTATCTCACACTGTGCTGGAATCAGGACAAACTCTTCCTGCGTCACATACACAGCTCTTTAAACTAGACCTGAATTGTGTTCTTTATTCATTTGGTGCGTCAAAATTTTGCAATAATCCACACTTCGCTTTTTAATGGTGGTTGGATGTCTTCACTCGGCATGTCTTCATATTCCTGCATTTAAAATGTTTCAAAAACTTTTTTTTGAATCTGATAGATAGAGACAATGTAAATGTCAAATATCCACTCTTTATTGTTGGTGTATTTTGTTATACAGCCAGGTCCAAAATTATGATACCACAATGAAAGACTACATCAAAGACTAATTTAATCCTTGAAATAAATAGAACATTTCAGAATTTTGATTTGTAAAGTTAGTCAGTCATTAACTCGAAATAAACCCCGCCAGTGTGATCAGAACTCAGATCATAAATAAAGATGTGGAAATATCGATTTGAGTTCAAATATTTTATAATGCTGTCTGTATGTTATCTTAAAGCTTCCGCCAAGAGTGAAATAGTCCACTAAAATGTACAAAATGCGACAAGACAAACACTGCAACAATATTACAGTAATATTAATGCTGAAGTCCTTTGTGGTCATTGTACTGCAATCAGTAACTGAGACACGAAATGACGTTATGAAATGAGAGAATGAGTCCGCAGTTAGATATTGAGACATGAAAGTCACACTTGTTTCAATTACCCAGGTGAGCAGAATGATATACAGTAGAGTGTTGCCATGGACGATGGCAAATTTAAAAAAAAATATCTGACCACTGAATGCCACAATTGACCAATCAGAATCAAGTATCAGAAATGTTACTTAAAGTTGTCACATAAAGGTCACTAACCAAATAAATAAATTTGTGACATTGATCACGTGAACTGCTGTACAAAAAGGTCAAATATTCTTGCTTCCATTGAAGCTCAAGATGCTCTTTGGGTCGTTCTCAAATCATACGGGAGAATGTGATCAAAATGTTTTACACAAACCTGTGAAGTTCATGTAAGCTAGCTTGAATAATTTAAATACCAAATACTTAGAAATTCATATAAATTTTTCATTTCAAAAAATATCATCTGAAGCATTCATTAGTGATTTCAGACTTTTTAAATGGCGCTCTATATTTACACTTGTTTTTCTCATGTTTGAAATATTTTATACTTAAAGGGATGTGCCCGAAGCCCAAATCCGAATTCGGAAAGAATGAATGATTTATTTTACGGAGCCCCTAAATGAACATGGTTAGGCTTGCTGCTGTAGCAGGTTACATATTAGTACACCAGATTTCACTTACGTAGTAAGATGATGACTGACAGGATGATGTCGGAGGATTTGGTACACAACATATCCTGAGCGTCATTGAGCAAATATCTTATCTTGTAAAATGTGTGGTCAGTACCTATTGCACATTTGCATTGTGCAGTCTCAGACAAACGCCTCAGTATAATGAATGAAGTGTAATTAAATTCCTGCTCTTAATCTTGAAGTGCCAAACACTCTCTGGAGGTTTTAGCATTGCTTGTAAAGAACCTAGAGTAATTGAATGCACCTGCATTTATTGACAGAATACACCATTACCATCTGATCATCTTAAAGTGACGGAGATTCATCTACAATACCGCTCACAGTGTTTACATGAGTCCTGACCTGAGAGACATCTTCTGTCTCTGAAGCAGGTGTTTGGTTGTGGAGTTATTTAGCGTGTTACACGCAGACGCGGTTTTGGCGGGCCGTCATCGCACTGATCGGTGCGGCATTACCGGCATTGCAGTGACACAGGGTAGAAACTGCCAATGGCACACTTTGTCGAGCCCCCCTTAGGGTCCATAACTCACTTAGCAAGTTGGCTGACAATTCGCTAAGAAGCAGAGCACCGTGGAGACGGGATAGCCTGTGAATGAAAGTGAATTAAAACATCAAAAGCACACCTTATCAATGGAAATGACAGGACATTTTGTGTGAAATCAATGTAGGCTGAATCTTCACAGCACTTGAGTGCATACAGATTAATATTACTGCTTCTTTTTTTTAATACATGGATTGCCAGCCGAAAGCCAACTGTAGAAGTACAAGCCTTACAATACATTCCTGTATATAGAGTAAAGAGAATCTGAAAATGAATGGTACTGCCTAACTCTCTTTCTAGGGAACCCAGAGTCAATGAGCTCCCTTCAGAATGCAGACACCTGGCCCAGTAATGAACCGCAGCCCAGAAGGGATGAGCTTAACTGGAGCAGAGACTTACAGTGGAGCCGAACGAGGAACTGTGTCATCCATTGTGATACTATAGTGAGGAAGCACTGTTATATCTGTGTCTGTTTCTGTATTTCAAGTGTTGCTCAGTGGGAAGCCCTTTTCCATCACTTGATTATTCTACATCTATTCTCTGAGAGAATAATCTCTAATCAACCGGTAAAAACGGTCAGAGCGATTTTGCATTTCAGCAATGCATGAAGTTTGAGGGTCAACTAAATATTCAAATGACAAGTCTTTTAATTCACCACATCTAATCTGATAATGGAACTTCAATTGTGATTTCACAGCACCAGTACATTACATCTCTTTGCCAGAGTCTATTAACGAAGCAGAATAAACCACATTATTTCACACATATCATGCATACGAATTCACACAGATTTAAACTCATTACAATTCACTGGCACTTATGTATCATCTCACGTACATATTCTGTACCGTCCAACAGAGGCTTGTTTAATGTACCGGAACCTTACGTTACACTCCGGCTAATTACGGAACAGTCCAAGGTGACATAGAGGATTTGAAAGGAAGGGAGGTGTCAGTCCCTCATTCTAGCTGCAATTAATTAGGATGTCACATACTACAAGTGTCCTCAGTCTCATTCCTCTTAATTGATGATAGATAAGGAATTTTGAAAAGAAGCAGATCCTATTTAATGAAGACTGGCAGCTGTTATTTCAGACCCGTAACTGATCCCCACGGCTTTCCTGAAGGTCATGCAACTCTAATATGTGGTAATTAGGGGAGGTGTCTAAGGTCAGTGCCTCAAACCCGGTTCTTTAACTTCTGAAGAATCCCCCGCAGGGGTAAAACGACTATCACCTCTATATAATTTCTCAAGTCTTAAGCTTTACAGCCACCGCTATAATGACGGATATGTCAAGCAACAGGCTTTGAACTGTGGGTTAAGCCAATCTGTGCTGCAGTAGCTTGTTTGAAAGCATCTGATCCCCAGTCATGGTATAAAAAGACTAAGGTGAAGACAAAGATTAAGTGTGCAATCCAGTACCAATCAGAGTTTGGAACAATTGCTATGGAGCACACACATGCGCAAATCAGCGTTAATTCAAAACACACACGTTTGCCCCACTGCAAATATTCCAGCAGCCAGACGTAAAACCCTACTAAACTCCTAATGACAGTCTCCAAGCAGATTAAAGCTTGCACACCCAAACGCAGCACGGTGCTGTCAGCAGACAGAGGGTGTTAATCAAGGCCAGGCTGGGGCTCGCTCTTATCAGCTTTTATTCCAGAGAGGGTGGTCGAGTCGGCATCGGCCTAAACCTAAAGCGGGATCAACTGAAGAAACAAAGAATAATAATTTGCTTGCGTTGGATTGGCTATCTTGCAAGGGTTAAACATGAGTGGATTAGACAGCCAGCACACATCCGTTTCCATACTGTAATCCTCTTAGTGCCCACTCCTAATGTGTTTTTATATCATTCCTATCTCTCACCGAGGTGAAATATCAGATTAGTTACCCAGCTTTGAGTATATCACATTACGTTCTTATCTAACAGAGAATGCACGTGAGGGAGACGAGCGAAAAGAAAAAAGACCAACGAGACCACACCGCCTTCGAGAACTACTGCAAACGAGCCCCTCCCACTCCCATCTCCCTTTTTTTTTTAGATGGTTATGGGAGTTAATCTCTAAAATAGGTGATTTACTTATGATCCTCAGATTTACTGGCGGATTAGGCTCCCCTGCTCCTTTGTTTACCAGCGCTGGCAAAGATCACCCCTGCCTTCAGAGAAGTGGCAGTGTGCAACAGCCATGGATTGTTTTTGTATCTGTCTGTACGTGTGCATGTGCAGACATTTCCCTCTGATGTTCTCCATAGGCAAAACTGTGCAGATGCAATACGGCCCTCCTCTCTTGTCCTGGGAGCCCACCCCGAGGGCAGAGAAAATATGCGCATGCAGCAAGAGGAGATTAGTTAAAGCGTTTACTGCAGCTCAAAGCCAGATTTAAAATGCTACGGTATCTTTTTCAGTCACATCTATCACAAGCGCCACCATTTCAGTAAACAATAGCGAACGATGTTGGCCTTTCGCACCCACAATTTATCTCTTGTGATAGGGAAACACTACTGTTCTGGCCTTTTTGATCAAAAAAATGAAATCTCTTTGGTCTCAGTGAGGGAGTATGACTGAAAAGAAACAGCCGCAGTTGGTGTTAAAACAAAGAACCTGGCACATGCTACTTACAATGCTAACACTAAAACGATGTGTCCCTGAGCGCTCTTGTGTGACATTTTAGCTTTGAAAAGGAACATGTATACAGCATGCGTGAATGTGTGTGACATTCTGTTGCCCTGAAATTCAAGGTTTCTAGAAACTGAATTCATCTTCTCTGCATATTTGTGCACACGCCCACACATGCTTTCACAGGAGAGGAGAGGTTACCTGTTCAACAGCCGCTCCCCTTCCTACTCAAACTATAAGCTTTGAGATCTGATCCTGTTGACTCTTAAATTAATAGTTTAATGCACAAATACAAAAACCTATTACTACTACTCACTACTAAAACTACTACTCACATTGTGAACCCTGCTGAAAAACCCAGCACACTCTCAGAAAAAAAGGTACAAAAGCTGTCACTAGGGTGGTACCAAAATGTAAACTCAAAATGTACACTTTTGTACCTAAAGGGTGCATATTGGTACCTTAACAGTACCTACAAATGTATATATTTGTACCTAAAAAGAACAAAAGTTTACCTTTTGAAAAGGTACCGTTCCCAGTGACAGCTTTTGTACCTTTTTTCTGAGAGTTCATAAACCAGCACCATTTCATGTCATTACAGGTAGCTTTATGCTGGTTAGCTGATATAGTGCTGGTTTAGCTGGTGGACCAAAATGATTAAATGGAATGTACCCTTAACAAATGCATTTCATTTTAAAAACATTTTGAACTTTCAGAAACATGTTCATAACCTAATGAGAGTGTTATAAAAGTTTTCTTAGAACATATTTAAACATTTGTTAGCTGGGATGTTGGGGACCAGCAAGCCAGCAACCAGTATCCCAAGCTAGTCCCAGTGTGCAAAACATACCTTATGCTGGTGACCAGCAATGCAGGATTTTTCAGCAGAGAATGCATGTCATAAATTGACATTTTCTACATGTGGACATAAAGATGTGAACTAACAACAAACCTTCTCATCACACCTGCTGTTTGAAAAATAGGCAGTTTTAACTAGCATTAATAACTGCTACAGATCTTTAAGGAGAGGGAGGCAGCGCTGAGCTTGTTTTTATTCAAAATGGGTTTTGGTGTTACTGTTTTATATTGAAAAGGCTTAAAAGGAGTTATCGGTGCCTGGGAGTTCTTAAAGTATTATGTAGTAGAAGATCATACCGACACAGACATCAACCTTACAAAGTGTCACTACAATAATTATAACAAATCAAGGATTCCTGGGGTTTTCTGTCTCTAGAAGGATATAAAAACAGCAGGGGAATGTCTTTGTAACCTCCAGTGATGCCGAGTTTGACAAAATATCTTGTATATTTCGAGTATATTCTAGGACGAAACAGTTGACAAAGAAACACATAAAAAATGTAGAGCTGTCTTTTTTACAGCATCCATTCACAATGGGCTGTAAATAACGTTTTTATTGGGCGATATGTTCTGAACAATTCTGTTGCTGTCAAATAAGCACGCTGTTTGGAAAGACAGACAAAATTTCTCTCCTTTTTATATTGTGTCTGTGTATGTGTGCATGTGTGTTCTGTTAGACATCTAGCTTTGGGAAAATTACAAATGAAAAAGACAAATGTTGGGACTGAGGGACACTGAGGGAATTCTATTTGTCTGCACAGCCCACACGTTGAGACCCGAGGGTCCCGAAACCCTGTGATCCTCCCTTGTCCCTGAGGGATGAGTAAACATTGGCTGCCACTGATAGTGAAGGAATTCCCATAACCCGAGGCCATCCCATCCTCCCGTACGTGCTAATGCCTGTTACCTGCAAAGCCAGATAATGAAGCCAGCAGCCATCTTCACCACAATTACCTTGCAAGAGCCAATGTTTACAAATGCACTTCGCCCCAAAGCATATGCCTGGGTGGGGTGGACCACCACAGATAAAAAAACAGGGATAAAAATAGACGGATCAATCTAGTAAAAGCCCACCCACAACCATACTTTGACCCATTCTCGGTGAACACACACACAATGGGACTTCCTACCCTCTTAAGGAGCAAATATATTCATGCATACTGTATCTGCTTGCATTATCAGGTTAAGAAATAAGCTATTCTTGCTTGTATACCTCTACTACTGGTCAAAGTTCAACAAAAATCTCATCCAGAGAGTTTGCAGAGAGGAAAAGAAAGAAAAAGAGAGGGGTAGAGAGAAAATGGAAAATACGTACAAAAGCCACAATCTGCTCAGAACAGACTTTTCAATACTGGATGTGCAATTAGCACACACTAAACAGCATGCTATGCCTCTCAGAAGCTATTTCCTTAATCCGTACAGCGGGGAGGAGAATGATCCTCCCAAGAAATGAAATCTCTATATCCCTGCGTTTGCAGTACAGCAGCTATCTGCAATGGAAACTGCCACCTTCTCATTGGCCCTTAAAGCACCTTAATCGTCTGAGGCATTATACGGGCTAATTTCCATATTAATTTCTTTCTTCTCTGCCGTCCCCTTTAATTCTTGCACCAATGTGAGCCTCATCCAATAGCAGAAGGGCAAATTGCATTGCAGGGTACATGTGTGGAATCTAAAAAGTCGTCCGAGACACCTCTGAGAACAATGCACACGTAAACAACAGAGAAGCCATTTATAACTCTCCTTTGGGAGAAGGGAATTGGATTGACAGTAGTCCCGACAGACAGCTACCTTTATTGATATCACCATCCAGATAGAAAAAAACTGCAATTCCCTGTCACATCGTCTGGACGGGAGTCTGGCGGGGCCTGGTTGGCAAAACCGTTTCAGCACACTACAGAGCTGCTTTCTGGCAATGTTTGTCTGAGCTCTCTCAAGGGTTTGTTATATCACTTGTCCAATATTCTGCAACATCAATATTTGCTGCCGTGACAGGGGTCTGCCCTGATTTTTGCATTTAATACATTTTTAATGGCCTCTTTCCTGAAATGTAGGTTTAGGTTTACACTAAATTTGCCAACGTTTGCTAGCTTAGTGGCAATAAATCTTTCAAAATATGTACAAAAAGTTGTGTTTGAAGCAATAAGTAAAAAATAAACTAGATAAAGCAGAACTGCATATTTCACTTTGTTTATGTTTGCTGGCAGACTAACAGTTATCACAGTCTATTATTGCATTCTTATCGCAGTTTATTATTGTGTTATGTTATGTAATATAACGGATTGTTGCTTAACCCTGTAAAGCCTGACATATGAAATAAGTCAGAAAAAACTATAAAAAAAGGAAGTTTATTGTGCCTATATATATATGTGTGTGTGTGTGTGTGTGTGTGTGTGTGTGTGTGTGTGTGTGTATGTATGTATGTGTATATATATATATATATATTTAAAAACAAACAAATATTATATAGTGAAAATATAATGAGCTCACACTCAAAGAGGAAAAATGCCTGAATTTTCTGCCTAAAACTGAGCAGATACATGCAATATGCAGTTTTATCTTTATGGCCAAAAAGTAATATGAAATTCCCATGGCTTGTAATGTAAATCAAGATTTCATAAAAGACTACTTACATAAAATGCATACTAATATCAGTTGCCACTTCACAACTCCCAATAAAATGTATTAGTAAGATTATATTTAAATGCTTATAGTTTTATAATCAAAGATCTGTGGTTTTAATATTGTGAGGCAAAACGTTTAATGCAGTAAAATGATTGAGAGATGCAAAACCTCAACCCTTTCCATTTTTTTTTTAGAATTATTGACAAAGGCATTTTACTTTCTAAAAAAGTATGAAATATCAGTGCAGAAGGAATGTGGTAGATTTTGTGCAACAGGTTTTACAGTAAAACAAATTGCTCATAGAAAAATTTCTCATTGCCTTAGAAATGAATAGACTTTAGCTGCCTAATTTTTAACTTTAGAGCGGACATGGCCATTTGTAACCTGTACATCTACTTCCAGTTATTTTTAGCTGTAAAAACAACTTCTTATGGCTAAGGCTAATGAAAGTTTTGCACATTCACAGGTAATAGCTTACTTCTGTGTTGTAAAATAAGAAGGATTGGGTTAAAATGTGTCTTTACAAGATATAAGATGATGCACAAATGTGATGCATTGCAAAATGCAACATAATCAGTCACAAAACATGCCAAGTTAGAGCAGTTTCTCTCAGTTTGCGTGCTCGCTCGCATAGAATCTTGGCTTGTAATCTCATGATGCATGCTTTTTTTGTGTTGTTCCTATAAGGATTGGTCATATAATATCCTATTAAACTTGCACAATAAGTCTCACCCCATCCTTGTTTGAAAATTATTATACATTATGAGTGGGCCAATGCCCAATTTCAGTGTGAGCGTGGCTACCTGATCGACTTCAGCTGTGGTCGAACCACAACTGGAGAATTTGCTGATGGGCAAGATTTGCCACTTGCAGTCGGGGGAAGAGTTTAAAATGGAGGCGTGAAGTCGGACACTTTCTTCTTCACATAGTGACGCTCTCGCAGTGGTGTTTGCGTACTTTATCTGGATGAAGTTGATAAGATGCAACATTTGTCAAATACACAACCAGAAACACTATTCATTCAATAGGCCAAATTTATGTAGCCTGCTTTTTTGAGTTTTACTTACACTCAAAAGTTGAGATAACTGTTGTTGTTGTTTTGGTCCATTCAAATAGGCTAACCAGATAGTAAATGACATCTGGCCTAGTTGTGGCCCACATCTCCCACATTCTTCTGAGAACTGAGCCATATTAGCCATAGTTGGCACAGATGAGGCCCAGATACGCATGCTATCTGGGATACATTGGATGAATCAATTGCATAAACACAGTAAATCAAGTTTAGTTTACTAAAATCAAAAAAGATTGTTTTACAGTGCTAAATAATAGCCTAGTTAATATAGACCAAAAAGAAAGGTCTATATTTTTTTAGCAGTTCAATTTTAATAAAGCATGACACATTATAACATTATGATTACATGAAAAGAGTTTTTACTGTTAAAAAAAATGGATTTGTGAGCATTAGTGGAACTGTCAAAATAAACATGAAACACACACCATCTTTGACATCTGTGAATCAGGCCAATCTTGATGAACAGCTGTGTCATCATCAGAGCTTGTGCAGCCGCTCTGAAGATCCTGCATAGAACGAGCCAGCCGACTGCTATTTAATTGCTCTCGCAGTACTTTGATGATGACGACGTAAAATTTCTAACCAGCATGCACTGCTTCAAGTCAAACGCTGATTGGTCTGTGCAGCGCCACATGAAGTCGAAGACACCTGAAATGTAGTGCCACATGGTTAGGGCAAATACATTACTTAACATGAAAGAGATCGCTTTACAGTGCATCTGGTTTAGGGCACTACTAAAAATGCATGCAGAAACAACACAGAAAGTGCTTTCAAAAATATTCAGATGGTCTTGTTTAAGTGGGTGGTTCTTGGCCAGAATAAAGTAGAACATAGGCTTTAAGATGATAGTAAGACTCGGTTTATATAACGTGCTGTATTGACCCTGGTGTAAAGAACTTATCAACATGCATTCAAAAAGATCTTTGTGTGATTAAATAGGCTGATTATATAAAACACTCAAAACTACCACCATTCCTGAGCATAGTGTTTTCATTTATCTAACTATTGATGAAAGCTGATTCCTCCTGACCTGTAAGTGCACATAAACACGCTTAGTTTCATTCAGAACGATGACTTGCACTCTACTCAATACGCGTTTACTTTCTGTGGATTAAGCTAACAATTGACTGGAGAGACTGAAGGAGATTTGCAGTAATATGAGGGATAAAGCTTGGCCCAGCTACTCAAAAATATATATTTAGATATTAGATTAGACAGACAGATTTAGAAGGAAAATAAACAACAGCAATATGTCATTCCCTGTTAAGCCCTTGTGAATAAATACACTTGATGTCACATATGTTCTCTTACCATGCTGTCAAGCAGTGCCCAAGACGAATCCAAGTCTGTGCCCTGTTTTCGATTATGCTTTCACCACCCACTGGCTTTCATTTACCTGAAATGATCTGATCTAAACAGAACACAAAGACACATAGGCGCATAAACCTCCTTTGCGAACACACAAAAAAGCGTCTGAAGTGGCCTAATGGCTGATAGTCTACTAATTTGTCTTGACTAGAGAACAGCTGTAAACACACACCCAGGGGGACGAGGGCTGATAAGCTCCCCATCCTGCTGATGCTATCAGACAAAGGCCTGCCCCGCCCAGGGCTGCACATTTCCAGGTGTTTTAGCCTACATGTTCTGACATCAATCAGACCCTGGGCTTAAAAAAAGGAATGAAAAATAATCATAAAATCATACCATAGATAGTTATGGTAATTCAGAAGGCAACGGGAATGGACCATGCCATGCTATTGTACGTTTTAGTGGTTATGATTGTGCGAGGTGGTCTTTGCACTTGAGCTGACTGCTAAACAAAGGCCACTGATTTCTGCATATAGGGGTAATCATGACTGGAATTCCAGTCTCTCATGATGTATTGAACACATGATTATGCACATTGTCTGGGTAGTGTGAGGTGAGGAAATGAATGCTAAACATTAGCGCTCAAATGGAAACTGTAGAAACTGGGCACTGGTGTCTATTCTGGGCTGTGTTTCCCAAAAGCATCGTATGCCTAAGTTTTGCCAAGTCAATTGCCACCAATGGTCTCTACGGTCAACTTAGGCTTAGCTTACTATGCTTTTGGGAAACGCAGCCCTGGAGAAGAACTTACGTTTAACATCAAAATGTGATTTTCACGGCTTTTATGCTGTGTACCATTCAAAGTCGGATGGCAGATATACCTGATATTTCAGTGAAGAAGACTGCACTTAAATTATTTTATGGACCCTTAAAGGGATAGGTCACCCAAAAATAACAATTATGTAATTTACTGACCCTTGTAATTCCAAACCAAAACCTTTTAAATTCTCATTTTCAGAACTATCCCTTTAAGATAAATCAAGTCTGCATTGTTATTAAATTATTTCAGCTCTCAAAACTCACTATCAAGAGGTATGTATTAAAAGCCATTACGGCAATTAGAGAAAAATGAGCCTTAAAGGGATTACATTTTCCATAAAGATGGTGGAACTACATGTATTAATTGCTATCTAAATGCTGAAATATTCAAACTAATCTTGCATAAATAGAGCACAGTGCTCTTAAACATGTCATAGTGAAGGTAAATGGGATGTTGGGTTACTAATTATTAGTCTCACTTGCAGCCGTCATAAGTTCCACAATGAAGTGTGAATACAGCTCAATCTTGTTTGGGCCTAGAGTGGAGTGAAATCTAATTGGTTGCAGCTGTGCCGAGTGCCAGTTACAGTGATGAATCCTACGACGTGACTGGCACCACTGTGTACATTTCATCCCTTGAGTATTCCCTCTCCAGCTCTTGCTGATAGCAAGTCTTTGACATTACAAGGCCAAGCTGGCAATATTATTTCAATAATTTAAACGGACTAATTGCTCATCATTTAGAGTTAATCTAATAGCATAGTACATGTTGTCCATCTAAATACATGCAAACACATTTATGACTTTTCATTTTAAATAGTCATTCGTTTTTGCACATGATTGCAATTTAACTCACTATAAAAATGAAATATCTTCAAAGTAAAACATCTGTAAAAACATGACACAATATGCTCTGTTGAAAAATGATGACTTGAAGCAAATGGTTTTCTGGTATTGTGCCAGTCTTTACTCAGGCTGTGTAAACAGTTGCCAACAACAGTTAACAGCAGTTTCATTTCACACTACAAACATTTTTTTTTCTTCCTAATGAAATCTTAAATACAGCCATCGCTAAAACCTCTCAGAGCCTTATAATAGCTTTTAGAGGTTCCAGTGGAAACAGTTGTTGTGTTTAAAGTAACATGTTAATATCACATATCAATTGTTAAATAGTTCTCCATCAGCCAGGCTATGGAAAAAGGAGACATGACAACGCTAAGCGGGAGAATTATTCCTGTATACTTTCTACTGTCAATAAAACATTTAAGGATGTGCTTCAAGGTCCTCATCAGCAATGCAGGGTAGCTCGGCTCAATAGACCAAATATTTTATCATGACCTCTGCTTAGCAGTTTCTGCCAGACACAGCAAAGGGCAGAAGATGGTAATAGCGCTCAGTAATAGCTGAAAACGACACTCAGTCTCCTAACAAATATATGCATATGAAACTAAAATATTTAGATACAAACACAAACAATGTGCTAAAACTGAATCGTCTGTAACTCAAATAAAAAGACTGCCCTTTGTAACTCCATTTTACCAAGTGACAAACAACAAGCATTTTAATATATTGAGAGCTCCATCACTGATGCAAAGGTGCCCCCCTCCAGCTTAGCAGGGGTGCTCAGATGGAGAAAGGATGTTTTAAAACAATGCATCAAGGCACCGATAGGAGGACAAGGCTTCACTGAGGATGGGCCTGTCAGTCATCTTGCTGTCTGCTTCCAGCCACGATCATAGGAGGAAATCAAATGCCTGAAATACCCTAAGATGAAGACCATAATGGAGTAGTCCTCTTTGTAGCTACATCCAGCCAAAGAAAGAGCCTCCATCTCACCATAAATCATGCTCTTTCCCCTCCCATCTCTCTCGCTCTCTCTCTTTTCCAAAGGACACTTGTAGATTTGAGTCTCAGTGAACGCCCATGCTATTCAGTAGAAGATTGGCTGCTGCACACTAAGGGTAATAAGGCAGCAACATATCAGCCGAGCTCAGATATTCTTTTCAAAGTGAGCAGAAGGGACTGGCTACAGAAGTGTGCCATGCTTTAGCAGCAAAATATAGCATCAAATCAGTTATTCTCTATGTACTGTGGAAAGTGTTGGCTCAAGTCTGGGAACAAAAAAAGTGTCTTAAAAAAGTTCAAAACCACTGCATGATTGAGTGGCTCCCGCTACAGAAAGTAGCTTGGACTTCAGGCTGTGTGCCCCTTTGAGCTACTTTACTTAGCAATTCACACAGAGGGTTACTGCAAAAAAAAAAAAAGAGAGAGAAAAAAAAAAGGAGCAGTTAGAGGGGCCGAAAACACTGCAGCAACAGCACTAAGAAAGTTGTATCTCCCTTCAAGCATACGCAGACACAAGTGGTTCTCTTGCTAATGGTTTATTTGAAGACTTTTCTCCAAATCCACTGTGAAAACTAAATACAGTATAACAACATAATACAGATATCACATTAGCTTGACACAAAGCGAAAACATGCGCAAAAGCTTGCGCAACAGATGTACTGGCATTTTACTGACACAAAATACAGAAAAAAATAAAATAATAATAACTCATTGGCTGCATGCTGCGAGAAAGAGAATTAGTCTTTGAATCTTCCTTATGAGCGTTCAAGTCCTTTTTTGACGAGAATAAGCGTTTATCAAGGCATTATGCCCGTGCTTGCCGCTTGCTTGCAGTAACTAAAGGCCCTGATATACTCAGGTGAAGTTATTTTCTCGTTATTCGTTTAGGGGTAAAACGAAGGTCGAAATACTGGTATCGAACATATGACACCGCCCACGCCGCTGAGAGCAATGGTTAGATGAATATCTATGTGCCATACGCTTTCATCTCAATAATAAAATAAACGCAACAAAATTGAGAAAACAGCAAGCATTTTAATAAAGCATTAGAAAAGCGATCATAGCAACGTGGCTTGCACGCGCCACTCTAGTAAAGTCACATTTATTTATATTTCACTTTATACAACAGATAGCTTAAAATCAAGCAAATTTACCGCATTAAACATGAAAAACAGTGTCAGTGTCTCGTTTCGTCATAAGTACCTTCATTTTCAACAATAAAGCAGCTCTCCAGTGTGTTCATGTTTTACTCACGTGCGTCGACTCCATAGTGAACAGGCCAAAAGAACCAGTAAAGATTTTCACGTGAAAGAAGGCGGAGCCTACGTGCACACAGCACAGCACACCTACCTGTTATGTAGAGTTTTCCCTAAAGTTCGCTTTAGCAAAGCTGTTTTGAAGAGTTCGAACTACCAAAACGAACTCCGAACAAACTTCGTTTCGGCCTGATTTTCCCCCCGAAATGACGTCATATCAGTAGCCTACGTTCTTCGATTAATTTGCGCATAAACTTGAACCAAGCCTTCAAAATAAAAGTAGGCTACTGCAATTTATAATTAATAAAATAATGCATAAATAACAAACACAACTTAAATTCTCCATCATGAAAGTGATTTTAGAAAACGTAAACAAATTATACATAAATTATATAAAAATATTATAGCATCATTTACAAAAGTATTTTTCATACGAAAATATATTTGGACAGCCTTGGTAGATAGAAAGACAGATCCCCATTCTTCTTGCTCTTTTTCTACCCTAACCCTTACTGAAAAGGATTTGTTTTTCTATGCAGTGTTATTATTTATTTGAGAGCCATCACTGCTTTTTTGATGCAGGATCCATTTTATGCTCTCTCCCCCCACTGGGCTAAAATCACTCTATCTTTGATGGTCATTTCTTTTCCATTACAATGAATGGAACACAGCAAGATTAAAACCCCATACCTATGCATTACTTATTGCAGAATCAAAATCTCCTCATGCTGTTGTATTATCAAAGACAATTCTAAGAATGTTGCACAACAATAATCAACAAATATCTTTATTTGAGCATAACAATTTGTATAGCGTAATGCATTCTGTGTGTGTTGACATTGACAAAGCAGCTAAATCTATTAACCTTGATGTCAAAGTGAAGGTGCATGTCAAAACACGTGAGCTTGTATTGTGTGAGGAAAGTGAGATAAACAACTTGTCAAGGCAGGAGTCCATTGCACACATACACCATTTCCTTCATAGTTTTATTGATGGAACATAGCACTGCTAAATTTTAAAAGGCTCGAGGAAAAATAACAGTCACCCTCATAATTCAATCTTTCTACACCAAGATGATAAAACTAGTTGTGAAATACACCTTCAGTATCTTGTTTTTGCTTTGGAAGCAAGGCAGGTTTCAACAGTCAGCAGAGCAACAGGTTGACAGCTGTCCCTAAAGGATTTCAAGCTGGAAACAAACTGGAATATTTAAAGATGATGACACCTGTGCTTGCTCATTAATATGACTGTTTGAGAACGATGTTTCTGGTCAGAATATACAGAATAACAGATTAATTGCATCAAGTGGCAGCAAGAATGTTTCCTTCACTTACTAACTAACTCGTTCTTTATTTCAGACCCTGAAATATCACATATCACAAAGTAAAAGAAAAGGAAAGAAAAGAATAACATACAAACATAGACCTACATACAACAAACATTATTTAAGGACATACAAACTTGAATTCCAGTGCTCCAGAACCAGGAGGAATACCTTGTATCACTTAATGTTGGATCATTTAAGACCATTATGACCATTATAGGAATACGAACATTTGGCTTGCACTTAACCTTGGGAGTTTAAGCAAAATTCTTAATGCATCATTAAATGCCATCTGAAGTGTTTTCATTTTAGCATTATACATCTACATCATAGATGTATGCGTAACTAACCAACTAGATACATAGATAAATAAATAAGATAAAATGCATTGTTAATGTGTAATCTTATAAGTTTAAATACTTATATAATAGGCCTATATACTAAATCGGGGTTTTGCATCAATATAAATTTGTACATTTGTATTTGTAGTTTTCCAACATGTATATCTGAGCATAACAAACAAACAAAAATAGTTTCTTCAAATATGAGGAGAAAGTGGTGTCTGCCGCTAGGTGTCAGCCTTGTGACTTTAAACACGATTTACCCTCAACATGCTGTCATGTGTGCACATGACTCCTGACTCTTCTTGTGCGTGTAGCCTACATGAGCCAGATTGTGAGGAATAAAAAAAAAAAAAAAAGCCCCAGTATAACCTATGTACTATTGACAAGGAATAAGTAATGACAAAAATACGCGGATTTATAATAATGCAATAAATAACTAATAATAATTCATATTATTTGTCCCTTAGTCTCGCATTTCATATCATGTTACGCCCGAGCGCGCCTCTATTTCTTTCTGTCTGTGTGTGTCACAAAGAAAGAGAGAGAGAGAGAGAGAGAGAGAGTGTGTGTCATTGATATGTTGTGGCCGTCATCAGTGATGGGAATGAAAGGCAGCTCCCTGAAAGATTCGTAATTAGCGCAAACGCTATAATTCCAAGCCCTATATTAGGGCTGATATTGTGCAGTGATCCCTTTCATATGCATGTATGCCATTAATATTTCTTAACACACAGCTACCCCAAGCGCAACACGTGCATCTCATCTTTACTGAATCTCGTAGACAAGTGAGTAAAAAACGTAGGCAATTTGCCGAACGTATAGGCTCGTGTCAGGCGTAGGCTTATCAGATCTGTCTGATCTAAAATTAGGCAGGCTGTTCATATTTCTACTAATGAAGCTGATAGGCTAGCATGGGTCCTTTCTTCCAGCAGATGAAATAGATGCAGACCTGCTTTAGGTCAAGAAAATACCACTATAAAATTGACTAATTTTGAATATATTGATTAGGTAGCCTATCAAGAGTCGTCCAGTTAGCCTACTTTCGCTTGAGAATATTAATCGTAAACTTTTGATTTGGATAGACATAAATCGTATCGTTATTATAGGTCTAATAGCATACATTACCTTATCTAAATTTGGGTAAACTGTATAGCCTACAAAACTTAGTTTAATAAAACGGAATTCGCGGAAATTTTTTTTTGGGAGGAATAGCAACACGAAAAATCGGACGAATCATTAGACAAAATTAATATATATACATATATATATAAAAATATACTATTTCTTATTTCTTTATAAGACGTTATCTACCTCAACGAATTGCACCTTGAAAATTGCTTACGGGAATTCCTTATAAAAAGGTGCCCCTCCGGAAAATCAAGAATTGTAATTCAAACACTGTATGTCCAGACATAACTGGCACGCGTGACATAGCCTACTGTGTGTTGCATGAACTAGAGCTAGTTGGCCGAGTTCATATCTGTAGTTTTGCCCCACCCACCAGCAAATCCAGCTCTCCAGTGTAACCTCTGATTGGCTGTGGGGATTGCGGGTCCTGAGACTGAGCGCGAGACACTGAGCTGTGCATTCGACAGTATGCGCTGAAGATGAGCGCCGTGCGTTTACCTCAGTGATACACATTTAAGAACAATTTCAAGAACTATTTCGTTTCATCCAGAGGCTGGATATTTCTGACCGGGCGCTTTTATCACGGCGAGACGAGCCCAGCTGCACTTACAAATGCTTGCTTTTTTTTTTCACTGATCTTTCCTCAGTGTTTTATTCGGATTTAGTTTCATTCTTTCTGGACTAAGGCCAGCTGAAATACCTTCATACAAGAAATTTACGCTTATCGAGAGAAATCTTCACTGGACAAGACACCCACCTCTTGCTCGAATGGGAATATCACTGAATTGTGAACTGGACTGATATTTTATTAATATTGGTTTTCCATCATTGTTCCAGTTTCAGAGATTGTACTGATTTTTTTCCTTCTGAAATTGGAATCATTGTGGTTTCAGTTGGATATGTGCATGGACATAAATGCGGATCAAGGAGGAGACATCCCAACTTAACATCTTTAAATGGATTGAGGCACGAGCGATGTTTTAACTCAATGTCAAGTGTTCATCGCGAATCATGATACCGAGAGCAAACATTTTTGAATTGGATCCTTCTTTTCATTCATTCACAAGTTGAGGACCTTCCAGCGGACATTTAGCCTACATTTGTATTGAATATTTCTTTCACTGGCTCAAAATGGTCGGTTTACATCTCGGTTATCCTGAACTACACAAATGTTCATGATGAAGCCATGTTTTTCGTTCACAATGTTTTCACATTCATTATGAAGAATTATTCACCAGTTTTCTTCATATGTTTTTCAAAAATAATGCAAGAGATGGGTGGCCTGATAAGATTTCGATAAAGTAAATGGAAGTTATTAACTGCGTAATCAGTACAAATCAGATGAATTTCATCGCAGATATAAACATTTTCGTTCATTCTAAAGGATATCTACCAGACTGTGATTTTGTTCGTTTGACTTATTGGAGCTTTTTTATTTATTCTTACCTCGTACCGAATGTTCATAGGTTTAAATGTTAATAAAAGTTCATGCAAATGAGCGTGTGAAGACATACATCAACAGGTAGGCTATAATGCATTCCAAGGACATGGATATCGTACAAATGTTTTTGTGCTTTCTCTTGTGCTGGGCTGGAGTCAATGCCGTTTTCAATTTGAAATACACCGTGGAAGAAGAGCTGCGTCCAGGCACAAAGATAGCCAATGTGACGGCGGACGCAAAAGTTGCGGGTTTTGCACTGGGAAACCGACAGCCTTATTTACGGGTTATCTCCAATTCCGAGCCGCGATGGGTTAATCTGAGCCCCGCCGGACTGCTCATCACAAAGCAAAAAATTGATCGGGATGCTGTTTGCCGACAGACACCGAAGTGTTTTATTTCGTTGGAGGTGATGTCGAACTCGATGGAGATCTGCGTGATTAAAATTGAGATTATCGACGTAAACGACAACGCGCCCCGCTTCCCCACCAACCACATTGACATAGAAATCTCGGAAAATGCCGCTCCCGGTACCCGATTTCCCCTAGAGGGGGCAAGCGATCCGGACTCGGGGAGCAACGGCATTCAGACATACACAATTACCCCTAATGATATTTTCGGTCTCGAGATTAAGACGAGGGGAGACGGGTCCAAAATCGCAGAACTTGTGGTGGAAAAGACTTTAGACAGAGAGACGCAGTCGCGTTACACATTTGAACTCACGGCGGAGGATGGTGGAGACCCCCCAAAGTCTGGGACTGTGCAACTTAACATCAAAGTCATAGACTCCAACGATAACAACCCAGTTTTCGATGAGCCAGTATACACTGTAAACGTGCTGGAGAATTCCCCCATAAGTACGTTAGTCATAGACTTGAACGCTACGGACCCGGACGAAGGAACCAATGGCGAGGTGGTCTACTCATTCATAAACTTTGTCTCCAACCTGACCAAACAAATGTTTAAAATCGACCCTAAAACAGGCGTGATCACCGTGAATGGCGTTTTGGACCACGAGGAATTGCACGTCCACGAAATTGATGTCCAAGCCAAAGATCTGGGTCCAAATTCAATCCCTGCCCACTGCAAAGTGATTGTTAATGTAATCGACATAAACGACAACGCGCCAGAAATCAAACTGTTGTCAGAAAACAGTGAGATTGTAGAGGTGAGCGAAAACGCTCCTCTAGGATATGTAATAGCTCTGGTGAGAGTCTCAGACAACGATTCGGGACCGAATGGAAAAGTGCAGTGCAGACTGCAGGGCAATGTGCCTTTTAGACTAAACGAGTTCGAGAGCTTCTCCACCTTACTTGTTGATGGCCGCCTGGATAGGGAGCAGAGAGACATGTACAATTTGACCATTCTAGCCGAGGACAGCGGATATCCCCCGTTAAGAAGCTCGAAATCTTTTGCAGTAAAAGTCACGGATGAAAATGACAACCCCCCGTACTTCACTAAGCCACATTATCAAGCCATGGTCCTCGAAAATAACGTCCCAGGTGCGTTTCTGCTGGCGGTGTCCGCCAGGGACCCTGACCTGGGCATGAACGGCACTGTGTCATATGAAATCATCAAATCGGAGGTGCGGGGCATGTCTGTGGAATCTTACGTTACTGTGAACTCAAACGGCGAAATATACGGCGTTAGGGCTTTTAATCACGAAGATACGCGGACTTTTGAGTTTAAAGTCTCTGCGAAGGATGGGGGAGATCCACCTTTGACCAGCAACGCCACCGTGCGCATTGTTGTACTGGATGTAAATGACAACACACCAGTGATGACCACCCCGCCCCTGGTCAATGGCACCGCGGAGGTGTCAATTCCGAAAAATGCTGGAGTTGGTTATTTGGTTACGCAAATAAAAGCTGATGATTACGATGAGGGGGAAAACGGAAGGTTAACGTATTCAATTTCAGAAGGAGACATGGCATACTTTGAAATAGACCAGATAAACGGAGAGGTGCGAACCACAAAGACGTTTGGGGAGAACGCGAAACCATCCTATCAAATAACGGTGGTGGCGCACGACCACGGCCAAACTTCGCTATCCGCCTCTGCCTATATTGTCATTTATCTCTCCCCTGATCTCAATGCACAGGAGCAAATCGGACCCGTCAACCTGTCTCTCATTTTCATCATTGCCCTGGGTTCTATCGCAGTCATCCTGTTTGTCACAATGATCTTTGTGGCAGTCAAGTGCAAAAGGGATAACAAGGAAATCCGAACATACAACTGCAGGTACCCAAACAATCTTTGATACATTATTTTAAGTTAAAAACAACCTAGTTCAGTGTGTGAATTATTAACTGGTCTAAAACAGAGTTAATAAAAGGCCTAACCCCAAAAGCCAAACACAAGCTCACCGACGGAAACTGTTCACCTGAGGTGGTAACCATAGCAACAGTACGTTGCTCGAGGTCTTTCGTTAGGACGGAATGGAATATCGACAGTCGACACAACTTAAGTAGTAGGCCTACTGTTTGTATGACCACATTAAACATTTATCATTATTTACATAAGTAAATAACAAAAAAGTTTGTATATTTCAAACATCTTTGGGTGGCTGTGCTGCTTGGGGCGCCAAAGAACAATTTTGGGTTGCGCGAGACTGACTTAATTGGCTTTGAAAATTACTGGCAGAAATTCCGCCAGCGTTGTTTTAAAATGAAAAACTAAGAATTAAATGTGTACATGTAAAATATGGAAAGGCCAACAAATAATTTTAGTTCAGGCCTTACTTGTCAGACCCCACCAACCATCCCATAATTCGCACTCTGGTCTAGTTTACTATCCTGTATTTGTACTACAAATGAATCAGCATACAATGATTAATGAATGAGACAGCATATAATGATTAAGACATAGGAGAGCATGTTTGATGTGTATATTGGCTGTGCACGCGCTGTGTCGTCAACTGTGCATGCGCTTCAGGCCTTGCTCTGCTGCTGACATTACTGATGACATAAATAAGCGTGACATGATATAATTTTAGTAATCATTACCGTTTATCAATTATATTTACATCATCATAAATATTACTTCTTACAAAGCTGCATCATTTTCTTTTAATTCCACAGTTATAAAGCCGTATGTGAGGAGAACCTTACATTAGCTTAAAATACATTTATTAAAAATATGTAGCAAACAAATAGCAGATACAATAGCAATACCAAAATAAATATTTACGTAATTTTTTTCCCACAATTTTCTTCTAACAACCTCTTTGTTTCCAACCATTCCAACTTATCACTTAATGATATAAATACTTATACTTAATGTAAGTGGCAATTAAACCTAAGTTTAGTGGGTTATCTCTGAAATAAGTAAACAATAGAACAGTACAAGCTAAATGATAGGGTGCTCTAAAATAAGCAAAAACAACTTTATATGTGTACCCTTACTTGGTGACTGATGTATTCTAAGTAAGGAAGGTTAAGCAAGCACAGGCCTTGATCATACACACCATCTGCACTGAGACTGGTGCCTGAATACATTATTGGTGTAATTTTATGACCTCTCAGTCTTCTCTCAAATTTGCTCTAATCAAAATATTGGCTAGAAAACACATTTAGAGATTTTGTTTATGGGTTGAATGACAACATATTATGGTTGTGATCGTAGAGGGGGACTATATCAAAAAACAATAGCAAAGACATAGTAACCAAATGTTGCTGTGGCAACAATCACACTTTCATAATAACAATTATGCTCATAAAAGGTAAATCATGCAAATGTATAGACCTGTAATAGTCTTTGACACATAGTGTGTAGGGGAGAATATTATTGTGTTAATCTACTATAATATGAATACTTATCAATCTGTAACATTGGCCACTGTGTTGATTTCCCTCTGCTACATTACCACTCAACATTTCCATATAAATTGCTTTTGCAAATTTAACCTGAAACCATTAGCATATTTTTACCTCAAATTGTTGTTGATGTTTCTGTCTTGTAATGCAGCAGCATACAGTAAATGATCCATCTTAACAGAGATGAATGCAATCAAACATTTTGAAGAAGGCTAGATCGTGATTTCGATGTTTAGTCACGCAAAGTATCTACCATGCCGTGATCGCAAGATGGTTAGAGATGGCCTGTGTTTAGATTGCTGCTGTTAACATTTATTTTCCTCTCCTGATAGAAACCTGATGGAGGCTTTCAGCTCTCCCAACAGGGGGTTAGTGAGAGTGCTTTATACGGTTTTCTTCTGCAGTGCTCACAGACTCTCCTTTCTGGCTCATCTGAGAATCTTTGGATTGTGTTCACTGCGACGAGAGCCAAAACACGTATGACCAAACAGACAATTGAGACGACTTCATTAACACAGTTAAATAAAATACACTGATGCTGTTGCAGTTTACAGAACAAAAACGAATAGCTTTTATTAAAACAACACAGACAACACCACCACCTAATAATATTCATAATAATAATTCACATCATCATCATATTAAATATGAAGAGCCTCCAGAAAGTAACCACTCTAAATCTCTTCTTACATATTTGCAATTTAATCTCTTTAACAAAAGAAACAAATTCACTATTCCATCGACAACATAATAGTATTTTTTTTCGACCAGTTATTAAGCATGCTTTGGGCCGCCTAATTATTATTATTTTTTAAAAGGTGTGTGCTTTAACTCGCACAGAGGAAAAAATGCTTTTAGATGCCTCTTAAAAAGATAAGGTCCTGCACCGTTATCATTTTTCCGAGACAGAAAAAAGTAAAGAGCAGGGAGGCACAGGCTGAATCCAAATGAAAAGCACAGAAAGAGGAGCTTTGTGTTTTGCAGGCAGAGCCAGCACACCATTAAGCTAAAGCTGTAAGTTCCGATGAATGTGTGCCCTTCTAAGGACACAGAAAGAAATAAGTGTAAGATTGTTTCAGGATATAAGATGTAATGATCCTCATGGGAAAAAGAGAGAGGGGTCAGGGGGGAATAGCTCAGGCATAACTACACTAACTTTCTTTATGAGCTCATAAGTTTATGTTTAGATTGCAACTTAAGCATCCTTCGGGGTAAGATCTCAAAGTTTCTCATTTACTGTGATTAGAATCAAAACCCTCAAATCTAGTTAACAGTAGCCACAGAGTGTAGCTCAGAGAATTGAAATTCACAACCCACCTGCCAGCGGGCTGGTTTGTTACACGAGCAAAAAAAAAAGAAAAAAAGAAGCAGACAAATGCGGGCTTTGCTTTGAATATTATTGCTTACACTTGCTATGCCGCTTAGTATCATTTGTCGCTGTGTGTGCTTCTGTGGTTTAGCATGTTTGCATTGTGTATGTGTGTTTGTGACAAGTCGAATCGCCGAGCATGGAAATGCAAACAAATGAGGGATGTCGGCTCCATTGGCGGCCGGAGGTCGCTCGAATGTGGCCGATCTCTCTTGCGCCGCCAATGAATATGGGTCTGGCACCTCAGCCCGAGCCAGGCGAGGACCTGGTTCTGGCTGTGTGTGCAGTGAGAAAGGCAGAGCACTGCTTTATTGAGTCTGTTCAGTTTCTTGTACCTGCGCAGGGTGGCGGAGTACTCCTACGGCAACCAGAAGAAGACCAGCAAGAAGAAGAAGCTGAGCAAGAACGACATCCGGCTGGTGCCGCGGGACGTGGAGGAGACGGACAAGATGAATGTGGTGAGTTGTTCGTCTCTCACCTCTTCGCTCAACTACTTCGACTACCACCAGCAGACTCTGCCGCTGGGCTGCAGGCGCTCCGAGAGCACCTTCCTCAACGTGGAGAACCAGAACTCCAGGAATGCTGCACCCAACCATGGCTTCCACCATACCTTCACAGGGCAGGGCCCTCAGCAGCCTGACCTCATCATCAACGGCATGCCGCTGCCTGAGGTGAGATTTGCTCCAGTCTGCTCCATCCTTCAGCCTGCCACGGCTACCAGCGGCAAGGGAGGGGTCAAGGGAGGTTAGAGGGAGATCCGTCGCAGGGCTGCTAATCCAACCTAGTCAAAAAGGCAAAATTAGCTTACTGATAGCTAGTGGTTTCTTTTACTCGGTTCCTTTGTTCTTGTTTGTTTTTCACTGCAGTACTGGAAAATTGAAATATGGTTTCTTTTAAAGGGATAGTTCACCCAAAAATGAAAATTCCTTCATTAATTACACACCCTAATGTAATTCAAACCCGTAAGACTTTCGTTCATCATCCGAACACAAATGAGGATCTTTTGATGAAATCTGAGAGCTTTCTGTCCCTAAATAGACAGCTACGCAACTGACACGGACACTTCAAAAAGTTCATAAATAGGTCATAAAACTAAACCATATGAATTCAGAGGTTTAGTCAAAAATTTTCTGAAGAGACGCTTGACATGTGCAAGAACCAATGAGCTTCTACAAGAGGTTTGTTCTCGCGCGTTCAAGGAGCTTAGGTTAAGCTTCTGTTTATGTTCGCTGATCAATGCTTATATGTGAATAAAAACCTAAATTCAATCTGTTCATCATATGAAGCCATCGAGTCTCTGCAGAAAATTTGGACTAAACTGCTCAATTTATGTACTTTCTGAAGCATCAAAGTGTCAGTTGCGTAGGTGTCTATGGAGGGACAGAAAGCTCTCATATTTCATCAAAAAGATCTTCATTTGTGTTCCGAAGATGAACGAAAGTCTTAAGGGTTTGGAACGACATGAGGGTGAGTAATTAATGACAGAATTTCATTTTTTGTGAACTATCCCTTTAACTAAGCCTGCATACCTATACTAATCCATGCTTGCATTATTTGTCGTGTTGGAAACCTAAGTATAGGTAAAATAAAAAAGTGAGGCAGCCAACATTGGACAGTTGCCAAAGTGGATTATTTGGCCACCTCTGTTTCTGCTCTCTCTTTTTCGTGCTGAACAAAAGAGCTGTAGCCTGAACATCTGCCAAATGCACTGACCTGGCTAATCGGCAGCACTGCATGTAATTTCAGGTGCAACCATTAAGAACAATCATTGCCAAAACAACGATTCACACCCAAGTTCTCTTTCTTCATGGGTGGCATGCAGTGGTTTATGGTGGACATCTGAAATGAAAAGGCAAAATTAAATCTGTTTGCAGCAGAGTTACACAGTGATAAGCAGGATTTATCACGATGACAGGGGTAATCAACAGTGACGTAATCAACCAAGCAGGTTGCTTTAGGACCTCAATGGCAATGAAAAGAGAAATTAGACACTATATAAACTTTTTATGATGAATCTTGGTTCTTATGATGGTACGTAGGTTCCGCAGTGATCAACAACTGTTTGCATGTTTGTGACAACTGTGCTTAAGTCCCTGATTTGTCCCGAGTAATGAAGCTGCCCACTGAAAAATTAAAAAACCCTCCAGCTACTGCATGTTTTTTGACTTTCCAGAATCATTTAAGCTGTTCCCAACAGTGACTGAGGATAACTAAAGGCGGGCATACACTGTGCGATTTTCGCCTGCGTGAAAACAGAAGTTTAACCATTTCATCTTTAAAGCAGCAAGAAAGAAAACGAAAAGAGGGAGATCTTTAAGTTCTGTAGATATCAAACTAATTACAAATTACTGTTGCTTACCTCCAGTTTGTGTTGCAAAATGGATGAACCATATTACCCACGTCTTGCGATGTAGCTTCCGTGCCTCTTTTATTAATTTGTTAAATGCTCATGTTAAACAAGCTGTTTTTGAAATAAAGCTGTTTTTATTTTCATTGATGACTGATTATTGCAGTGTTCGGACATAGACTGTTAATAATTTTAATTATAGGCCTATAATTCATTGTAATCGACCTAAATGTTTTTAGACAATTTTCAATGAGGAGGAGTAAGCTTCTGTCGAATCTTTGCAGCATGTCGGTTATGCGGGGATGCACTATAAAATTATTGCATGGCAAATGAATTATAATAGCCTATAAATTTAATAATAAAAGTATGCCTTCCCTAATAATAATACAATAATACTAATAATAATTTAATACATTGGAAATGCTAAATACTCTTGATATTGATAGCTGATGCTTGTTTTGACAATATCTCTGGATACACGATATCATGGTCTATTGGCGCAACCCGGCAAAAGGGTTTATCACACATATTTCACATGTATAGTGTGAGCAGTCAAGTCGCAGCTCGATGATCGGACCGTATACTATTACTAAAGGCGCAAACATTCATTAATGCTCAATAAGGGAAAATGATGCATTAAGAAAAAATTAGATGTACACTGTTGAAAAGGATGATCGGTTTCACTATCACTTTGACTTTTGGGAAATATCGAAGGGCAGTACTAAAAAAAAAAGACCTTATAGCTTATTTGTATACATTTCACAAGGGACATGCAAACGTATGCACTCAATTGTATATTGTAGTTTCAATTATAGTGGAATGGCTGTTTGAGTTGTCAGGCAGTACACAAAAAGACTTAGCACACATGAGAAGTTTCACTGCTGGCAAAATGAGAGAGGTTAAATTTGCACCTATTCATTGATTAGCTGATTCAGCCCTCTTGGTCGTTTGTAAAGCCTGTGGAAATCAATAGAACGCAGTTATAGCGCTACATGTACTATATTGAAGCTGTCACCAGAAGATCAAGTAAAACATTGAGGATATTTAAAATCCAACTTTTGAATGAAGGAATATACAGACAGAGCCCTACTTACCATCATCCAGTATGTCAGACTACACAGAGGTTAACGCAAGACTTAAAGCTGCACGCTGGCTGGACAAAGGAATTACAGAGTGTAACAGCAAATGTAGTAGCTAGGTAGGCATGGTAGCGTAATCCTTTAATAAAACTACCTAAGCAGCAGGATTAATGAACATCTATTTTTCTCAACTGATGAAAAGACAAAGAATTAAGGAAGGGGGGTGGTGTGGGCTGAATAAGCCTGTAGATTGAGTGTGATAGTACAATAAACTCTAAAAGCAAAGCTTTGTTGTTTCACTGCAGCATTAGAAGAGAGAGAGAGAGAGAGAGAGGCAGCATGTATCAGGGCCTATAGCACATTTTCCAATTTTCATATGGGCCAGTGATTGGCCTGATAAAGCTGTGGGCTTATTTGTATGCTGGTTTCATCATGCGTGGCGCTCCACCTGACATTAACAAACATCTCTTTGACCACATTTCTGCATATTTCTCCACCAGTCCCCGAAGATGGGCTGACTACAGTCGCCCATATCCTTTTCCCCTTCTGTGTGACATTTGCAAAATACAGTGACTCCCCATTCAACATGCTGTATATGAAAAATGTTCTCATTGTAATTACGCATCCATTTATGTGGGGCACAATCAAACATTGCAGCTGTGAAATGACCGATAATAGCTCTGTCACGCATTATGAGCCTGGGCTTGGAAGCTTTTGACTCTACAAGTCAGGGTTTCCCAGAGGTCTGTTGAGGACACACTGGTTGGTACACAGTTGTGATTAACCATGCATCTCCTTGCCATGAAGTATCAAGGCCTGAGGGACGTTTTCCAGCGTTTCGTGATTTAAGCATGATTTTGAGACGTGGTTTGTTTATTTACTTTACAGTTCCAGTTAGTGCTTATACTCTGAAAATGGATGTTTGGAAGAGTGCTATGCCAATTTTCTTTTTTCTGCAAGTGAAGAAATATTGCATAGTTTTAATTAAAATTACACACTGACGGCTTATTGGCAATGAAGCTAATCTGATAATCTAGATCAGGGGTTTTCAAACTTTTTGTGTGTGTGGACCACTATTTGTAATCAAGAATTTTCACGGACCACCTCATAATACACATAATAAAATATGTCTACACACAGTCCTACCTGAATTAATCCGCACCTCTAAATAGGCTTACTAGTACTAAAACTATAACTGGTCATCACATCAGTAGGCCTACAGGCTTGTTAAAAGAAAGTTTACTGCACACAACGGCTGCCACATATTTAATTTATTTATTTACTCAAGCGCCCAAGGGCATAATCAGGTTCATTTGAACAACAGGCTTATTTCCATAGCAATGGAGTATGAAATCTATACAGTAATAAGAACACTTGGATATAGTCAACATTTCAAAACCTTTGGTGATTTTAGGGGATTATTAATCTTCAGAGTTTTACAAGTCCTCAAAAAGTAGGCTTGAGTTTGTCCACTTAACAGCACATCCGCAAAACAACTGGAAATTAAAATAATAACAGGCCTTATTAATTCCATTTATAAACATTTCGTTTCATATAAACTGCCTATAAAGGCTATGCGTGTGATGTGATAATGAGAACATATTTGCCTCTGCCCTTTTCTCTTCAGAGAACCTGTTGCTATCCACCGATCCATGTTGTGGTTCTAACAGCACTGAACTTGAACGTCACGGCCGAGCGCCACTAGCCTATTTTAGTAATCACACAATAACTTGACAATTTAATTTAAATTTTATAAAAAATATAGGCCTTCATATTCTTTTCACTTTTTTTTTTTTTTTTATGGGAATTTCCTGGTAAAATGAAGGTAAAAAAAATATTATTTTATATTTTATTTTGCCTTTCCACGGACCACCTGCAGTACCCTCGCGGACCACAGTTTGGGAATGGCCCATCTAGATAGTATATGCACACTGATGCTACTGATAGCGTGCTTTTGCAGAGCACATAGTGTGTTTTTTTTGTGAACATGCAGAGCACAACACAACAGCAGTGGTAGATATACTTGTGGTATAAGACCACCATTGAATGAGGGCACATAACAGGGCGTAAAACTTGCCAAGATTTATATTTATTCATTTAGCAGACGTGATTATCCAAAGTGACTTACAAATGAGTCTCCTAAGGAGGCAGTAACACGAGGGTAGAACAGGGTAGAAGATAGAAGATATATAACGATAACAGCAATTTGTATCTCAAGGCTACAGGAAAGCTCTGTGTTTACGATACTGACTCTCTGGAGATGATTCTGTGGTCCCAGTCTCTGAGGAGTCACATTGTTTGTACAAAGCCACATGGTTAACCTGTCTGTGGTTGTCTCCAAAATAAGGTTCAAGCCGCAGCAGAGATGTGGCTCTCTAGCCGATTATACAAGATCAGTAGCGAATCTTGCAGCATAAGCACACATGACAATCTGCTCAAACTAAAACGAGGCTTCTTTCCATCTATGACACTGATAAAAAGCTAAAAATCATCAAGTATTGATCTGCCTTGCGTTGGTGCTTGGAGAAAGCATCCTGCTAATTTATGTACTGTAGTTCCCTTAAAAAAGATTAATGTTTTAAGGAGAGTGTGAAAACCCACTGTCTCTGGTTTTGGAGCAATAATTGAAGTACTGTTCGTCCAGATGCTAGCATTCTGTTAATGAAAAAAAAAAATAGCTCATAAATCCCACTGCTAGCATATGGTACTTATTTATTTTAATATTTGAGATCAGCCTGTCAATAAGGATCTGTACATTTGATTAGATTATTCACATATAGTACTATAGTGATGCAGACATATCATTTTGAGAGTTGTCTTTTCATTATAATGTACATTTGATGAGATTATTGACATAGTACTATAGTGATACAGACATATCATTTTGAGAGTTGTCTTTTCATTATAATGAAGCAAAGCTACAAATGCATTCACTTTGTGTTGATGTTATGTTAGCCCTATTCTCCTGGGTGCCAAACTAATCAGTTGCATATCCAGCATGCACTTACAGCTTCACAATAATGTTTCTCTGCACAAGACTCATTGTCATGTCATTTTGAGTATACAAAGCAATGTCATGCCATGTAAAAAATAATACACATTCTTTTCATCTGCTGCCAGTCATTTCAGCCACTTAGGACTAGCCTATGTCTCATGCTCAGACTCTATCTACTAAAAGAGTGGTTGTTTAATACATTAGCCCCTATTAATGAAGTGAAACCTTTGTTGGAGAACTTTTGGTTTGACAAACCCTCAGAATTATTCCAGAGCTACATTATCTGTTGTTTGCATACTATTAGTTGCAATTAGGCTACCATATATATATATATATATATTTTTTTCTTTTTTTTTTCTCACGTTTGTCTGTTTAAAATAAATGTATTCTCCATCATTCAGTTGTTTTTCAACACAAAATTGCTTTTGAAAAATCATTTGTTTCACCTTTTAGGTCAGGGTTTTGAAAATGTTTTGACTTAACTGAACCGCTGGGGTTTTGTGTTTCTCTGACTTTCGTCAGACTAAGCCAATTAATCATTCTAAATCCCATACACGATAAGGTAAAGGCCACAGCATGCTGCCTCCCTGAAGGGCTTTCAGAAAGGCTTCACTGAACTGGGCTGCTCTGATGAAGAACTTGGATTTTGCCACTTTCAATTAGGTGGGGAATTAGTAAACAGAAAGAAAGAAAGACATGTCGAAAAACAACACAGACTGCCTAAACTTGACATATTTTTATCAACTTGAGCTCTCCTGTTCTTTATTTTATGTTATGTGCCAAAGAGAAAAATAGACAGTACGAGAGACAGAGCAGGAAGAAAAAGGATAAGGAAGTGAGAGATATGCCTTATCTCAAGTACCTTGCGATGCGTTCTGATTGGATTCTGGCAGATGAAGATGGGAGTTTTCAAAGGTTATATTTGTAAGCCACAGACTCGGCTGGCATTCTGCCTTCAAGAGTCGCCTACTAACAGGAACATTTCTAGATCTAATAAAAGGGCCACAGTTCCATTATAGCATGGATGTTCAACCATTCGCTGAACTCTGCGAGACATTATTAGAGAAATATAGTCAAGCAAACTCATTCTCTTTAAATTGTCTTACTGTAGCCTGCAGATGAGGCACTCATAGCCTCATCTGGAATAAGAAAAACCCCTAATGCTATCTTTGTGACTCCAGTCATGAGCTGACATAAGCACTATAATCTGATGTCCGCTCTCAAACATTTATGACAAAAAGCTGACAATGTAATGTCTTTAGTCAGTCAGTACAAAAAAGGAGAGAGTGAGAGAATGGAGAGAAGAAAAGCACCCTAATATGAAAGCATTTGCAAAGTGACACATGCTAAAAACAGAAATGGAAGACAAATAGCTTTGTTTTCCCCCATTAAGTGCTACCAACTTCTTGTATTATGGTGCAGTACTAAACAAATTTTTAGGCATCTCTATGAAATATTTTACTGTACCTGAAAAGATAAAGTTATTCCTTGAAGTTTAGATCAGTTATCATGAAACAACCTGTAGATCAGAGGATTCATCCGTTAAAAAATATTACATCCAAAATATAGTAGTAATTTTAATATAAATATACCCCTATGACACATGCTTATGAAAAAAGAAAATTTACTAGAACTAGAATTGACTGTTACGTAAGCTACAGAGCTTTACTTGGATTGAACATTTGGAATGGTCATGAAAGCATTTTTTATAGTTTTTCTCAATGTTTCTTAATTTCCATTTAGTCTTTTTGCATTATACATACTGTGTATGTACATACTGTACTGTGTATGTTCATATACAGTATATTAAAATCAGCAGCCATTCATGTTTAATTTTTTTTTTAAATTCTCTTTGCATGTTTACTTTCATAAAAAAAAAACCAACAAATTTTTTCACACTTTTGCAAAGTAACACTTAATGTGTGATATCGCTTAGATCAGGGCGACAAGATGGAACCTGTGAAAAAGGACTTCTGATGGAAAAGTAGCTGGCCAGATACAGATACAGTTGAGACCCACAAGAGAGGAAAATAACTATAGAAATGATTTCTCTCTCTCTTAGCCTCATCTCTCATTAACACAGATTTAGCTGCCAGCGCTGAAAATGCCTGTGGTTAAATTAATAGGATGGGAAAGGTCGGCCTACATTTTCTAACACAAGGCATTGCCACAGGGAATGACGAACAGACAGCTTTTTACATGGTTTATCAGAATATTAGTTGATTCGTTAAATTATATAGAGAGGATAATGGACAAGGTACACCATTGTTCGCTTATTTTAACTAGCAGATTATGTGCAATATTCACAGTTACATGTGTAGTGCCCTGACCTGAACAACAACAAAAAAAGAACCCAGAAGAAAATTCAGGAAAATTCTAGCGCTTGCAATTCAAACTGGTGGGTTGTATGTATATGTGCAAACTATCAGATTTGTGAGAGCAGATGTCCTTCCAAATATTTTTACACCTACTTGCCAATTAAACTACCAGGGGATCTGCACATGGATAGACCTTTTAGGGAAATTAAATATCTATTTAAATCTCTGTTTTTTCACAATCAGTCATTTGCATTACAGTATAAACTATGTTGTCTGAATCATTTGAAAGTGGGATGCTATAAATATGCCCAAGTACAGAGGTGGAAAGTGCTTTTATAAAACATTATTTTGTTAAGCTCGTTATAAGCTTGTTATTCATTTGCAGTTTACAATCAATTTATGGCCAGTACTCTGGATGTTAACAGGATGTTTCCTAACCCCATAGTAAAGGATCCAAAAGAATTTGGAGATATAGGAAGTTCATGTGGCATTATAACAAAAAAGAAAAGAACAGTCATTATAAATACTGTTTTTAAAGATAAAATCTCATACAAGCACACCTTTTGAAGTGGCCAAACTGATTTTTTTTTTACTTTAAATTGTTCTCTCCGTGCTAGGGATTACATACATTATCATAAATTGGATATATGAAAGATAGATAGAAAGTTAGTTCACCATAACAGTGCCTAGCACTTTTATCTCCAGTGTTGTACGTTATAACCTGTAGCCTTATGCAGTTTGTTAGAATGTGTGATATTGCATTTTTGGTTGTTTTTTGTGCATTTATTTTCACAGATTAATATCTGAACATGTAATTTGTTTATGTATTGATCTGTGCTTGCCTCACTTTTCTGCGTCTAATACAATCTTCTGATGTATCGAGTCAATTACATATCAAGAACTCACCCTTATTACTCGCCTCTATATTTATGAAAGGAAAAAAAAGTCTTTCTTGAGAGAATGTGTACAAAATATTGCACCATATATCTGCTGAGATTAATTTCTGCATTCACTAGGTTTACAAGAGTAAGAATAACCAGCCCCTTTGTGGGTCTATTGGCAACCGGGGTTATTTGTCTAGTAGGCAGGGTGTGCTGAGTGTGTGTTGAGGTGGTTTAATGAACAGCAAGATTGTTGGCAGGAAGACCGCTGTATAGCTGTAGCGCTGAGAAAACAGCAGGCCAACATAATTGTGCATTGTTCAGCCATAGAACAGGAGGCAGAGCATGTAATGAGCTGTAGCACCCGCTCACGTCTTTCCTAATGGGCTATGACCAGGTTCATCCTTCCAGGGGACTTAGCCACTCCAATCATTGCTATTGCCCATTCCCCCTTGACTTTCTTTCGAAGAACCTAATAACCCCCTCTTCTTCCCTACCGCTTCTGGCTGTTCTTTGTTTTGTCTTTTATTATATACTTTTATATTTCATCCAAAGAGGAAAATTCTGTCATAATTTACTCACCCTCATGTTGTTTCAAACCTGTATGAATTCTTCTGAAGAAAGGGAAGCCATGAGGGTGAGTAAATATAAGCCTTGACATGGGCCACCAAGAATCTTGTTTAGAAGTTTAAGAAGTTTAGTGAGAAATATGTTGATGTTATCTGCAAGATGCTGTGAGAATTTTCTACTGGCTTGTTTTTTCGTGGGGTTGGACAGGTTTGATCCTGTTTTGCATTTTGATTGCTCAAGCCTCCTGCATAAATGGGATTCCAGTAGCCCTACTTCACCGACACGATTTGTTGTGTTTTTTTTATTTTATTTTTTTTTATTTTACCTGAAAGCCTGAGACATGCAGAGTCAAATGCATTTGAAAGCCCAACAGACCAAAATAAACATCAGCGAGTGAAAAGCTCATGAAATTGAATGTCTATGATGCAACAGAAAATGCAAAAACGATTATAAGCTGCCTTTTCTTTCGGAGACCACTCCGCAAGACACAATGGAGGTTTGCTTTGACTCTCTCGTCACGTCCAGCGTTTGATGTCCTGCAGCCAGGGAGCCAAAGTTAATGAATGAGATCGGTGTGTTCTGATTTGCTGCTCTGTTTCTGGGCACTGCGCTCTCAGCCTGGGCTGCAGCCTCTCTAACCACATTCTGACAAGACAGCTGCTTTGAAAGAGAGAACGATGAAGAACGTGAGTGAACGAGAGACTGGAACCGCACAGGGTTGATGAGTCTTGCTTCTCAGCTGTAATGATAAGGGTTTAATTTGTCCTTAGGGGTGCAGGTCACTCTAAAGACGTCCCAAAATTCTGAGACGTCGTTAGCCTAAAGCGAACCGACAGAGCCCGTTATAGCGACAAAAGCCCAAGAAGACGCCCCCGAACATGCAAGTTGATCTGTCATAAATATAGCTGGAGGGGGTGGTGTGTGGGGCGGAGGGGTGTTATTCTCTGTTGGTCTCTTGTTTATTATGTCTTGGGTGTTTCATATAACAAATGGAGAGAGACAGTTTTCTCTCAGGGGTTCTTAGCTTCTCCCCACAGAGCGTGATTAATTGTTATTGTGGTCTATTTTTATGTCGTGTCCTGAAATACGAAGGTACAGGAGAGGTAGCTTGACAATGTAGCTCTGGGCTCTCGCTGACAGTGTTTGCTTTATGGTATTTTCATATTTTATGGCCTTGGCTGATTTAGTTACTTCAAAACATTGCCCGCCATTAGATAGAACACAGGTGCTAGCGAGCCCTCCCTGCCAGCTATAGCCCTGCGGTCCTGGGCAATGCTTTATAGACGTGCTAATGCACCGCAGACAAGCATGTCTGACAGATTAGGGGACGTCGGAGAGACTCTCAGGACTCTCTTTCATCTGTTCGTGTCTTAATAATGATTACTCCACAGGCTTAAGACCAGATTTGTTGTGCCTGAGACAACTCACCCTGGTTAAGAGGAATGCTTCAGGTTTAGCCACTAGAAGGACCAGGCTGCCAGGATGGAGAATTTGAGTGGGCAGACATCCGCTCAGAGATAGTGGAGAGATGCTACCTGGGTGCTGCTTACTGGACTGGATAGGGAAAGAAAGAGAGACAGGGAGTGATTCTAATTATAATGCTCCAGCCACAGTGCTGTGGTGGGTTGTAGCTTGCATGAGCAACCACAAAAAGCTGACTTTTGGTTTAATTTGGAAGACTAGCAATAATCCAGACTAAATCTCTTAAAGCTGCAGCTTTCCCTCTGACGGATTAAGGGGCAGTCTTAAAAGGATAAGAGCTGCTTATCAGAGCTTCCCTCAACACTTCCCAGTGACTTCCAAAAAAGTGTATATATGACACTAGTTACAGTCAGATAATGTGGCCATATATTAGCGATTATGTATCACCTATAGAATACACCTATTGTATAAGCAAGCAGAAAGTACTGAGATCATGTAATATTGGAGTAAATGAGTAAAACAAGCAGTAGGAAGCTATTCATTCCTAAGGCAGGAAAACAGTATGTTAGGAAGCTTACATCTGTTTTCTACATTTTCTAGAAATATAAACTCATCTTCCATTGGTCAGATATAATCTAGCCTCTTGAAAATCAGTAGGACATGTTTTATATCTGTGTTATTATTTAGACATTCATATTTGACTCTATTTCTAATTCCTAAAGGGATAATTCCCCTAAAAATCATTTACTCACCCTCATGTCATTCCAAACCTGCATGACTTTCTTTTTTCTGTTTAACACAAAAAACAGTCACACATATATACATATATAACACATTTAAATACAAAATCAACCAAAGTGCTAAACAAATATACAATAATAGTATAGTACAGTATAGGCTAATAGTATAAAAGTCAATAATAGTATTAATACTACACTAGCATAGTTTCAAATGTTACATAAAACAACTAAGTTTTAAGAAGTGATTTAAAAACCTCTGAAACTAAACAAGATGATATTTAAAAACGGGTCCTTGAAATCCTTGAAAGTTTGTGAATCTTTCACATCTCATGTTTTCTCATGGTTTATTGTTGAGCTGTCAAGTTGTCATGTTGAAATAATCAGTTCCAAGACCTTGACACATTTTTATTTTATTTAATATTTTATTTGATTATTTTAATTTTTTATAGGATGTACCAAATATTCTTCACTTTTATGCAAAACATAAATACGACAAATAGAATATCAGATCTCTGTCAAATGGCCAAAAATAAATGCAAAAAAAAAAAAAAAAAGCTTTTTTTGCATAGTTGTTTGACAGATGAAAACTGTAACAATGTATTTTACAAGGTAACACGATGTCACTTTGCTCTCACTTGAAATGTGTCCCCACATTAAGTCCTTGAATTTGAGGGTATTGGACCTGGAAAGTCCTTTATCGGAGGGGCTGTCCTTGAATTTAAAGGGACCTTTCAAGGTGTGGGAACCCTGTAACTGTTTTTGTCCATACAAGGAAACCCCACTGACTTCCACTGTATGGACCAAAAAACACTTGAGACATTTGTTTTTGCAAAATATCTTCTTTTATCTGTCAGAAGAGAGAAAGGAACATGAGTGTGAGTAAATAATGGCAAAATTTCTTTCTTTTTTTTTTTTTTTGATGAACTATCCCTTTAACTAACTCTTAAGAATGTCATATTCATAAGAGTAGATACATTTATGAAAATAAAAATGAAGAAATATGAATGTCTGTTAATTTTGCATATAATAGTTAGGCAGCAAAACATAACCATGAAAGCTACATTTTTTGGTTTTGTGAATTGATCCTTTTCATAATCCGAGACACAGCTGTTTAGCTATGCCTATATTTATTTATTTATTTATCTACAGGAAGTGGATTGACAGGATTGCATATGCACACCTTTTCAGTTTTCACTTTGAATACATTTCATATTCGGAACATGGCAAGACAGCTGGAAGTTTTATTTACTCGCTTGATACAACACCGCAAAACAAGCATTTGTAAAGTGGATAACTCTTAGATCTAGAAGGAAGTTGGTGAACAAAGCCTGTGGTTGTCATTACTTGAATTATTTATCTACTTTTTTCTTTTTTTCGCAGCAGCAGCGAGGCACAGAGCAAAATGCGAATGCATCCAAAATGAGCCTGTTTGTTTAAAGCTCCATTAATGAAGTGTTACTTTTTTTCTCTTTTGTTTTTGGCTGTCTCACTGTCAGGGCTGCTAGGGGAACAAGCACTAATCCAGCACGTCATGATATGTGTTGTTTGAAATTGCATGAAAGCGAGAGGCTGCCATGTGTCTCACGGGGGCGAAGAGCGAGAGAAATAGGACTCCGCAGGGGCAGAGGCACAGAGAGCACAACCTTTTTTGGTCTAGAAAAGCGAGTATCCAGTGGGGAGACGATCACTAAGGGAGCAATGCAAAAATAGAGGTGTGTGTGTGTAATTCTTGTTTACAAGGTGACACCTTTTTAACCTCCTATTAACTGCATGCTCCTGAGAGCATATGTTCTCCACCGGGAGAGGGACGTCACTTGATTCTTTCCCTCTGAATTCACCTTAAAGTTACTTTCTGGGTGTTAATTAACAAAGAATCCAATCCCACCGATCTGTTCAGGTTTTAATTAGCGAATCTAACAATATGCAAGAAACCCATATTAACAGAAATCACTACATATTGGTTTTGTAAGAACAAAAGGAGAGATAAATGCTTTCTCTCTCCTAGAGCCGATACCCCTGTATTGTTTAGGCTGACCTCGTCTCTAGTCTAACAAATGATCTCTATTAAAGCAGACCTGTTAACCAGGACAATAATTATGCCGCATTTATCGGAGGGGCTGTTTGCCAGTCTTGGTATGTTCGTCCAACTACACTCTCAGTATGGGCATCTATAAAGGTAGATGGTTGATTGTGATAGTTATAATGAGAAAAATAGAGAGAATAACAAGGAGTCTAGCCATTAAATGTAAAAATCAGCTTCACTTACCATATTAGTAGTTTGTTGGCATATCTGGATAAAACTGGGATGGATATGTGGAGTGTTTTCAGATAACACAAGGATTTCGAAGACAAATACAGTCAAAGAATGAAACAGCATATTTTGTGTCAATAATTACCTGAACGCAAGCTACTGAAATTCCCATCAAATTCCCCCTGTAGATGTTTTAACCCCATTTTTTAAAAAATATCTTAAATTGCTTATTAACCTACAGCACAGGACCCCAGGTGTCAGATCTTCTCTGTTTCTGCTAATCAGAGGAAGTGCTATTTTTCAAAGCTCGAACTGAACAAAATTGGAGCTGTTGAAGATCTCTTAGGTTGGCATTATTCTCGTGTAATGAGTGTAAGAGAGACCAATTATTCCACTTGTCATCAAAACAGAGGAAGATTAACTCTTCTCCACTTTGACACTCTCCAGCAGTACTATCTTTTTATAGATGTTTGCACTCTTGATCCGTCTGTGCTGCACTGATGTTATTTAATTTTTTTTTTCATAGCATACGCTGCATGTTCGCATCTGTGTGCCGTTGCTATGCTTTTTTTAGTGCACGATAGCTTCATCAACAAGCCTGCCACCTGAACAAAAACACAGAGAATCCTGTGGCTCATCATGCAAAATGGCCACAACTTTCTCTGAAGAGCGGCATTAAAATGCTAAATTAGAGATACAGCTACGCTGTGCATACGGAGGCGGACCCATTTTCGCCAAGCTTAGCTTGAATCCCAGTTAAGTATTGGGTTTTGAAGCTTAAATTGTCCAACTGCAGAGGGATTTCACCACTTTGCTTTTGAAAAACATAATGTAGATTAAATGGAAAGGCCGCAGTTGGAGCCCTCTGAATAAATGAAAAGAGTCCAGCTCTATAGGATATCACATTTTTTATTAGCCTGCAAGGAATAAAATTGCCCGCTAATCAGGAGTAGCCGAATGACAAAAGATGAATGAAATGGTTCGCCACTGCTCTTGACACAAAGACAAACCAACACATCTGAATCTGTACAGACACAGTGAGCCTTAAGATATGTCAGGCTTTGAAAACTGCTGCGCAAAAGCAAAAATACACAAGCACACCCACGTGTGCATGCACATGAATGCACTCTGACGTCTTTGATAAGAGACAATTACCACACATTGTTTACGGTGCAAGCCAAATTATTTCAGCTCTTTATTTCAAGGAAGTCTTGGTGACAATAATGTGACACAAGGTGTGCTATTACTCTCATTATACCGGCACAATGCCAAATACAAATCTGATCTTTAACAGCGCAAATGCAGATGTTTGAAGCACAGAGGGGGTGATGTGCCATCCGTATGCTGTTGTTTTTTGTTGTTGTCCACAACCCCCTACCATGCTCTCCTCCCCCCAAACCTGTTTGGCCCTAAAGATGGTCTAATACAAATTAAATTAAAGAAAGTCAGCACAGATAATCCTGGTGTGTTTCAGCTGCTGTGACGGCGTGGGGTCAAGCCCGCAGCATCTGGCCCTCCTCGCCACAGCAAGCCCACAAGCTGCTCCGCTCTCTCTGGGAGCTGGAGCAGAGCAGCACCCCTACTGGCCCACTTAGGAGAGTGTGTGTGCGTGCACATGTGGTCAGGCCCAGGATGTGGGAATGTAAAACAAGGGTGTGAGCCTGTCAGCACGCATGTAAAGTGTGTTGCTGCTTATGTGGATTTATTTGTTTGTACAGTGTTAAAGGAGTGAAGGGAAGGGTGTTAAATAAGTGTTGTGGTGTAGTTGGGGGAATGTTTTGAAGCAAATCGCTAATTGAAAGACAGTCCCTCGTGTAACGCACAACGCAATGGTGTGAGGGGATGATGTTGTGGAGTGGTGATGGCAGACTGTCAGCACCCTGATGAACATCTGCTCATTGGTCTACAGATGAGCCACTGATGTGTGGCAAGGTAAAGTGTCGCTCTCAATCCCGATGCTGACAGCTGCTAAAAAAGGCCATTTCAAATATTAGGAGCAGATGTGTTCCTATGTGTACTCTTATAGTATTGCATCATGAATTGTGCTGATTGGGTCAAGCTTGTTATGATTACAGTTGAGTTGTTATCCTCCCATCTGTCCATTAGGGCATTAGCGCCCAGCCACTACTACGTCTGTCATCCAGCAACGCTTAGTAAGGTGGTAAAGTGCATAAGGGCATAAACTGCAACAAGAGCTTGGAGAAAAGGCGGGGGTTGATTTTTGCATCTTCGCAGTCTTTAATTGCAATGGATGTGCTTTTTTTGCTAGAAAAACAGAGCAAAACATTGTTACAGAATGTAATAAAAAAAAATACAAATACATTATTTAGCAGATAATTTTGTCCAAAAATGGATTAAAATCCAAAAACGTTAAGAAATAAAGGAGCCAACAGTATTAAAAGGGCAGGTACATTTAAAGTCTTTAATTTTCCTTTCTTTTTTTAACATTATGAATATTAACTTTTTCGCATTGAATGCATTTTAAAAAGAAAGAAAGATGAGGATGAGGAATAAAATCCTCAACAACATACAGTATAAAGAGAAAGAAAGTATTGTTAAAGCGGCTGATTTAAATGTGAAGAAGTGAATGATTTTTAGAACTCCTTATGAGAACCACAGTTAGATTGTTACATAGTGGAAAGAGAGAGAGGCTTGAATCTGTCATCCGTATTAGCATCACCTTAAAATGTCTAGACCGTGTGCTAACTGCTACACTGTCGCTCTGGAGCCCAGGATCCGAAGCCAAGTATGCAGTAAACATTGTTTGTTTGAATAAGTGGGGAAGGTTGGAGGGATTAGTGAAAGATGATGAAGTTCGCACCGCTTCCTGTTTGCACATTGCATCTCCCCGCATCTCATCTGTTAGGGATGTCAATAAGGAGATGTCAATAAGGAGGCTGGCTCAATCCATCTTAGAAAGGGGGAAAAGAGAGAAATGAAAAGACAGAGTGAGGAAAGAGAAAGTGCACTTGAGGCAGAGACAGACAGGGAGTATATCCGGGGAGACTAAGAGTCTGTAATGAGTTGCTGCAAATTTCCATCCACAGGGGAAAAAAAAAAGAATCCTGGAAAGATGCTTTTGTGCCTTGTCATTGTGAAAAAGGTGCCGGGCTTTCGGCGGGGGAGGCAAATGGGCTGAAAGTGTGTGGGGGGGATGGGGGGTCTGTTAGATATCTCAGTACGTTGACAGATATTTGGGAGAACATACCTCTAGATACTATGTCATTATTTTGGATCAAAGTGTCAAGCGGATATATGATTTACACTCATAACAAAAGCAGCATCCAGAATGGATGAGTCGGCACTCCCTGCTGGAGCCCAGTGCTGGATATTACACTGATGTAAAGGTGTTCACATCGCTCATGTCCGCTCACGCCTGTCGAATGAGTCTCTGTGTGTATTAGCGAGTGTGTCTGTGAGGGAGAGAGAAACAGAAAGATGCATGACTATGGTGTAAAAATATCTATCTATCTATCTATCTATCTATCTATCTATCTATCTATCTATCTATCTAATATGAGCAAACCTAATATGAGCAAATTAACTAGAACCACTAAAAATGCTAGATGATACAGACAGAGCTGTTTAAGTATTTAGATTACAATAATTGTTTGAAAATTAATGTATATGATTATCATATATTTATACTTTAAAATATTCATGATTAATTTGTACTGTTCAAAAGTTTGTCAGTAAGATTTTTAAAAGAAATTAATAATTTTATTAAGCTAGGATGCATCAAATCGATCAAAAATGACAGTAAAGACTTTTACATTTTTACAAAATATTAATTTTTTAAACAAATGCTGTTCTGTTGAATTCTGTTGGATGAAAGAATACTTAACTGTTTTCAACAATTATAATAATAGGATACATGTTTTTGTCATATTCCGATCATTCTGGAGCACCAAATCAGCATATTAGATCATTTCTGAAGGATCATGTGGCTCTGAAGACCGGAGTAATGATGCTGAAAATTCAGCTTTGCCATCACAGGAATGAATTGCATTTTAAAATATAATGAAATAGAAAACAGTTATTTTAAATGGTTATAATATTTCACTTGGTGAGTATATACACAAAAAATTACTAACCACAATCTTTAGAATAGTAATGTAGTCATGATAGATTTCCTAAAAATACTAAGAGCCACAATTAAAAGAAAATTCTACTAATTTAGTAGGAAAATAAAGACTGTACCTCAATAACCTGTGCGTCACATCCTTTTATCTGAAGGAAAGTGAACCGACACAGGTTTGTACATCCTGCTATTATCTATCATCCAGGTGACTCTCCTTTTCCATCCCTGGTGACGCCAGGTGGATGCGAGGAGCCTTTTGAATAAAAAGAGTGAATGCCTTTTAGTCTAAGCATTTGAAATAGAATAACATTCCATTGGAGTGACTTCTACAAGTTCTGCGAGTTTCATTAGTTTCTATGGCTAAATTGTCCTTTGAAAATGCAATATGATAGCCAAGGCCCCCCACCCACACACCACCACAATTACACACACACTTTTCTTCTATTATGACCAGTATGCTTCCTGTAAAGCATCCAAGCAGATTGTGAATTCTTCGAAACACACACAGACACAGACAACGGGTTGAGAAGGATATTGTAACATCCAAAGAGCTATTTATAGTGGACAGAGTATCTGATCAATTCCCAAACACCACAGGCCAACAACAAACCCAAGTGTTCTTGTAAAAGAGAAATATCAAAGTACGCACACACACTCTCACATGTACAGTAGATCAGAAAGGAGTGTCACAGTAGGAATGTGGCCTAACGTTAGCAAACGACTCAACAGAATGACCCTCCTTGCAGGAATGCAGATATGCATGATAGGAAAGGTTATTTAAATCTTTTCATCACAAAAAGGCAGAGTTCTGACATATGATGACCTTATGAATTATTAACATAGCTGCTATTAATGTATGCATAATTAATCACACACAAACTGAATGGAGCCTATAGCCCTTAGCATATGTAGATTGAGTCTTTTACAGGATCAAACAGAAGGGCATTTTCTTTTTCCCTTCTCTGTTAACGGTGCAGCTGTTGAGCTAGGAAATAGCCATTTCTGCTTTGGTTGTTTATAAGAGCTTTGTGATTGTTTTCTTAAAGGAATATATCTACTACACTTCACAGGAAAAGCAACGCTGAATGAATGAGGTAGGGAAGTGTATTGTGTTTACTCATTAGTAACACACTGTTTCGTCCCCATGGAGAAATGCTTTAGTTAGTGGAATAATGCGATGCCGAATGTGCGAAGGTTACTGCAGGATACGGGCTTAAAAATGATTCCTTTACGTATTTTTTGTGAAGTTGTTTTTTGAAAATACAAATCACTTTGAACCCACTAGGTGTTTTTTTTTTAAACAACTGAACACCATACAGCCAGTTTAAAGCTCCAAAAGCGTTTATCCTCGAAAATGGCTCCCTTTCATAATAAGATGGATTTGCAACGGGCCAAACTGAGTTGAGTGTGAATTGACAGGTGATGAAGTGGAATGATCTCGGGGATATGGCAGCTTATTTGTCACATGGGCTCCCGTAGCGATTGATTCGTTATAATTTGTGTTTGTAGGTAGCCGGCTGCTATTAAACATCAACAAGTCCTCATATTCATCACGGTTCCTGCCGAAGAGGCAGAAATAGAAAACGTAATCTCATCCCGATGTCAGGGTGAGCCTGAGGCGCTCCTTCACCTCCCTTTATACTGTCGAGCCCCCCCTAGGGCTCACACAGTCTGGAAGAGAATCTGGGGGGGGAATCTATAATCTAGCAGATGGCAGAGGATCTATGGGAAATTCTATAATCAGGGGTTGGCAACCTAACACCGGGCTGAGGAGCGCTGTGTTTCTCTGAGCTGGGGAAGGAAGGATAAATCCACTCCTACCAGGTGCGAAGATGAAGCTGCTGTGGTCCGTTCCTGTCGTCACGGGTGCCGCGTGGAAGGAGACGAGCGGCTTAGAGATGCTGCAGACCCACCGAAAAGATGGTGGGGTGAAAATAGAAGGCTTCAAGGGAGTAGGAGGCAAGAAAACAATGAAAATAAAAGTAAAGGAAGGCCTGCATGTCATAGAAGTAAAAGGAAGAGTGTGTGATGTCTGTGCAGAGCGACTCCATGTTGAGATTGGCTTTCAATATGCCGGCGGGTGAGAGACTCCCCTGTTCCATTCACACAGTCAAACGGCTCACACGTAATTTCTCTGCAGCCTCACTGCAGCAATACATTTGTAGACATATAGACATCTCCTAAGCCTCCGTGGAAAATGCCACCCTTGCTACAGGCTCATTTCTGCTCCTATCACTAAGCCCTGCTCAACAAAGTCTGTCTCCAGTTTTGCCATTTTTTAATGCACTATGCACTACCTGCCTTTGCCTCATGATAACCTCTCTTCGGTAAGCTCCTTGTGGATGGAGGTGAATAAACAACAGTACTCATTATGAGTGCCGATTTCCTCCCAGCACTCTTGGGACTGTGTAAATAAGCTTTAAGATGACTGAAGAGTCAGCTTTCAAATAACTGCGAGCACCAAACTGCTATTAAAATGAGTCAATCCTTCATATTGTTTTTTTTAGTTCATGTAATACATAATGGTGTTTTTTTTAATATATAAAAAAATAATCTTAATTAGCCGCAGCATTGGTATTTAGAGGAGAATATGCTTTTCCACCTCTGACTATGACATAGTAGGAGCATCTGAACTTTAGTGGAGTTCAGAAGAAGAAAAGGGGACTCGCTTGATCTTTAAGACTCTCTCTCTCTTTTTTTTTTATTTTTATCCCCAACCACTACCTAAAATGAAAAAAAATAAAAAATACTTTGAGCTTTAATTTAACTAGTTTTGTGTCCTGGAATTAATTTAATGGGCATTTTATCTACGGTGGTGAAAACAAGGGTACAGTCTGATAATTATTAATTGCTGTTCTGGCGTGCAGTTTGAATTAGTGCATAATTTGCATGTGTAAATGCAAGTACAGGCTGATGTATCAGTCTCAGAAGAGATAATACATAAATTGCAGCAGAGGTGTGACAAGTATGTTATTTTCCCATTTTTTTGCCACCTGAAGAACTCCTGCTCCGCTCGCTCGTTGCATCTGGCCTCTGTACAATGAACGCTCTCGCATCCGGACTATGGAACCAATTGTCACGCTGGGAAGAAGGCAAATCAAATCTCACAGCGGCAACTAAGCGAGGAGATTGCTTTTCCTCTCCACTAGCTGAAGTTGGAAGAGTTTGCTTGGGGTTAGAGGCTGCAGGTTGGAGAGAGAGAGAGAGAGAGAGAGAGAGAGAGTGAGAGAGAGAGAGAGAGAGAGAGAGAAATTAGGTTAGGGTGTCGCCTAGCTCTCTGAAGGTCTCGTTTACCGCCCCCTTTCCATTACTTTCCTCTCCGGCCTTTCCGCCTTCGCTCACAGAGCTCTTAAGGTGCGATTTGCCCCACCAGACCCTTAAGTATGTGGGAAGAAACACAACAATAATTACAGGGATAGGGTGACACTGGCCGCCAAACTGGGGCCGCTCGGATCATAACAACACATTGTAGAACCTGATTAAGTAGCCATTTGTGGCAGCTCGTCTGTAGTTTAAACAACCCTCATCTCCGAGCCTGAAACCCAACCTCTGTGAAAGAAATATTGATAGTCCTTATGATTTGATGGCGGTCAGTGGTGTAGGCATACAGTACATTACTTTACAGGAAGATTGCCGCTAATGCATGGAAGCTCTCTGGCATAAAGACCTCTAAGGGCCAAGGGCGCCTCTTAAATGCCCTCTGGCCATCAACCTGAATTAATGAAAAACACAAGAACATTGCGGAATACAACTGATATCACTTTTTGAGGGAAGCTTACTAATTATCATGATCCATTAGTGAATCATCACCACACATCAATAGATGCTTTTGTTGTGGAATAATGGCACTTATCTATCACGTTCTTCAAAGAACGTGTTGATATCTGCTTGAATACAGTACTGAAGCGCATTTCGTAATCTCCAGCAGTGAGATGCACTATGGAACAGCAGCTGCATTTGCATAACTGAAGCTATTACTCCAATTAGCCCATTCTGATATAAGCGGAGGGATCAAAATGTCAACAGAAGGAAATCTGCTGAGATGACGGAGCCTGCATCATCGACAGTGACTCTTCTCGTAAAAGGGTTAGTGATCCGTGCAGTGTAACTGCGTTTCAACAGTGCTCTCATTTGTTTTAAGTGCCGTGGCCGAGGAGAGAGCATAGCTTCGTATGTGTAGATACACAAGTAGGACGGACTCTCGCTCTCCCAGCAGAGATCTGGATAATGCCGCTCAGAACCAATTATGGGCCGGCCACATAGAGGCACATCATTCGGAAATTTGTATACTGTCTTTTTTAATGAAGCTTTCCCCTTGTTACTTAGTCCATTGCTATTCATTAGTACTTTTGTGGACGACTGTAGAGATGGAAAGGTTCTGTAATGAGTTCTCACAGGGACTAAAGTAGAGCACAGGTGGCATAAAACACACACACACACACACACTCACACACACACACACACACACACACACACCTACCTACCCCTATCTATCTATCTATATAGCAAATATTTCAGAACTGAGGTGTGTGTGTATATGTATATATTTAGATATACAGTATACCTCAGTTCTGAAATATTTGCTCATGCCTGTTACTTTGATATGAATGGAGTCAGCCCTGACAAGAACAAAGAGGCAAATAACTAACTTGTGAGCTACAACGAGAACAAACAAGAGTATGTTCCAAATTGAAGTCTGCTAATATAATGTTAATTAAAATGGCTTTTTACAAATGATCTCTGTGATTACAATGACTTAAGGTTTAATTAGAAACATAGCAAACACCCACACAGGCAACACCCCCCCCCCCCCCCACCCCCCCACCCCCCCCACCCCCCCACTCACCCTCACCGTCACACACACACATAAATGAGAACGTTAACCTTCAGTGGGTACAGATTTCACCAGCCCAAACATCTCAATTAGACGCCTGGTCACCCGTCACTTGTAATTAAACCATTATAATGTGTGGAGGTAATTAAGATGTGTGGAGGTGAGGCAGTAAGCAGCAGCTTATTGACTGGAGATGGAAGAAGATCTGAGGTGGACAGTGATGAGCATTACTACACTAGAAAAACAAGATTCTTTTTATTTTATTTTATTTGAATATATATAACAGGCCTCTAAAGATATGACATATTTTATTTAAAAATTTATATTGTTAAAATGAATTCAATCATGACAATCACGTTAATGTATTTGGTCTTGGCAGGCTAAATCTGCTACGCATGCTGCTGTTGCTAAATATAATATAATATAAAAAATATTAAAAACCAGTAAAAGTATGTTTCCAGAAGTAGGATCCAATAAATCCATTGTGAAATTAATCCTGCATAACATGTCACTTATGTAGTTGTTGACATGCACTACTTGCGCTGTAGGGATCTCCTAGTCACTGGTGATGTACACAGATGAAGGAAATTGGCATATTTTTGGGATCATAGATCTTTATGCAGAGTTATTCCATCTGTGATTATGATAGCTTGTATCTGTCTCCCAGCAGCTAGTGTGGAGGTCCCTGGCTGGCGGCATAATCATTGGTCTTGTTGCACTGTCTGCATTAACCTTCTTATCGTCTGGGTGACTGCTGTTGTCAGAGGGGCTGATGGCTAGACATACCCCTGGAAGGAAGCCATTGAATATTTTCCATCTCAGTTTAGAATGAGCTGAAGTTGAATCTTAGAGGCAGGTTTCTCCCCATGGAAAATACATGCATCAATAGTAACCAGTTAGATTCAAAATGTTTAATCCAAACAGGAAAACAGCCAGTTTTTCCACTAAATTAACATAATATTTTAATATTATATAACATAATATTTTTATGCACCAATTAAGCAACAGCCATTTACAGTGATATTAAGCTGCATATATGTTTATACTAATCATTTTCAATATGAAAAATGCCATGTGGACACTTTTTCACCAAGCAAATGAATCGTTGAATCTAGGCCTGGTTTCGCAAACAGGGCTTAGATTAAGCCAGGATTAAGCCTTAGTTCCATTAGGACATTTAAGTAGCTTTTATAAACAATGTCTTAGAAACATATTTTAAGATATGTCAGTGCAAGTATCTCAATCATCAAGCATCAAACAGGCACACTAGGCTTAAGCCTTGTCTGTGAAACCAGGGGCTAGATTTCCGATTCACTGAAACGAACAGTTTAAAGTATTCATTAGTCAATTAATTGAACTTACCAACAAGACTTAGGAACAGGTCTTTCTCAACACTCTAATTCCTGCAAGTCACAAGTCAAAGAGGATTGTGAAATTAGTCATGCTGTTTACAAAATTTAATGACCAAATATGAAGTGCATTGAAGTATTTGCATTATTCATGATGTTGATTTAATTCCACAACACTAGCAATACCGCCACAAATATACTGCGAACACTCAATAAATATATCACCCAGTTCTACTGTGTACTTTTAGTCATTTATTTAGAAAGTGCTGCCTTCCAGAAGACTCTGAAGTCTCTTTCTCAATGTGGGTCAAAGAGTCATCAAATGCAGATCATTGAGGCCTTTTCATCTGCAATTGCAAAGTTAAAAAAATCCCCTGGCACGCTCTTAATTTCTTCCCTCTGTATATTTATTTCTTTGATATTTCCACATTAGCATCCTCAAAAGTGTTGTGAGGAAAAGCAGCACTCGAAGAGAGGAAACTTTCTTCTCTAACCCCCAACACCACTCCTCTATTCCCCAGTCTGGCTTAATGACATTTTGAAGAGTGTGGTCTGACTAAGGATGTTTTTTGGGTGGGGGAGGCTGGAGGAGTGACGACAGGAGCAGACTCACTGCAGCAGAACAGGCCACATGTGCTTAGAAAGAGAATGGGGGAGTTTGCCTTTGAAAGCCCAGGCAGCTAACTAGAGTCTTTGTGTAAAATAACATTTATATTGAAAGGCAATTACTGGTGACATTATTTTGGTTGCTGCATAATTAAATTCATTTTTGTTCCCTCTCTCTCTCTCTCTCTTTCTTTCTCTCTCTCTCCCTCTTTAATTCTGTCTCTTTCCCCCAGACGGAGAATTATTCCATTGACTCCAGTTATGTAAACAGCAGAGCACACCTAATTAAAAGGTATGTCTTTATAAAGCAATCCGATTAACTTATCTAACTTATTTTGATGCGTTCTTAAAGCGGTCAGATCATAGCTTGTTTTCATATTTTCTTTTGTATTATGCTAAACATCCTATTTGCCTGTGCAATGAGCAAAACAAGTATTATAGTATATATTCTGCTTTTTATCACGTCAACTGGGTGTACCAAGTGTCAGATATTTAGGAATGAAATGTTTTTGCATATTAGTTTCAATGGGTGGACATTCAATTACAGTACAGTACAAAATTACAACACTCTTTATCTAACAACAACAAAAACTTACGATATGGCCCGTTTAAGATGCCATTTTTCATTAAAAATAACCAAAAATAAAGTCTTAGGGTTGGTCACATATCGTATAGGCAAGATATTAATGCTCAGAATGTTTATAAATGGCCAGTGTTAAGCTTTAATAATTCAGTATTGTAAGAGATTTAGCACATCCTCATCAAACTTTTTTTTATATGAATAATTCCATCAAATCCCTGCAAACGTGTATACATATTACATGTTAGAGAATAGTAAAACTGTAGCCCAGAGCGGAGGAGGCTTGGGCGGTTAAGCTACATCTGTGTAGATGTTAATCTGATAGCTAAATCTACATGAATTTTAATCCCGGAATTCCAAAGGATTCTTCCTCAGTGCACACAAGGAGGGCTTTGTAAGGCCACGGAGATAAGGAAAAGGTAACGTTATTTCGTACTGTGGAAGAAAAGAGCAAGGACAATAGATCCTTTGTACTGGCAGGACTTGGCTAGCATTCCTCAGTTCACCTAAAAGGAGGCTATTGACTGGCATGGAGCATTGGCATGCAGACGTCCCTAATGAAGGTCCTTGGCCGCCTGGGGCCCTGGCTGCTACGGATGTGCACAGGGACTGTAATGCCTCTTTTACCTGGAGCAAAAAAACATTCCGGTGTACCTCAGTACCGCATTTTTCAAACCAATTACAGCAATTTTATCTTCTAAAAAAGCACTGCCTATGTTTACATAAACAAAGAGTATTCAAGTGTCGACTGTTTGGCTCTGCAACACTACAAAGAAATCCCCTCTGGAGCCTGTGGGCGCACAGACTGGGACAGGTGCAATTAGACTGATAAAATCAGAGGCTGCACTACCACCATTGCAGTGACATTGCTAGAATCCCTCTCTCCCTCCTCTCTTTCTCCTTAGAAGAGGCTGCAGAGATACTTTTGTCTATGTATGTCAGTGTGTGTATGTGTATGCATGCGTTTCTGATCCTCTGTTGCTTCAGAGGCTGAATGTGTTCCACTGGGCTAACTATCAAATTAAGGGAAATCAGGCTTGTTCACTGCAGCTGTCTCTTGGCAGCTTTTTATTTTATTTCTACCCCTCTCACTTTATCAAGTCATATAATGTGGGTAAAGAGGGAAAGCAGTTTGCTCAAATTATTAAACCTCTTTCTTTAAACATCCAGGGGTTTATGTGACCAACATAGGTTTTCCTAAATAAAATGTTTACGTAAAAAAACAACAACTATGCAATAAAAGAATCGTAGCTTTTGTCAAAATTCTAAAGTATTTCTCTTCCAGGAAAATGAACCATAAATATTGATGGCTCATCTGTATGCAGGGGTGTTATACAAGATATCTGTGTCTGTGCAGTTTTATTTAACGATTCACATGAATATAAATATACTTTTTTAGAGAGATAGTTCTTTTTACACACCCTCAGGTTCCATTAGTTAACACTGGTTAATGCCTTAACTAAATAAAAATGAGCAGTACCTTTGTTACAGTATTTATTCATCATTATTAATGCCAGATAATACAAATAAAACTGTTCATTGTTAGTACTTGTTCGGGTCTATTAAATAATGTTATACTTTTGATTTTAAGAAAACTGTGTCAATACAATGAAAGTAAAAAAGGCAATCAAGTTTTAAAAAGACAAAAAAGTATTTTTTAAGTCAATTTGGATTTTGACAACCCTAGTCCTCATTTACTTTCATTAGAGAGAATGTTACATAGACGAGAGAAAGCCAGAGCTTGAGAGTCTGACATGAGGGTGAGTAAATGATGACAGAGTTTTCATTTTTGGGTCAACTACCCCATAAATGCCACTGCAATCAACAGACGTATTTCTGAAACAGTCTATATAAAGCCAAAGCAACACAAAAGAGCTCTGCACAGCCACAGTGAGTGCAGGCCATTGACCCCCGATCCTTTATCCCAGCATATAAGAATTTGAGAAAAAAACACCTATTTTCAGCTACACTCTCTGTGTGGCTGGAAGATAAATAAAGGTAGCAAGGGGTGAAGAGAGAGTGAATGATGAAACCAAAGTTGACAGTTAAATAACACTATCCTTCTTTGTTGTCTTTTCTCCTTGACCTGGCTGTAGCACGTCAACATTCAAGGACATGGAAGGAAACAGTCTGAAGGACAGCGGGCACGAGGAGAGCGACCAAACCGACAGCGAACATGATGTTCAGAGAGGGCACTACGCTGACACGGCTGTCAACGACGTACTGAATATGACCGTACCCCCCAACAACTCGCAGCTACATGACCAAGGTAAGACAGAAAGATCTTGACTAGCTGAATGCATATAGGAAGAAACAAAATCAAGACTTAGCTTCGCAGGCAGAGTTGGCCCAGAGGCGCCTCGCTAATGCACAGGCAGCACTTCTCTTCCTGGAGTCTTTGATACGAGCCCGAGAACATTATTGATGGATGTGAGCAACGTCTGCAGTCGACTGCTACACTTCAGATCCAGACCTAAATGGCAGCAATTAGGCTGACAAAGGTTGAAGGTGGAAATCTACATATCACGCAGTCTCCTCATACATAATTCACGTGGATCATTTAGCAGGGAATTAATGTTGATGTTTCTTTTTTTTCCGACTGCCGTTAAAGACATCCGGTATGATGGCAGGAGTCAGTAAGAGGTCATGTTCACTCTCAGCTACTGCCACTCAATGCTACAAAGTTATAGAGCGACGAATGGCAGCGCTGCTGAGAATCAAAGCGCGGAGAAGACCAAAGGAGGACTCCGAATGGTTTTATTGCACCGATTGTTTTGTGTTGTCATGCTCAATCAGCCTTTGATCTATGTAATTTAGAACAATTGAACACCTCTAGCAGTCGCTAATAGTCAATAGCGAAAAACTCTATTCTTGTCGGATGGAAATTAGTCAACCAATTTTCTGAATTACAATGAGAGCTTGACATTTGCTGAATGCTGAATAGAAAATGGAGCATTTCTGAGGGAGATGAATCATTAAAATCGTTATTAAAATAAAAAATGGTCATTAAAATCGGCAGGACGGTCGCTCAGATAGGAGTTTAAAGAACGTCAGGCATTGTGGCTCGTCTGTGATGCGCTAAATCAAGCCTGGCTGCGTCTGAGTCATAGTACTGCCGCTTACAGATCTTGGTGTCTTGCTTAGAGAAGAAGAGCCTAATAAGAGAGCTACGGATGAGAAAAGACAGAGTTAACGGCTATAAAATAATTTAGCTTGTTCTTCCTCATTGTGTTTTTTCCCCTCTGTAAAGCAGGAGCCTGAATTATGTAGAATTGGCAGGTGAACCAATTAAGATCTCATTTGGTCCAGATCGTGTGCTCTATGGCTAATTCCAGCAGGCTAATTAACCGCTTTGTTCTCCAGATGAATCACACGACGTATGGCTACTTGACAACCGGAGGGAGGAAACATTCTTCCATTTAAATTTTTTATATGTAAATTTGTTTGAGCCATGTTATGTCTGCACTATGGAAACCACTGAGAGGAATTACAAGCCTCTGGGTTTCCATGATGGAGATCTTTCTGCATTTCTTTCACCGCCAACTTCCTGTCAACGTGTAATGAACAATTAGTATGTCTCATGACTACAGTTTAAGCTGTTGTAGACGTCTCTCTGTAAGAGAAATTAATATACAGTATAGGACTCATAAAATGCACTCTGACATACCCTCGAGCTCGGCACTTACATAATTGGACACAACTAGAAAAATGTACAGAGAATGTTACAACTAGATGAAGCTTTTCCAGGTCAGCCATTTTATCATTAGCAAAGCTCTTATCTGCTCATGAGCAAGCAAACATTGAAAATAAAGGATAGCAGATATGCAGGCAAAGCAAGCAAGCAAAATGAGCAAGCACTTCAACGTCGCTGTCAACGGTTTTAACCAAAGCCATTAGACGGTGACAAATATCAGATACTACTGTCATTTTGAGGCATGTCTTCTATCATATTATTCTGCAGCAGTTACTGGCCCCTTTACCCCAATGGAAAGCAATGCAGTGAACAGACGGCTTTCATTTGAGTCCTTTAAAATCTATAGCCGCAGATGTATCATAGCCCGTTTATAATTATGAAATGAACTGACAATGGACATTACATATGCAGAAATATAATGGAATTAATCCGCCATTACAATCTCTGTAATTGTAATTGCAACTGTTGGGTTCCAGAAATAAAAATCCATGTCACTTTCTGTTTTTGTTGAAACCATCAACTCACATAATTTAAACATATATTTTTTTAAATAACCATGTTTAACAGCAAAATACCTAGTGAAAAACTACATTACCCACTATTCTGCAATTTTTTTAAAAAATAAAATCAATCAAAATTAGGATGAATAGTTTTACATTTATTTAAACGAATAGTTTTACATTTCTCCATATTTTTATTTTATTGTATTGTCATTTGCGATGCTTAATGGGATTGTAGTTTCTTCTCCTCATTAAATTTTTCCCTCAAAGTCTGCCGTTTTGTGATTCACCTCGTTGCTTGTTGGTTTGGTTCATGGCTTATAACTCTACAATCCGTATGGGAAACTACATCTGGAGCCAAGGCTACTTAAAATGTGGGCAGGAACTGTTGCACTTTATTATATTGCTAAAGCTGACTTACTGACTAAATTGGCTTGAAACATTTAAATCTCTCAAACCCAGGATGAGATGGCTTCATAAATCTCAGGTGGACTGTTTGCCGAAAGTTCTGATAGATTCTCACGTTTAGTGGCTCTTTTACCTTATTTTGTATCATAAAAGGTGCTACACCAGATTCCCCAAAAAACAACCTAAGGCTGAATTTCCAGCTAGGCAAAAGACACACTCATTCACCAAGACACTAAGGCATATAGCAGCTGTAGTGGGAATACCTCTGATCTACCCTTTAACTGTTCTAGCACAGTGAAACAAGTTTAAACTGCAATTGCCAAAGGACATAAACAGAGAGTCTGGATATAAAGACTCTCCTATGTTTCCCCTTTTTGCTTTTGTTTTTATGTTGTTTTTTTACCCTCATTCTTCCTGGAAACAAACAGAGGCAGGAAGTTGAGGGATAGTAAGCTCCCTCCTGTCTCGTTCCCCAGGCTCCCTAGCAGTGCAAATGTTTATGATTCACGCATCTCTTTGAAAAGTTAACGTTTGCACCAGGGACACAGTGTTACCTCCGATTTAAAATGGCTCCTCCCCAACTTATCTTCCATTGTGAGATCTAGTGTGAGAACGGAGAAAAAAAGCCCTCTTAGGACTACAGTCTCTTAATACGCAATACACAAACTTCCTCAGGGGTGCCTCCTTCATAGCCTTTTTATTCTATTACCAGGATCTATGTCTATGTCCTGCAGTTTGCACTCCTTTTCTTTCAAGAATATGGCAATTTATAGAGGCTTCTATGGCACAAAACATTGCACTTATCGGGAGATGGTGTGTTCTTGACAGGAAAGCGTAGGAGATGGTGCTAATGCTACTGTAGCAGGGCTGTGGTGGTCAAGAGCCAAGACTAATGAGAGAATTAGGGCAGAATTACCTACAGTGCTCAGTCGCTGACTGAACCCTTCCCTCTGTGTTTAAAGCCTCCCTGCGTTGAATTATACATCAGTTTACAAGCAAAAGACTCTTGAGAATGATGGTACCTGATAGAAATAGCATATAAACATGAAAAATACTTCTGCATTTACTTTCCAAATCCCTTCAAGAGCATTTGTATGGGCCCAAACAAATCTGTGAATCTCAAGGATCGACTGCTGATTTTGCTTGTTCTAGGCCAGAGGTTTGGTTGAAGGCTATTTGTAGAGTTCCCAGTCCCACCAGACAAAATGACAGTCACCATTAAGCTATTCCTCTCCTCGCTCTTTTTTTTCCCACCCCCAGAGGAGATTGAGGAGCTTTGGCAGCTCAATTTGCAGCTGCTGAGTTCCAGCATGTTCCACTCAGAGTGTCCCCGACCCCGGGAGTCTTTTATTCATCAATTCCTCTGTCCCCACGGGCTTGTATCTCCTCCCATGCCCCAGGATTTCACACTCCCTCCACCACCCAGTACCCCATCAGTAGACTCTGGCTTCTAATTGATTTTGATGAAATTGATAAAAGAGTTTCCTTTTTTGTCTCCATCACCCCCCCATGGACCCCCTCACCCATCACAAACTCCTCCTCCTCGGTCACCCTCTCATTCTCTTCAACACGTTACTGGCAAGATCTGTCTACGCACTGTACTGCTCAGCTTTCCTGCCAGTTTTCCTCATATTAAAATAATTGACAACTATAAATAACAGGTTTTGCACCCCAAACCTTTAGGTGGGATTTTTTTTTTTTTTTTTTGCGTGGGGGGGGGGGGGGGGGGGGGGTCTCTGATCACCTAATGCAAATGCTGATAGATGTCGAAATGAAGACAGGAACAGAGAAAGACAGAGAGAGGACTCCGAGTCAGGTAAGCAGGGAGCAGAGAGCAGGAGAAATTATGTCTTTGACAGTCTAGTGCGGTTTTCTCTCGACTCTGAACTAAACTGCAGCCTCAAGGGTGCATCATGACAGCTGACTTCTCTTAAAAACTAATATTAACATTTGAATGAATCAGACATTAAAGTCTCACTGAGTTTCTGCCTGATATGAGACACAGGTATATAAATAAATAAATAAATGGTTAAATAATTTGGACTTATTGCATTTAATTACATTTGCATGGCATGTAATTAATGAAAATGTCATGAAAAACATTTTTGCCTTAAAGTGGCTAAGTGCAGTGTTAAATTAGTCAATGGAATTACTGATGAAAATGCTCGTTAATGAAGGGTTTCAATTTTGTCAACGATAATGAAGATGAAACGACAAATGCACATCATGACAATAATTTTAAAAATTCAAGGAAAACGAACTGTTGACAAAAATATGACAAGAAACATTAACAATTCAATAAAGATTTTGTAGACAAATCTAGAGAGAATACTATTGTTCAAATATTCAAATGTAAATGAATAACATTTTAAATTATTTGGTTTAATTTTGCATTTATTATTTTTGTTTACTAAAATTATAGTCCGAGTAAAACGGAATAAAATAATGAATGTCATGATGAAATATTGACAAAATTTAAAGGATTCTGTATATACATCAAAAGTCAAAGACTAAAATATTTTTTTTAAATATTCGGCTGTGTGTGATGTCACAGATGTCACATATTCGGCTGTGTGTGATGTTTTTTAAATATCCGAACATCGGCTGTGTGTGATGTCATGTCTTAAAAACACAAGCTAGGCAGAGCCCAACAGATTTGAACAGAACGTGATTTTTGGCCTGGTCCATCTATGTGTAAAATAGACTAGCGATTAAAAAAATAGCACAGATAGAGTGCCTGTGTGAACGTCCTCTTAAATGTGCTGTTTACTTTCCTGCATTAAAGCATTTTTCTTTCTATAAGGTGTCAGAGTATTACTGCAAGGTGTTATAGCTTAGCTCTCCAGCGGTTACCTTCACAACATTGTGTACAAATGAGGAAATGAATCGTGTTTTTATTCAGTGCTGTCACGCACTACTCTGGCAGGTAGGCCTTGAGGTCGTTCTCTTTGAAGGTTTGCCTTCCTCTCAAAAACATGAAAACATCTCAGACAATCACATAACTCTTGATAGCACTGCTCTGCCTTGAACCCCCAATCTCCAAAACCCTTCTTCTGAATACTCGCAACGGGGTTTAATCAGCTCAAGAGGGGGCTTCTTATCTTTCTGCACTTGTTATGGGAAGCTTATTGAACAAATCAGAGGGGGAAAAAAAGGAGCGGTTCATTATTTCCAGGGTTGGCAATGAGGTTGATGTATCTCATTGTGAACCCTCAGTTGACAGCTCATTTTCCAGACATTCCTAGCTTTGATTCACGGAAGGCGAGAAAGAGAGCGGGACGGTGAGGAAAAGAAGGCTCAGGATTCCATTGCCTATTCAGGACCAATGCTTGCGACTGTGTGTTAATAATCTCCTCAGAAAACAGGCTGAATCCCAATTGTTTGTTGAACACGTATGTAACTGGGTACAATTCTGCGCAGATAGGAATGCTGAGAGATTGGCCTTGTGCACGACAGAGGAGAAGATTAAGGCAAGGTAATGTGCTGTTTGATAGTCACGGTGAGAAAGAACCGCTGCTCTTCAATCTCAAGTCAATTTGGGAGACTAAAAGGAAGGAGAAATGAAAAAGTTTGCATCTAAGGGTTAATGAGAGAGGGACTGTGCAAAAGGATAAGCAATGAGTGAGGGTTTTAGCCTGATAGATGGATAGGTCAGCTGAAACGCGGCGCCATGCTGTCTGCAGTGTGCCAAATTGTGCTATCCTGATTGATCTGTTTTTGGAGAGTTGTCTTTAACGACGCTGGATTTCTTTGCCACACACCTTTCATCCTCATGTCCATCTGCTCCATACACTCCTGGTCCTTCCTGACTTGTGGCCCTTATCCAAACCCACATCTCTCTCTCTCTCTCTCTCTCTCTCTCTCTCTCTCTCTCTCGCAGTCATGAAAATCCACAAGTAACAAAGCCCAGGGGCAAAGCATCCTCTAGGGTGCAGAAGGGAAAATGAAGCTAACCATGCTGCATCCCCAGCTGTGCTCTAACCGGAATGTAACTAATAGTGAGGTGAGACAAAGTCCATCCCAGTAGAAGGCTCTTGGACTGTAATGGGCTCATCGTAACAACTGTTACTGGGGTGCCCGGATCTTAAAGTAAGCATTGCTTGCATCCCGTCCCAAATTCTTTTACCCGGGTGGGATAGAGCAGGGCTCAATAATAAGGATGGCACTGGCCAGCGTCAGAGATTTTTGGGTCAGTTGATGGGATCGTTACTTGTCTTTTCAGGCCAGTGCTGCGCTGTCACCGAAAAGTTTGCATTCACTGATCTTTTACATTCATTTTTTTTTATTACATTGTATACATTTCCAGTTTGTTGCAAATTTTCATTTGTCAAAGGAAAAATACAAAATATAATTACAAATATATTAAAAAAATATTTTAATACATAAAACAGATGTGTAAACATTCCCATTAATGTAATAAAGAAACATTACACAAATAAGAATACATTACTAAATTAAAAATGAACAATTCTTTTGTGTTGGGGTCAGTGAATATATGAGCAGGACCAGCAGAAAAAAAAACAAAAAAAACCTTATTGTCGAATCCTGTAGGGGTCGCGTACATTGCAGATCACATACCGAGAACTAGGAAATTTATCCAATCAGCAGAATCCCATCAGCACCGATCCCAAGCTGAACCAGGCCCTCATCCTCACAGCCGCTCTGTTTGACAGTGATTGGATTGGACTGTGTGGCGAGTGCTGCCAAAAAGTGAGCCTTGATCTGTAGGCAGTTGGTCTAATAGATGGCAGGATGAGATCCTTGCTGGCATGAAGCCCACAGCACCCACAGCAAGTCCGACTCAACTCCATTAACTCCCATTAGAATTGCTCAACTAGCTTCACTAAAACTGGACATTCCTGATTCACGCTTACGGACAAAACTACACGCGCGTACACCGAAATGCGCACTGATTAAAAGAACGTACTGCCCTCACAAAACACACCCACGCTTATACAAACAGGATAATCTGTTGCACACATTATTTACTTGAGCAAATGTCAATTTTGTATTGCATTTTTTTCTAGAACCGCCGGGGTTCGCTCACTCAAGGAAAGATTACGAATAAACTCTGCAGCGGTAAAGGGGAAAAAAATCGGCTGTCTTCTGACAAGTACATTGTACCCGGCAGTTTTCTGTCCAGAATACAAAGAGACATTTATCACTGCAGCTGGGTAGAAAAGAGAGAGGGGAGTGTGAGCGAGAAAAGAGAGTGGAGAAAAATATACAAGGGAGAACTGGCTGCTCTGTCACTGCGGCAGTGCGAGAATTTCTCTTTTAACCCCCTTCCTATTAATGCAGCATGCATTTGAGTGAATAGAAGCCGTCCTCCATTCCCTTCCCATGCTATATTTCCTGTTTTATCTTACAACCCGTTTTGGCATTGCATTTCTCCCGTATTACGACTTCTGAATTGTAACACTAAAATGACGCCTTCTGCTCATCTGAGGTAATTACAGCCATTACGAAAAGGTTAAAACCCTGGGCAGCTGCCCTTTCTGTATCCTGTCACTCTGATGTATATTCATTCGCCCTGGTGTAAACATAAATGATCGGCTGAAATGCATACGCAGACCTACCATCAAAGCAATGACTGTGCTGTTGGAAACGACTGGCCGAGTTCACAGGGATGCCTTCATCTTGTCACTGCTTCATCCCTCTGTCCTCACTGCATCCTCACTCACTCCATTGCAGATGATCTCAGTGGGTTAAAATTTAGTTCAGCTTCCTCCTGCATAAAAATGACAGATTATCAGCTATTGATGAAAGATTAAAGACAGGAACTGGTGAGTGAGATCAGTTACGGCCCCAAACCCTGGGAGTCTCCCCACTTTGCCCAAAGGCGTTATCTCTGCATAATGTCAGCTTCACAAAGCAGAAAACCTCAGCAACCCTTTTACGTGCAAATACCCTCTTTTCTTTCCCTCAAAGCGGTCAGCTCTCCCCAGAGCTTAAGCAATCGTTTTCCTCAGAGGAAAAAAAGGCAGTGTGGCTTGCATTCTGAGCGTGCCACTGCAACAGACTTTGTTTTCCTACATGCCGCCCCTACGGTCTGTTTTCAAGGCTTCCAAAAAGAGGAGATTGAGCTCAATCACTCCATCCTCTGGGTAGCCAATTAACCTTCATGGTTTTAGGGCCCTTGCCCCCAACCCCTTAAAAAGGAGTATAAAAACTAATGGGGGAGGCTGGCTGTTAAGTTTAATGGGAGACAGGGAGGCCTCAAAATGGTTTTTTTTAATGATGCTCCCCTGCTCTCATGCACTATCCATTAAAGAGTAGGCTGGAATGGGCCACTGCACTGCAAGACTAGAGATCAACACAATCAAATGGGCCAAACATCACAGCGGGGGCTCAGGCCCTTTGTTAAAGGATAATGTGCAATCTTGCTCATAATTTTTGTCACATTAACATCACAAAAGTTCTAAAAAGGCAGCCTAATATGTCTCCATCCAAATCTACGCTGTCACTTACACAATTTCGCATTGGTGATAGATGTCTAATTTAATCTCTGGCCTTTATGGGATCATTAGCTCCCATGTAGAGCTCCTCTCGTGGGCTTTGCTTCTGATCCTCAAGCAAGACCAGGGGCTATTTTGCTTGAACACCTGTGTTGAACTTCAGTAAGGGTCAATAAGATTTTTAATGTTTTTGAAAGATGCATCTTATGCTCGCCAAAACAGCATTACAAATGTCTTTACTGTCACTTTTGATCAATTTAATATGTCCCTACTGGATAAAAATATTGATTTCTTTAAAAAAAAAATCTTACTGATCCCAAACTTCTGAATGGTAGAGCACATTCACGAAAATAAATAAAAAGAAAAGGAAAAGTAAAATTAGTTTTCCTAGCATAATAGCAGATGTCATGTTAGCAGATGCCACTTGGATTAATATTCTTGAATGACATTCATACCTTTTTAAGTGTGACTAAGTGTCCTACTACTTTCTGGGGTCACTCTTCATGCCAAACTCAAGCTGCCCACCCCTGCAGTCCAGTTCTGCCCCAGTTGAGCTAGAATTGTGAAAGAGCACAAGAGGTGACTGGGGACTGCCAGTAAGGCTTCTTAAGACTAGTGGCTTTCTCTGTACTTGGTTTTATTCTTCTGTCATAGATAAGGGCATTTAATGTCACGGCCCCGCATGTGGCCAAGAGTGGGCACCAGGGAAATCCAATTAACTTCAGCCACAGCAACACTGCCCACATTGTGCCTTTCGCAATCCCACCCACCCCTCTGGCACAACCGGTTGCCTTCCATCGCCAATGACACACTAACTTCTTTTGACTCAACTCGAGTCGAACATTAGTCTGTGCTGTTTTTCTTCTTGTTTGTGATCTCAGGGTTTTCACTGAGGAATACGCCCCACTGCTGAGTCTCAGTGCGTGACTCATGATTTCTTTAAGGTAAGCTTTCGCAGCATATAGATGAGCAATCACAAATGTCCCCTCCCCACCGTCTGGCTGCGATTCAAGGCAAGGTCTGCTGCCATTTCAGATGCAGTGTCGCTCTGCCTGTCAATTTTACTCAGTATTACACCATGTTTTGCAATGGTTGGCCAGAGCTGCTGTTTTGGGCATGTGGGGAGTGAAAACTCTTGAAATACTAATAAAAAGGGAGACTATAAGTGTCCATAGGGATGTGAGAACAAAACAGGGTGTGGCGTCACTGGTGCGAGGCCAGATGGTTACCGACTTAGAGGTGGCACGGCTATACTGCACTTGGACCTGAATTTCAATGCTGTATATATCTTCTGCGGTACAATAAGCATCAGGTGAGCCAGCAGGGCTCCTCCTCTTGGCTGCTGACTCTTGTCATGCCGGCCAATGATGACTTGATGGAATGCAGTTCTTACATTACAGGTAGCACTTTCCCAACAGTCTTTATATTCGTAAGAAAATCAACTCTGAAAAATAAAGACGAATGGAACGTTAACAAGCAGTCAGACTGTGTACAGTCTCTCTGCATTATCTGAAAAGAAAGAATGTGAAAGAAGGAGAGAGGCAGAAGGGGCATGTGGGAAATAATGAGGGAGTCGGTTAAAAGAAAGTAGGAGAAAGAGGCAGACATGGGCATGAAGAAGAGAGTGAGAGACAGAAGAAGAGAAAGACAAAAGAATGAAAGAAAGCGAATGAGATAGGCCAGCTTGAAAAACAAGATAAAACGGAATATAAAACGCATAGCCAAGGTTGACACAGTGAACATGCCTGAATGAGAAGACACACTGCATTAATTATGTAACACAGTCTATGCAAGCAGGCCGCTCACACACGTCTCACAGGGGATGACAGTCTGCAGATATTAGTATTCGGTTGACACAGTTGGGCCCAGCTGTTGAAGAGAAGACACACTGATTTTATGCACTCGGGTTGCATTGTGTCCAGGTACGTTTCTGTCAGTCTTTGCTTGACAGGAACAGGGCATCGGCTTTATTCCCACTGAATAAAAAATAGCTCAATAGGAGGAAAATGAAGCAATAGCAGTTTGTGGGGAAGGATGTTATGATTTTTAAGTTAACTCTCCTTTTTGGATTTAAATAGCCACTTCTGCTTTGGTCAATTCATGAATCATTTGGCTTTTGATTAACATATATATTTATAAACACAACCTTTAAAAAGTTTGAGGTTCACTTGAATCCTTTGTTCAGCAATGATGCATTGAATTGATCAAAAGTTACAGTGGAGACGTTGCAAATGATTTCTATTGAAATAAATGTTATTTCATCATCAAAAAGTTTTCAACTTTAATTATAAGAAATATTTCTTGAGCACTGAATCAGCATATTAGAATGACTTCTGAATGATCATGTGACACTAAAGACTAATACTAAAGAGTAATGGCTGAAAATTAACATTTGTCACTGGAATAAATTACATTTTAAAACATATTAAAATAGAAAAGTTATTTAAATTGTAATAATAATCATTTAAATTTTTTTACTGTTTTTACTGTATTTCTAAATCAAATAAATGTAACCGTGGTGAGAACAATAGACTCCCCCCTCCTCAAACATTTGAAAAGTAAGATAATATATATTGTATATATTGCAATGAATTATTCTTTTTATATTTCTCAGCTCAAATGCAAGCAGTAATTGAATGAAGAACTTAAAAGAATGAAGGTCAAGAGACACAGATAAATAGAAGGAAAACTGTACATTCATCCACCCACAAATCTATTTTTGCCACCCCTGCCCTGAAGCAAGTTACATTCTCTAGGCTGGATGCTTTATGAATAGCAAATAAAGCCCTAATAGAAGAATATCTTATAGGCTTGCTTCAAGAAAAGAGGCTGGCCTGCAGATTTCAGAGGAGTTCACCGACTTTGGCAATGTGCTTCTCACAGATGATTTAATTTGCTGCAGCCAATGAGTTTGCGTCCTCCGTTACCCCCCACCCCCACCCCCCACCCCCCACCCAAACCCTTAACCCCCAAAGCCCAGCCCGTCCCCTCACAGATGTAATTTACTGTCTGCTTTGTCCCTCTCGCTCTTCTCAGACTCAAGGGTTTCTGAGTAAATTAGCTACATTGCTCGGTCAAGCTTAAACACAGAATACAGCATTTGTAACAGAGTATTTAAAGATGTCCTCCACAAACCAATCATTTTGGAAAAGAAGAGTCGGCTCTTGTGACTGGCTGCCTTAGGGTGCGTGCCTTGGTGGTTGCCAGATCTATGAGTCAGGTTAATTTGGGACTCTGGGGTCGAGACCACTACAATGGCCTTCTCAGTGATTTTCCAGAACTAATAAGCGAATCTGTCATTCCCAAACCCAGAGACATTATTATGTTTCCTGTTTTCTGTCAGATATCCCCCATGTTTTATAATAGTGGGCTCTAAGAAGTCGCTTCACCCTATATTAGCATGCTATCTACTTCTCAGGCCGTGACACCATCCAGTGGAGAGCTATACGGGTGCAGTGGCACGGCAACAGGGAGATGACATCGGTTTCTGGTCATCCTCGAGGGATTCTAACCCATTAGTTCAGTTCAACCCCTCATAGTGGCTCTGAAGCGTTCTATAAAATAAAGAGCAGAAAGACAGTAACTGCATCCTTTATAATCAACCTTTTAATTTCAGTGGTTAAAGGTGGGGTATGTGATTCTCTTTTTTGTCCATTTTTTCAAAATCACTTGAAATCCTATTCCTAACCCACTTACAGCCACTGAGTTAGAAGCACTGAAATGAAAATTAAGCAATTTAATCATCTGTGGAACGGGCAGGACTCGAAAAACTCCAGCCAATCATTTCCAAGACCACCTAGAATCATTTGTAAGTAAGTTCGTCAATCAAACGGTCGTACCATACCCCCCTCCCCCATCCCCCTCCCTCCACATGAATGGGTGGAGTCAGGGCCAGTGTTGGAGGAAAGAAGGTAGGACCATTTGAGTTGTGTATTTTCAAAATCTGCCGGCCATTTTGCAAATCCCATACCCTACCTTTAAATTAATTCAGATATACTTTTGACAATTATGACTAAACTATTCTTAAGATCCCTTACCCACAAAATGGCTCCAAGACGTCACATGTTGATACTTTCAGCTAAGGATTTAGTCATGGAATTCAGTAGCTTGAAAACTGTGGCCAAGCAGAAAAGCCCAGAGAAAAAAAAAAAAGAACTATAAAATAGCAATAACATTAATAATAATTTAGTAACAAATAAATGTAGAGAATTTGACATTTTGACATTATAATTGTTGCATTCTGCTTTCTAAAGACTTAAGATCATATAATTAATCAAATTATTTTATGGTTTCTCTTTTATACTTCTAAAAGTACTCTAATAGTGAATAGAAAATGAAACACTGTCAGCTTATTAGAAAGTAAATATTTATATTCATTTATTTTTCACTGTATTAATGGGTGTTTATACATAAACATATATAGCTACCTTCATATTTCTCTTGAAAGCAGGTCATATATTTGGTGGCCCATGGCATTACAAACTTTTAAAACCCCTGACCTAGTTAATTGTAAATGTTAGCGAGCAATGGATCACAACAGGAGAATATAGCATTATATAAACTGGATTTGTAACAATTATATCGTAGTGCTATTGCAAACAAATAATGCTACTAAACCGTCCCTCACCATAAAGTAAAGAAATATTCTACCTGTGTGAGGCACATGCTCAGCTCATTACCACAGCATCAAGCAGTCCATTTGCTAACCTCCACCCTCCTCTTCTCCCACATAAAGCTTCAAAGTGATTCATAATACAGCATCACAGTGTCTTTTTCCCTCATGTAGTTACACAGCTGCTAAGCAGATACTGTTTGTACCAATCTATATACTGCATTGTTTGTCAGCACCAGTTTAGACATTCATTCTTTAACTAGGACCAGCCACAGAGGGTCTGATGGGACGGGAAGAGAGGTGGAAAAACATATTTTGGAGCTGTGCTACTAATTCTCACAAAGGCAGCGGTCAAAAAAAAAAAAAACGATGCAGCAGTAAACCACAGATATAAGTTAAGCTGTCAGTGTGTGTTTGAGATTATAGGAGTGCAGGTGGCTTCACTGAGGAGACTGGCTGTCAGACACACTTACCAGAGCGGGATAGACCAGACCCTGATTTACTTCCTGATAAATTGACTGGTACTAATGTTAAGACACAGAAGCGGGCACAGGGAACCCTTGATTTGCCATCCGTGTGACAGTCCTTAACAAGGCTAAGCAGCAGGTATAATATCCTCAATAATTAATATCCGAGCCAAAGGAAGACGGAGGATGTCAAGGTCACTTTCCTGAAGGAGTCACAGAAATTGAAGGTACGAGACAGAGAAAAGCAGATGTACAGGTGTAATACAGAAACTATTTTTCCAAATGGTGTGAAAGAGGAAGGGAGGAAAAAAAAGAGAAAGACAGGGAGCAAGCAGATGGAGTGAGAATCTTGGAGAGCTGCTCTAGATGGCAAGGTCTCTGCACGGAGTGCCGTCTTCGTGGCTCAGTGACGCATCCTCCTCCACTGTTTGTAAAAACAAGACCATCACACTCCATCTTGTGGTCCCGCAGGGCTGAGGGCTCGCGGCTGATTTATGGTGCACAGACTGAATTGCCTGGCTGGGATGACAGCAGCACTTGGACTCTCCCTCGTGGGAAGCCCCCAGTGTCTGCCTGGCTTGTTGTAGCCTGTGCATGGCAGCTTGCGATAGTGTTAGAGTGGAGACAACATGACCCCCATCCTGGACGGACGTGCTGCAATGTCACCCAGGACCTCCCGGTCACTTCCTGTGCCTCCAACGAATGACGCGAATGAGATGAACCATGGTTGCATGACATTTATTTAAGTCTCTCATATAGCCAAATTAACGTGGCACACAGTTTAATGTGCCACCTATTGCAAAGTGTGGGTCAGCAGAAAGGTCCAGCAATAATAAATAATAAATAAATAATTAGAGAGATAATAAATAAAAGTAAAATAACAAAATATAATAATTAATAATGTTTAAAAAAAAAATTTTAAAAAATTTAAACAGGTACATTAGCTGCATTTTCTCTGGCCCTCTCTCGCATTACATCAACAATGCAGACCTCCAGCGCTCGTACACGCTGTACGAGTTTTTTTAATGTTTAAAAAAAATACATTATTATGGTTTCATTCTGCTTTCTAAAGCAGGAAATCGTTAAATTAATCACAAATGTATTATTTATTATTAAATAATAAATAATGTGCCATTGCCAAGTGCTTGTCCCACAAAGGTCCAGAGGTAATACATAAAAAAAATGTAGAAATACAAAGAGAAATAATAAATAAAAATAAAACAATAAAATAGCCATAATTATAATAATGATTAATAATAGTAGCCTATTAAATAATAATAATAATAGTAAACAAGATACATAATTTAACATTACTGTTTCGTTTAGCTTTCTAAACACTGGTGGGAAATCATGAAATTAAACACAAATTTATTATAATGAGAATAATAAAAAAGAATGTGCAAAAGTGAGCACCACAACCAATGTCTGCCCTCTCACTCCACTACATTATTTCTCACAGGAGTCGGCTGCAGCTGAATCGTTTCATCAGTCTACACGGAACAACAACAGAGAGAGACAAACAAGAAGAAAAATGAGTTTTTGAGGCAGAATGCATCTAAATATGATTTATATGATCATTATGCTCAAATCCGCAGCAAAACATGCTCAGGTTTAATATAGTTAATCTTTAAACCGATGCATCATGTTGCTCAGAATAGTTTGATTTATTAGGAACATCTTGCTTGTTTCTTTGGCTGTTTCACCTTGTTCCTCAAAGAAATGACATTCTTTCCCCAAGCCTGTAAATCCAAAGTGACTGAATAGTGTCACTGTGAAAACTGCAGAGCCCCGTGGTTGCAATTTCCTCCCCAGTTGAGTGTTTGAGAGTGTATGAGCATGCCCACTTTCCCCTTACATACTCCCTGAGCCCGAGCCTATTTAAACAGGTACATTAGCTGCATTTTCTCTGGCCCTCTCTCGCATTACATCAACAATGCAGACCTCCAGCGCTCGTACACGGATTTTTGGAGAGAAAAGAAAGTGTGTTTTCCAAGAAGGAGCATAATAGCTTCCAAACAAGATGAAAGTCTGGCAGTGACACAAAAGTTTTTTTCCAGATTAAAAGCCATTCCTTTTGTTTTGTTTTGTTTTGTTCAGCCCACCCACAAATGTAGCTCATTTAGCCATGTTTAAGATAACAGACATTTTAAATGGATTAAAATCCCTTTTTAGGTAGCAGTGTTGTGCAAAGTTCTGATTTCAGAATCTATCTATCTATCTATCTATCTATCTATCTATCTATCTATCTATCTATCTGTCTGTCTGTCTGTCTGTCCGTCCGTCCGTCCGTCCGTCCGTCCGTCCGTCCGTCCGTCCGTCCATCCATCCATCCATCCAGTCTTTCTGTATTTATGCATCGTGTTTGCTACATCAATTCAAACTCATGAACCAAATTGGTATTTAGAAGATATACCATATTCAATTCTGAATGGAGTACAACCTGTTTATTGGTAGAGAGCAAAGCAAAATCTTTTTCAAATTCGCTGTGACCTCTGACCTGCCGGAGCTGGGGCTTAAGGAACGAGTTAAGGTTCTCTCTAGCCTCATTATGGGACAGAGTTCTTCTCTCATGAAGTAAATTGATGCTGTTCTACTACAAGCTGACAGCAGTGATGGGTTCTTATCACAAGAGCCTTTGCATTACAAGTGGACTATTTATTATTCTTCAGCTTTGCAGAATGCAGATAGTGGTACACATATTTAAAACAGTCCCAAACACCTTGTGCATTCTTTCATCCTCTCAAAAATTAAATCCTAATATTTCCGATACTCAGCACTGCTGTGGGACTCTCATCCCCATGATTTTTTTTTTTTTTTTTTTTTACTCTGTGCTTTACTTACAAATGTGGAAGAGTAAGAAAATATAGATGCTTCCACCTCCAGCAAGAGCCAAGCCCATAATTAGGCTTTAAATCCTAGACAGCAAATGTTCCTTCTGACATAGTGCTCTGGACTGTATTTTAAGTCTTTTCCCGGAACTGATTGGCAAGCGTATTTTCCTGATGACTTTCAATAGACATTCTCTGTAGGAGGGCCGTCTCCCTTTTACTGCTCTCTTCTGCACAACTCAAAGATCAGCTGCATTGAAGCTTTAATTGCTTCACTTGTTGGCATTATATTTCTATCTCTCGTAGGGCAAAAAAAGATAGGAAGAGATTCTTGTTTTGTCAGGGGTTGACAGGCTGTCATGTCTTACTGCAATTTGTTTTGTGGTTAGCGCAGATCTTTGAGAGAAACATCTGTGAGTTTTGTGGATAAACCACAGACAGGATGTGAGAGAGCTGTTAATGGCGTTCTGCTTTCACAGTGATGTAATTTACAAGAGAATCGCTCCATGGGGGTCCCCTTAAAGGACAGAGGCTGAAAAAGATGACAACATTCAATGAATGGACGTGTCCCTACTGTCATAAGGAAGGGGAATTGGAAAATGCACTCTATTTTTGTGTGTTGCCCATTCAAGAGGTGAACACGATTTGAATCTTGTTAAAGTGCCTCCTATTGATCCACAGGATGCAGATAAATCCATGTTTCTGTAGAAAAGCAGATTCTTATGAAATGAAAGGAGGAATTCTGGGTAGGCAGATTGCGGCGTGGCAGGTGTGGTGTCCTCGGAACTCGTCGCTGTATATGTGGATAATGGTGAGACTCACCCTTGTTGCTATGGTGATAACATTGACTTTTGGTGATGAAAAGCCCTTTCAAGATGTGGACTTGTGTGTGTGTGTTCACAGGGCTTGGTAATTATGGGCTAAATTTGAGCCACTTGAGATACCGTAGTCGATCCAGAGCTTTACTTTCCAATTTATTTTTTACTTTTTCAATTTAATTTCTCCATTCTCCCTGCTGCTCGGCTGAGTTTTAGTATGAGGAAGCATGCGTGTGTGACGGTCTGTGTGTGAATGGTGCGACTATATATGGGTCAAATCTCTAATAATACACCGAGATACAGATACACAAGCACACAGGAGCTTTTATCTTCTCACATGTGTTGCAGGGTATCTGAAGTGTCTCCAGACTTAAGTTAGTAATCTGTCAATCACATTTTAAGGGTGACAGTTTTGGCTGTGGAGATCTTGGAAAGTAACGCTCCAATCTTTAAATATTGATTCAGGCCCCAAAGCTGTGTTGTCCCTCGGAGTCCTGAAAGAGCAGGAAAAGCAGATAATTAGTGATTTTAATTGGATGATCCGTCAAGCTCAGAGTTTCAGATGTAAATGTGTGAATCCTTCCCACAATCTCTCGCTGTCACCGAGGGCTACAAGTATGTAGCAAGGTCTCAACCCTTGGGCTGATTCACCAGTAAGAAAGCTGACCAAATGTGTCAACAAACATCTGTGTGGAATATTATCTGTCTATTTTGGTTGATGGGATGTGAACTTGTCATTCAGTGAATTATTTGGTGACAATTAATCAACAATAACAATAAGGTGTTCTCTGGCTTTACAATTACTGCAAACTCTATATCAACATTCATCAATATGACTTTGGAATGTAATGCTTAAAGCATACTCATGTATTGTTACCATATCAGTTATTTATTGATAGCAGAGATTTTTAAAACATTTCTCAGTTTTGTTTTACACACACACACACGAATATTATAAATTATAATGCTATTATTTAATATATTTTTTATGTATAAATATTCTGGTGCAATCAGAATAAAGATTCAAATAAAGAATTTGGATGCCTAAATAAACTAGTTGTAATATCAGTAATTTAGTGGTTATCAGTGATCTAAAAATAATTAGTATTATCTCTATTGACCAGAATTAACAGTGCATCCCTAATTACGCTCTTTATTATTATTATTATTATATGTGAGCGGTGGATGTGGAAACCGCAATCTGAGAATGTGATTTTGTTATGCAAATACCATTTGTGTGTATTAGCAAACATTTAAGCAGAGAGAGTGCCCTTGTCGTGCTTGTCTATCCAGATGGCCAATAATGATATATATATGGAGTCAAAAGGACTCACGCAGAAAGCTGTTTTGGGCTGACTGCTAATAAAAAGAGAGCTGCCTTGATTATCACAGATGCATCTCTTTTAAATAAAAGGGAATTGAAAGAGGCAGACAGCTCCTCAACTTGAGCGAGAGAGAGCTTGGCTTTTTTTGTAGTTATAATGATACAAAAAGCAGCTTGAAAGCACTTCCCTCCAACACAACAAAGGACAGATCTGTAGTAATACTGGCTCAGACAAATCTTTTTTTTTTTTTTTTTTATTCTTTTTTTTTATTCCACAACAGCTTTAAAACATCATTACATATTAATAACTGCCAGCTAGATGACAGAGACAGAGCGCAATGTTCAGCATTTAACAATGAGGCTACTTTGCCAGTGTCCCTCACTGTGAAATCTGTGATTGCACTGTCTAAACCCTCCTTTCATCAAGCCTGGCAACAGTGTGAAACAATTACTCACAAGATGGGGATCCACTTTTGATTTAACAATGCACCCTTTAATTGGTTTATTAAAAGGCCCTCAAAAGTTCTAGCATTAAAACTTGTTGAAGAAATAGTGCCAGCTTACATTAAAATGGAGCAGGGCTCTTCAGCATGCCAGAGTCTTTTTTCCCCTTTTCCAGCTCTGACATGTGCTGGAAAGATGAAAGCCCCAAAACAAACCATGCCTGAAATCCATGAAAGAAACCCCAAATAAGCAGAATCTGTGCAAACGGCACAGTTTAGACCAGGGGTTCCCAAACATTTCCATTCCAGGACCCGCCTAGACAAGCATCTATCTCAAGATGCACCAAAATATTTTTAAGTGAACTATGGGGGGAAGGGGGGTTCAAAAATAAACCCATGACAACAAAGTACTGTTTACGTGAATAAACCATCATACACGCCACTGGTTCACGTTTGGAGCATTAGATTAGATGAAATATGTCCATAGCATTTTGAAACACGCTCGCTCTGGTCTGGATATGAACTGTGATCCGCGCTGCGAGTGTTAAACTTGTTGGGGTGTTTAGCCCAGAAAACGCTCTCATGGTCGTTCAGTGTGTACATGTAAAATGCTTTTTACAGACATATTTTTCTTGTGTTGGTAGGTAGCCAAATGCACATAGGGGAACGCAAAGAACGCACTCTTACAACCATGTCTCTGAAAGATAACAGCGCTAAGTTGAACAGATGAACAGACCTGAAACAGCCTTTTGTGACAATTTAATTCTCTGGTGTAATGCGAACGAGTTTCGTTAATAATGTGCACCAAGCAGCTTAATAATGAAATGAGCCCCTCTGAGACACAGAAAACATTGTTTTTACAAGTTGCACGCCAACGCTTCACTATATAACACGCAGCTAGCACAAATACTTATACAATTAAATCACAGCATTTAGGATTTGTAAACCATAAGCAATATCGCGATTTCTATTTAATGTTGGTATATCGTGCAGCCCTAAACTGCTTTTGTGTGTGTGTGTCATTTACTGAAACACAAATTTAGCTGCAGCCAAGTGATTGCATGCACAGTTTTAAAATCCCTGGTTTAGACAACAAAACTGACTCCTCCTCTCTTTCTCTCTCTTTTTGTGCAGATCAGTCAGAGGGGTTCCACTGCCAAGACGAATGTCGTATCCTGGGCCACTCGGATCGCTGCTGGATGCCCCGGGTGCCGATGCCAGCGAAAGTGAAGTCTCCCGAGCACGGCCGCAATGTCATCGCTCTGTCCATCGAGGCCACAACCGTGGACGTACCTCATTACGAGGACTGTGGCACCACCAAAAGGACTTTTGCCACCTTTGGCAAAGATGGGCCGGACGAGGAGCGGGCTGAACAGAGGGGCAGGCGGCAAACGGCAGAGCCGGCCGTCTGCAGCCCCAAGACCAACGGCACAGTTCGCGAGGCCGGAAATGGCAGAGAGGCCGTTAGCCCCATCACCTCCCCAGTGCACCTGAAGAGCCCCCAGTCCAAACCACCCTCCGCTTACAACACACTGAAATGCCGGGATGTAGAGCGCATAGCCAACCACAGCCTGCTGCGGCAGCCGGAGGGGAAGGACAGTGAGCCGGCTATGCGGGAGATCAACACGCTCTTGCAGGACGGCCGTGAGAAGGAGTCCCCCGGCAGCAAGCGGCTGAAGGACATCGTGCTTTAACCGGCTCCCACGTGTACACAGAACGCATATGCTACTACGAGTGTGTGCCGACGTGTGCGTGTGTGTATATTTGTGTGCTTTTGCGAGCGTTGAGCCGAACGGGCCTGGGGAAAGAAGGGTGAGACACATGTGCAGCACAATGTATTCTCCAGAGACCGAACAAACTAAGTTGAAAATGTGTCTGCGAGCTCAGACTGTCATCGTGGCTTGGTAGTAACAACAACGCTTGTACGTTCGTCGCAATCGTCTATCTGCAGTGGACAGGCTGGTTACTGTGTGCTGCGTGACACGCTCCACCCTGCCCTCATGTCTTGCCCTTAGAGGAGAAAGACCTTCCAGGGCACCGCCAGTGACACCTGAGTAAAGTCATGCCTTGTAGACTCGAAAGAGACTTCTAACTTTCTTCTAATGCCTTCTTTGGTATGCAGTTTTTGCTTCAGCTGCCAAACCGCTCACTGTTCCCGAAGAGGACGTGGGTCTCTCTGACGCTACAGATTAGCAAGACTCTTCCCATATGACATAAGCCGTCCAATTGTGGGAGAGCGCACAGGAACACTCCCTCAGATTTCATTTCATTTCAGTGGCTTCTCACTGGTCTGATAAGACAACCCCTCTCTGTTTCCCTCAAGATATTCCAATGTCAGCAAACCATGAGGTCATTACACTGCTTATTTTTTATCTCTGATGGAGCTAAATGAACTTGCGCTATCAGCTCAAGCTCACCGAAAAACTGGAATAGGGAGAGACCGATCCCCCAGACTTACAGCCATATATATATATATGGACAAAAACAAGAAAAAAAAAAACATAAGACTTGTTGCTTTTGAAATCTCCTGTGCCCTTTCCTGATTGTAGCCAGTGGAGCGCAGTTTACTAGAACTTCGTGCTCTGGTCTTGTACTTTTTTGGATTTTGACTATGGGGCTAGGATAGAAGGGGTCGTCACTTACGTCTTGCTATGTGAAACTCTGTTTAGGGTTTAATACTATCATTTTTAATAATCTGTTGTTATGTGACAATCCCTTTAATGTTTTGTTGCGAAAGTAAAAAAAAATTAAAATAAACATTGGTGTTCAACTAAAGCTACAGTAGCGTTTGTACACAAAGACAAAAAGGAAAAAAAAACATATATGCCAAAATATATTTTATAAATAATTTAAAATGTATAATGAGAATATTTAATGCTGTGTAGTTATTTTATCAGTAAGTTATACTTGAAATTAACTGGCTTTTTTCTTTATTTGTCCCCTTTTTATTGACTTTGTTATTTCTTCTTTTATCCTTCTTTTTTTACATTTTCAATTGATCTTGAATTTTTGTTGACTGTGTTACCCCTGGCAACTGTTGATTGCAGTCTACCTTGTTGTAAAAGAGTTTCTTATTGGTCAGTTTTCGTGCCATCAAGTTTCTGTGTGGGCAAAAAAAAAAGACAAAAAAAAAAAAAAAAAAAAAATCAACACCAACAGTTGTGTGTCAGTACAATGAGCTTAGAGTGAGATAGCAAAAGAAACCAAAAAATTGCAACAAACATTAAACTTTCAAGATAACAGGTTGTTGTTTAATCTTAATACTCAAGTAAGGGTAAGAGTAAAACTACCATTTTGAGTCACTGGAAGTGGTTTCACTCATTTCTGAAGTGTTTGAGAGGCGCTAAATGGAAGTAAGTTCCATGTAAAGCAAACCCAGATGCTCTGAGACAGACTTGCTTTGCTATCTATCATCGAGTACAGCCCTCCATTTTTCCAGATCATTTAAGAACGCTGTACCAAGTCCAACCAAACAAGTTTGTTTTACTGCAGGAGAAAAAAAAACTGATTTGGTGGAATTACCATAGCGGCGGACGGAGAGAAATTGCAAAATCAGTTTCTTTGCAATATTCATTTTATAATGTGGAAAGTACAAACAGCAGCAATGTGTGAAAAAGATATAGATCTAGTAGCTGAATGTTTTTGCTGGTCTCACCAAACAGCTTCTGGCAACATGAAAAACAGAATTATCACTGAATGTATACTGCAGCTTATTATTAAACTATTAAATGTTCTCCACTTTGTCTCCTTGTCTAAATTCATCAGTTCTGCATGTTTCCATCACACTCTTTTTAATTTGCCATCAAATGGCTCATAATGGAATAGATCCGTCTCGACTGGAGAGGAAAAGAGTGAGACGGCATTGTTGAAAAGTAATGAGTGCAACCCGAGTTCAGCATACAGCAATTATCCTTTCTTAAGCGACCCTTTGTCTTGCCATAATTCATTAAAATCTATAATGTGATATGAATATCTACTGTTAATTTTCCCCAAAAGTAAAATGCTAATGTGTGTGGCAATGGCGGCTGCTGTGATGACAATCAAATGAAAATTAGTTTTCGCTGAGGTCCAATCTGAATGCTTCCCTGCAAAATCATTCTGCAACATCCTTTTTAGATATCCTGATTCTGACTAATTGCAAAAATTACAAACGACAGCAGAAAATACACCTAATGCTGCCAAACAAAGCAGCCGTTTGAGAATCATCCAACTGAGGAGTGTCAATTTCAAATCGGTGGTCGTTCTAATTTGCTGAAGTGGATGATGCACGCAATTCTGGCCAAGTACATCATTACTTGGATTCATACCCAGTGCAATGCTATGCTACTTATCTGTCAAAATAACATCTGACAAAAGACAAAATGACAGAGAAGGGCTCATCGTTACAAATTTTAAGCAGGACCTGGACCACAAAATTCAAACGTGCATTGGACTGACTGCACTGCACTATATTATGTTGTTTCAATGGTGTTCAGAAGTAGGGTCGCTAATAGGACACTACACTTCTACACATCTAATTCAAAAAGGCTTGTAGTCCCCATCATTATTACTGCAAACAAACTCGGTGTAATGACCAACAAATGAGTTCTTCCTCTGACTCCTAAATCTGTTCCAATCGCAGCGCACACTGCTCTGAGCTACAAATGAATTATAAGACATGCCCAAATGAGCCTCGTCACCTCATGTTTAATTACTCTAGATTCCTGTTGGTCAGGGTGAATTCATCCCATTATACAGAGATTTATCTCAAAGGTTACCGGGACACACATCCTATTAATGTCCTATTAATGTTTCAATTATCATTTTGCCAAATGGTAGGAGGGGGAATCAGAGAACAATTTAACTGATTTATTCCTGACACCGACAAGCAAAGCAATAAAAGTGGGAGGAGGGGAAGGGAAAGGGGGGAGGGGGTGTGCCACTCTTTTTTCACCAATACAAAACAGTTTGTACCTTATTTCTTTGAATAGGCCCCTCAATCAGTTCCAGCCATCTCCATTCTTGAATTGACCTCATTCTATCAAAGGACTGCAGCTGCTCCAGCAGCGGGGAAAGGGCTCATTGTGACCCACTGTTCATTCAGGCCAACCTCTGGGACCAGGTCCGTATCCCGTGCCCACCAAGCAATGGCTGGAGGGCAAACTGAATTTTTTTTAGCAAATATTTGTCTTTAACATTTAAATTTACAAGACTAAAAGTTGTTGTTTTTTTCATTATTTATGTGTAAAAAAGTATATCAAAAACCAACTGCTGTGCTTGATAATTTAGACATACCCTTTATTGGGGACAAAAAGCACTTGGGCTGTCAGTACTGGGCTAAAACCCAGTCACCCTGCTGTGCCCTTTGTGGGAGTGCATTTTGGGACAGGGCAATAAATCTCAGGCCCAATGTTCCTTCTTTATACTCTTAATTTGGATGCTAATTGTGGAACACATCATGGCATAGAGTTGCAAATAAGGACTGGGCCACAGCGGGTGTACTAGCAGCACAGTAAGACAAGTCTTAAAGGAACATTAACCCAAAAATAAAAATTCTGCCATCATTTACTCACCCTCATGTCATTCCAAATTGTGAAACAAGGAAAAAAAAATAATAATGTTGATCTTTTCCATGCATTGATAAATTAATAAATAAACATTCTTGAATAAAATAAATCAATTAAAATGTTACCAGCTAAGACCTTTTTTAGGTTAACATCATTGATTTAACCTTAATAAGGTTAGACCAACAAAACACAATTTAAGAGTTACATGAGGTAGAAATATCTCCTTATGGCAACAATTGCAGATTACCAATTATACAGTTTATAATTAAAAGTGAATGAAAACCGAGGCTGTCAAGTACTTAAATGTATAAAAAAAAAAAAAGCACCATAAAAGTGATCTAAGTGAATTATGCACAGTTCTGAAGCAAATCGTCTGAATATAGCTTTGTGTGGGAAAGATACTAAAAAAAAAATTTAAAAAAAAATAATAATAATAATAATAATAATACATTGAAATATTTGTTGAGAGGGAGATTTTAATACTTATATTCTGGCCCATTATTTTAATATTTATTCACAAGACTTAAATTATATGGATGACTTTTCTGATGTATTTCTGTTATCTTTTAAGCTCGACCACCACAGTCCCCTATTACTTGCATGGTATAGACAAGAACAGCCATGTGTGTTCCAACTAAAAAAAGACTAAATGCCTTAAAGGCATTATAAATACTAAAAGGGTTTAAAATGAGAGTAAACAATGACAGAACTTTTTTATATTTAGGTGAACTACCCCTTTAAGATTGGCTAGAGAAGGACATGCTATATTACAATCAATGGCTGGCTCTCTCTCTGCAACACTTTATGCTCCATTAAAACAATGTCACATTATTTACCATCAGCATTATAGGATGTTGTCATTTTGTCAAGTGCATGTGATATACTGATGTGCTACTGCGACTGGCTACCTTTCTGTCCCAGACACTATAGCCTTGTGCAGAAGACCAAGGAGGACTTGTCGGGCAGATAATGGCCTCTCCTAAAGATCCACACCTTCAGGCAAGGCCATTATCCTCACCACAGGAGAGTAATCGGATCGACCTGAAGCCAACACAGAGCCTGTCTGCATGCAGCCATACAGCCCATCTGCATGAGGTGCAGGGATGCCTGGGGTGCACAGTAGGCTAGAGGAGGACTGCCTCTGTGCTGGAAGGTCAGATTCATTTGAAAGTGAAGAAAACTGGGAATTGTGGTATTAACAAAGAACTGAGAAGCCCATGTGTGATGTCAATGAGGATACAAATCAAAGGCCTAAAGAAGCAGAGGTGACCCTTTGTGTGATGTGATCTATTGTCTGACTCACAGAGGTATGTGCTGGCTTGGCCTTGCAGAGCGTCTCGACGAGGAAAGAACCTGCACCTGCACAAAGCGGGAACCTAAACTTAGCCACAATAAGGAATCGGATTTCTTGGCTCTGAAAACTCTTCATGTTAAGTGCCTCCTATTCTCTTCCCTGTACTCATCTAATAACTCTGACATGGATCCGGGAGTGTGAATTGCAGGAAGTCAGAGTTCATTACAATAGAGAATAGGGTTATGGATTTACAAGTTGCAAAACAATGAGTTCAAAGTGTATGGAAGGAAAATATGGTCTGCCAGGAGATGTACCCATATAATGTGGCCAGTACTAATTCAATCAATTGCTAAAATGTAGCTAAGCTTGAAAATCCAGTGCCAAAAAAATATCTACACACTGTATTGGGGTTTTTGGCAAGTCTGAATTTATAACTTGTCTTACCACAAGCAACATTATATACCAGAATTTCGCAAAATAGTGTCCGTAGACCCCTGTAGGTCCATCTCAAATGGTCCACTGAAAGTCATAGAGCAACATAGAGCCAACTCAGCACAAACACTGACTTTTCTGAAAATTCCGAACTAAGGAACTAGCTCACTTTCAATTCATGAGATAGAATTTGAATTGAATTGGCCACAACAGACTAGAATGACAGGACGATGAATTCAACACATTCTGGAAAATTAAGTGTTCTTCTAATTTGGTCTAAAAATGTTTAATCAGTAAATATAGTGAAATACGTAAAGTAAATTAAACAAAAAAATAAATAAACCAAAGATAACCACATTTTAATAGGTGGCAAACTTAAAACTTAAACTTAAGTCCATCCTTCCATCTATTAAAACTTTATAATGTCAGGCTTTGGAATTTTCTTCTTTTTTTTTTTTTACTTTCTAAGGCTTTGGCAAGTGAACAAAGATGCCCCACAAATGCCCCCCACCCTTGGCGCCGGCCCTGTATAGGGATATGTACTAAATTGTAGCAATGCAAAGAAGTGAGAAGTTATTCTAGCGAGGATAAATGCTCAGGCACATCATTAAGAGAAGCATCACAGAAGAATTTGCACTTTGTTTATACACGAACAGGACCTGAGGTCGATCATTACAGTCAGTCACAAGGTTGATTAGACCTTCCATTTCTCACCTACCATTACAAATCTGACAAACACTGCCTCATCTGTATGTAGTCCCCACAATATAACCCTAATCAGCCCTGCAAATGAGAAATGACACAGTGTTTTGTGTTTACTGCCGGCTGCCCAGATTCATAGTGGCACCGGGAGGAAGCCACCACACAGTAATTGGGCTAAAGGCAGACAGATGATATCATAACCACGCCTGATTCCCTGATAGCTGTGACTCCCTCTGGCTTGACTGTCTGAGGAAAGTGGCCTTTAGAGAAGCCAGTCTTGAGCTGATGCACTCGCAGTCTGACCCGAGCCACCCCTCTCAGTCCAGGGCATGTCGGACATGGGCCAAAGATCCAAGGAAACAGCTGTCAATGCCCCCTCTCGAGAGGACAAAAGAGCCGATAGAAGAGTTTGAAATTAAAGTCTGGCCTTTTGCAGTCTGCATTATCCACCACGCCAATCGGGGTGAAGGATCTCTTGTGCTAGTAAGGCAGGCGTACAGTATGGAGAGGTTGATTAGTTGACCTAAACTTTCTGCATGTCAGGGAAATAGTCTGGCAGCATATGTCAGACGCTTGGTATAATCTGAAAGGAATATGAGAGAATGAGAGGTGACTACATCCTCCCCACAGCAAAAGACTAGATGGCAGATATGTCAGACTGTCTTATGCACAGAAGAAGAAACACACACTTAAAGAACAAGAGCACCTGAGGCTTTTGTATTGACGGGGATCGAATGATCCTGTGAGATCTTTCCATCTTACCAGTTTAAAGCAAAGTTCTTATGTTCATTTCTTCCTCTGCCAACCTCCTGTTATACAAACCCAAAAGTGACAATGGAAAGGGCTGAAAAATGATTGGGACTATTCTTCCAACATTACAGTAATTCGACAAGATGGATTGCACTCTCAAGCAAGATCAGAAATGTGCAAGGGCTAGCAAGAAAAAAATCACATAGGCTTGTCATTTAACTTGTCTCCATAATGCTGCTGTGTGCTAACAGAGAGGACATATTCAATGAGTATCTGCAATATAACTTTCTTTTGCTTTTATTCTTTAACTGTAATTCTTATTTCCAAAATATCCTATAATTTGTTTGTTGTCACATTGTACCCCTCAAAAATGTTTAAAACTATGTTTAAACTATTTAATAAAGATCTCAAATCAATTCACAAATCTAACAAAAAAGTAATATAATATAATATAATATAATATAATATAATATAATATAATATAATATAATATAATATAATTTTCAAAATAGTTTTAACCCTTTTGCAAGACTATGTATCCCGTTTATTCTAAAAAATGTGTTATCTTGAGGGATTTCTTTGCCTATATTTATCCAAGAAAATGAAAAATTAAAAGATTATTTATTATGAGTTGTCTTGGGAGGCACCATTCACCCCAAAAACAAGAGTACCCAAAAATGTGATGCATTAACTGAACATTCGAACATTCAGTTCGTTGTCAGCTTCAACTCTTAGTGTGTTTAGATTACCATTCTTCCTCTTTTGTGCAAATGAGTCATTACAGTCGTGATGACTTATATTAATAGCTTTTCGCTCTATGTTCGAGGAAGAGGTCTTATTTTAGGCAAGGTTTATTACACATCTGTGTGCCATAGAACTGGTACCAAAGCCAACATAATTCACACTGCTTGGTTATGCTTCTCATTAATTACCACATTCATACAAGGGGACCGGGGTTTTGAGTTGGCCCAAGGTTAGGACGAGCCCAGGGTGTACGTGATACAATACGGAGGTGAACAGCACTGGGTTGGGGAGATTTGGATGGCAAGCAAGGTTTTTTGGCAGGGTGTTGGAGCATGTGTTAATGGCTGAACTCCAGGGATAGCTTATCTAAGGAATGATTAGTATTCATTCATTCTGAGACTAGATCAAATCATCATCATCATCATACCTGCATCTGAAAAAAACAACATTTATTTTACATTGCAACACCGCAGTGCACACTCTCTTTGGTTGAATAAACAATATGCATAACAGATTATTCATACAAATTAAACTAATTTTTATGTTCCAAAATTATGGTCATATAAAATTTTGCCATTCCAAATGCGAGCAGGAGATCAGTCAAGTTTCGAGAACAATCAAATTTGAAGTTAGCCTGTTGCTATGCTAACGGCGTTATTCTCTAAGCATAAACATATAAAACAAACAAATACTGGGTAGTCAATTTTAGTTCAACTTAAATATGTTCACAAAGAATATTTTTTTCTCAAATCATCCACATAAATATTTTTTATGTAATTCAATGCAATGCATTTTGGGACTGCCTAATTCAAAGGATAAAAAGAGGCATCTTATAAATACTTCTCAATACTGAATGAAATATAAGAATATTTAAAATTAACATTTCTCTCAACTTCACCATCTTGAATGTTTTTTTTTAATGGAGCTCATTGTATTGCACTCTGTAATTCCACAATTCACAAAGTACATGTCACTAGGTTTTAGAACACAGACACTGATTACATTTATTCATTAAAACAGACAATGTTGTGAATGTTCTCTCCACACTACAATGACTTTTAAAAACCTCATGATGAGAGAGCTCAAAGCACTCATCTGATCATTTTGATCAAGATTACAATGGTTATGCATGATATAATGAAAAATTATTTTCTCCCAGGGCATTCATTTTGTGGAAGGCAAAAAGAAAACACACAACGTACTGAGCAAATATTTCAATATTTTGGAAAAATCTCCCTGTGGTGACCCTGTTGCCCTGAGGAGAGTGAACTCACTGTGTTCTTCCTCAACATCTTGGAGTCTCACACCAGAGGGAAAAGCTTTCTGCTCTGTGCAGCCAAAGTTTTTATCATAATGTTGAAGTGTTACAGATAAGGCAGGAAGCTCAAAAGAGAAAAATCCTTCTGTAGGAGAGCTGAATGAAGCTACAGGGATACAGAATATTTTGACATTGTCAAACAAACAGCTTCTCCGTTTTAAACAGTAAACAGATGATACACTAGCTTGCCCACTAACATTTTTATGTTCTGTCCAGTTAGTTTTCTAATTATTTTTCTGGATCCATCCTCAAATGTGGGATTTTTTTCCCTTTCAGCTGTGCTTAAGCTTTGTTTCACATCCAAAGAACATGTTCAGTATCAATAGGAAGCAGTTTGCTTTGAAGCCCAGCTCACGTTGGCATGTTGGTTTTGGATTAAATAAAACAAATGCAGATTATGTTGCTAAGTAATGTGATGTGACATCACCGTGTACTGATCATGGCACAGCAAAATAACCAAGTAAAGCTATATAGTGGGAAACTTTTGGCCAATTTGTAAAGACAAGAAACATTTAACTATATGGGAATACGTGTTTGACATCTAATCTTTACCTACAAGACAGCTCACCAAACTCATTCATGTTACTGAGCAAAACGATTGAAAGAAAAGACCAGAATGAAAGGAAATTTGCCATCTCATCTCAGATTGCATGTTTTCCCCATCCTCACAATTTCCCTGTGTCATAGAGGAGACTGAACAATATCATACATGTGTCCAAATCTATATTAAGTCTTTGAATATTATCTACAGATTATGCATTTCAATGAAATACCATTTTGAAATACCATTCACCCTGAATCACAAGCCCTTTATCACAAACTGAATCTTTCCACTCACTGTGGCATCTAAACACCATTCATGTGGATATGGAGAACTCGTTCTCTAATCAACACCCAATCAGACATTCCTCAAGTGCGAAAACCAAAACCAAGTGCATGCAATTAAAGGACACAAATTGTGGATGCCAGAGAACAAGAGACAATAACATGCACCTGTTAACAAACACTGAATGCCCCCAGTAGCAAATCACACGACTAAAGTAATATGGTATGCCTTTTGTTGGCACAAAATATCTGCCGTTGAAATCAACATGCATTAAAAGCAAATGTAAACACAAAATCACTGACAATTAACAAAAGGAATATATTTCCATGGTAACCCACATGAATAAATGAATAATATAACACATCGTATTAGTGTACTTTGCAAGCGAGTGAGCCAGAATGGGATTAATTCCATTTGAGAGTAATATTGTGGTCGACGGAAGTCTCCGCTGAACTGTGTGACATTGCACTATTTAGTGGTGCATGTTACCATTGTTTTCTCAGTTGTTAATTAAAGGTGGAAACAAAAAGCTGAAAATGAGCCCAGAGCTCAGAGGACAGGTGTACGGAGTACAGCGGGAGGACTAAATTGGATTTTGTGTCTCTTGAGCCTGACTTGGGAAGATCATCAGAGGTAGAGCTGTATTAAAAAGAAAGGAGATAGTTGCAAATTATACAGTAGATCACATTTATAGCTGTACTGTTGTTGACTAGTAAATGGAAAATATAGTCTCCCATTAGACTGATGTTTACTTGTGCTATGCCTAATATTTCAGCACTGGCTGTCTAGCAGAACAACCACAAAGGCCTATAATCCGTAAACAACTTCACCACCGGGACGTTTCCATAACCTTGTAGGGTATGGAGTCTGCCTTTAGTTCACAATGACTGAGAGCCCACTCTACGGTGTTTATTTAATCACGGTGGCCAAATCATATGCTAAATTCAAAACATCTCAACCGCCAACACAAAGGTTGCAGGTTCAATCTACAGTTTGTGGGAAGTGGGAACTGTAGGGCTACAGAAATCACAATAATGCTCTGCTGCTATCGCGCCTTTATTCAGATCACTTAACTTGGAGATATATAAGGTCCCTAAAATTGCCTTCATGACGATGGTAAATAACTACAGTGGAGAGGCTCGAGAAGAGGTTGCCCTATGCCTGCTGAATGTCCTTCCAAACCTTATCCAACTAATTTGAAATGAACAGGAAGACATACCTATATTCTGATGACGTTACCAATGAGTGAGTGAGTTTCAGTGCAATGCTGCAGTGCCATTACAGTGGAGCCTGAGGGGATTATGTGTTTCAGTTTGCTCAGACAGAGGAGCACTGGGCTACTACAGCAACCGATTGAGAGGAGCAATTTCCTTGCTTGGCTGAAAGAGAAAAGATAAGTGAAGGGAAAGGAAAGGAAAAGCAAAAAGCCATGAAGTCACAGAGATCTAAATGCAAAAGCATTGGATTCAGCTCAGCCAAAGGCAACAGTTTATTTCATCTTTCTGCACTCTGAAATCTAGATTTAAGATGCTGTCATGTCTAAGAAAATGGAGCACTGGCCTGAGTAAAAGCTTTGTGCAAGTGAACACGTACGCAGCGCTGGCAAACATAATCATGATTTAACAGACAGAAGGTGAGCTAAATCAAACTTCATGTTGTAAATTCGCCGCCAAATGTCTTGCACAATAACATAATCAAACATAATTATAATGTACTGTGGTCATATCAATGAGAAAAGAGATCAAACAAAGCCAGCCAGATGCAGTGAAAAGGGCAAACTTAATTTCTGTGAGACGCTTCATTTTCATTTATGCAATTGTTGGTTATATTTACACTACCGTTTAAAAGAGTCAGGAAGAAATAACTTTTATTCAGCAAGAATGCATTAAATTGATCAAAAGACTTTTATGTTGTAAATAAATGCTTTTTAAAACTTTTTATTCAATGTTTATTCATAATTCAGTTTTCAAAAAATTATTAAGCAGCACAACTGTTTTCAAAATTGATAATACGGTAATAAGAAATATTTTGAATGTTCTGAAGGATCATGTGACAATGATACTTGGAGTAATGGCAGCTGAAAATTTGTAATCTCATTGTATTTTTTAAAAATAGACAAATAAAATCGAACTTTTGAACAGCATGTAAACATACAGCATGACTGTCTCTATTCTAACAGGATCCCAATAAAGAGGTAATGGAAGAACTCACTAGTAAGGTTAGACTGTAACTCACTAGACTAGTAAGGTTAACAAATAAATAAATATATCAAAATAAGAACATACAGTAAATACAGTAAGAGTACTAATTGTACCTGGACACAATGAACTGTTCAGGCCTCCCTAGATTAAGGACAAAAGCCAAACGCAGGCATAGACACCAATCCGAGCATATGCTCTCTGAGCCAAGCCCATTCCATCTGTTTTTATGTGCCACCAACCACAGGCCAGCAACAGGGAATGAGGTGCCCTGCTGACGTTGCCATGGCAATCCAATCTTTCCACCATTCTAAGACCAGAGTTAGAAAATACTGTACTTGGGCACTGGCTTCAGCATTATAATCTCCTCTGACACACACTCAGGTATAATGCGGTGGTAGGCTATGGCATCTCAGAACAAGTCTAAATACCTCCACTGCCGTGTTTTCAGCCGCGCTGGCATTCAAACATAATTGCATTCGCCCCGAAAGAAGCAGAGCCAAATTTGTCATGAGGATAATACCTACAATAATAATGATTATTATGGAGACATCAATCTACAAAATTATACCACAGTCTTTCCTTGGAGCAGCACACTTTGTTTTGGAAACAAAGGGTGCAGTGCGAGGCTGATGAAGGCCTTCATTATAATTGGTATTTGGAATGATTAATGTATACCTCAATTAGGAAAGTGTATGGGTCCCACTATAGAAAGCTGTACACAGAGGGTGCTGGAAGGAACGGGTGGTCTCGGCTCTCTCTGTAAAACTCATTCTGTCACATCCCATTGTGCAGCGAGAGAACGGCTTGCCGCCTGCTCCCTCTGATTAGTTATTTATTTCATTTGCGCAAGACTGCATTTATTTATTTATTTTAGTCGGATCATTATTTTCCCATTCTGCAACCATTTCATCAAAAAGATAATTTATCTCTACCCGCTTTAATGAAGTGATAATTTGGCGATAATTAACATAATCTTGCACCAAAGCAAATTTGCCTAATGACTGTTGTTTTGATAGTCGAGTCAGAGAAGGAGGGTCCAAAGCAGTGAGGCAGCATGCCAAAATTTGGGGAAAAGCACCAAGAGAATCAGAGTGTGACAAAGCTAGAAGCATCAGGGACATCTAACTTTATGACCTTAACTCTCTGGAGTGGATTGCAGACAATTGATTGGACTTGTGTGAGCGATGAAGGATTTATAGGTCACCCAAATGGCCATTTCCAATTGCACTTGAAATTTCAAATAGCTGAAGTAAGAACTTTCAAGTGCATGACGATTAAAAAAAAAGTTAGAAAGCGTACACATGACAAGTGATGGTTTGATGGATCATCAGGTGAGGACATGTGAATGAAGCACTGTCGGTGACATTTCATTTGGTCTTTCTATTGAGTGATATTTGGCCGTTTCATTTCCCTTTCTATTATATCAGGTCAGATTAATTTTCTTCAACTCTGCATCTAAGCTCTGTCATTACCTCTGTGCCTACCATTGAGCTTATATCATCCACTGCAAGAGCTTTATTGACCTGATCAAGGTTGAGGGGACAGACAAATGCATGCTCCTTTTTTCTAAATGCCTTCAAATTTACAAGCAAAGCTGAACCACCAATTGCATTGTCTATTTTCCACAAAGTGGACATGGTGAGGGGCATTAATGATGCCATTCAGACAGATGGAGAATACAACATTTTTTTTTTTCTTATTTGTTAAAATGCCTTTTTCTTGTGATATAAATTTAAAATAAAGTCACACTGTGAGATTAACAAGTTGCAATTGTGAGAAAAAATCCAACTGCAATATTTAAAGTCATTTAAAGTAATTGGGAGTTACACAGTCACAATTTGGAGATAAAAAGTTGCACCAGAAAAAGTAACCCGCAATTATTATGAAAAAAAACTGCAATTTGTGAAATTTAGTCACTGTGAGATATAAAAGTAAGAATTGGATCTATAAAATTACAATTGGGAGATAAAAATTGTATTTTAAGTCACATTGTGAGACATAAAGCAAAAAATAAATATAAAAAATCTCATATATATATATATATAATTTAAATAATTAAAAAAAAAACTTTAGCACACCATTCTTTCTTCATTTCACTCATACCAATTTGGTCAGTGTGGTTAAAATGCACTTTGAAACACTGGCAAAATGCTGACCTCCCTACGGAACATTTGTCAAATATGATTTTCAAACATTTTGCCTGTCTCTTTCCCCCAAACCTCACCACCCTCCTATGACTCCATCCATACTTATTTGATCTCATTTCTATTCACAATGCAGGTGCATATGGAGCTGGCTGAGCAGGGTAATGTGTCTACTGTCTTTGCAACGCTACCCACTCACATTTCATTATCAAGAGCGCTTCCATCATCTGTTCATATTGACCCTGCTAGTGAGACTAATACATTCTGTATGGCAGCAATACACTTCTTATGGAGAAACTTGACAGCAATACACTTCTTATGGAGAAACTTGACAGCACCAACTACAATGAAACAAAGTAAGCAATAACTGAGAAGAAGACAGGTCAGTGAGCTTCATAGAAAGTAACAAGAAGAGATTGTTAGGGATTAGAGGGGTTAGGGATAGGGAAAAAAAAAACAGAAAGAGGAAGGTGGCCCTGGGGGAGGGAGAGAACCCTCCACCCCACCCCAAAGGCAATAAAACAGACAAAGCAAATAAAACCTTATGTTTGAGAACACTGTTGACAAAGGGGCTTTAAACACATTATGGCCTGTTTCACTGTTTCCTTGAACCATCTTTAGGGTGGCGTAATCCAGCAAGTTGCTAATTGTACTAGAGACAATGGAATAAGACAAGGTGGTCCTCATTAAAGACCACCAATTTGTAAAGAGAACAAAGGCATTCCAGTCCATATCACCTTGCAGTGCCAGGCAGCCATATTGCTTTCAAAAAGTCTTAGTATCAATTAAGAAGCTTGAAAAGTTTCCGTGGTAAAACAGAATGCATATTTAAACAGCTGGGGATCAGCTCCTATTAAACAGGCTGCCATCACCGCAGTCCCATTGTGCTGGTGTTTAGAAGATTTCCAGCCGACTGGATAAGCAGAGAGGAGGGGATTTAGAGGAGGAAAGTAGCCGTGCTGTAAAATGCCTCACACAAAATAAACTGGTGGAGAATTTCACTGCATCTCATTCAGGTCAATCCTTAAAAACAGTCTAAATGAAAAAGACGACTCAATCAAACATCAAACATGCGGTGGAATGGAAGCCTTGGCTTTGTTATTAAAGCATATTGTACACTAATATGCTTTATTAACAAGGAGACAGAACCTCAGAGGATTTCAAACTACCTTGAAAAGTGAAAGGAAATGGGATGAGGCATAACATGAAACCTTAGTTAATCGAAGCTTCATGAACTTTGTTCAAAGTGTGGGAAATATTTTTCCACCGGGAATATAAAGGTCCCTTACAGTTTTATGAATCTATTCTTCTCTTTCTTTAAATAGTCCACAAGGAAACTGTTTTAATTTGACCTCTGATTTGCCTCTGCGATTTAGCTCCTGTGAGAGTAATAATTGTTTTTAATAATTACTTTTTTTATTTAATAACTGAAGGTGAATTGATAGGAGGTGTGATGTAATCTTGAGTCAGATTGACACCAGCTCACAAAGAGACATTTACATAATAATATTTAAAAAATAACTATATCAGTTACTAATAGGGCACAATAAAAACACAAAACATACGGATAAACTCTATAAGGCAACACACAGACACTTCAATATAATCAGGTTAATAGATAAAAACTTGTAAGACTATAGATGTGATGTTGAATTAGAAAATTGTTCAAGTGCAATAAAGATTTTTATATAATCGAACAACATTTTTATATTCCTGATGTGCAGTAGGCAAAGATGACACCAAGACAACGATTGATCAATTCCATTTTCCCATTTTGTAATAACACAATCATACATTTTCCTTGTTTTAATAATTCCACATCAATTCTTCATTATGACTAATTTCAGCATTTCCTTTCACCATTAAAACATTGATTATCATTTAATCCACCTTGTAACCCCTACAGCAAGACAAACAGCTCATTCATATTTAAAGACTTTTCAAAAGCGATCACTTAGCCAAGGGGATTTCCAAGTTAAACTGGTTAGATAATGGGATCAGAGACTCATCTATATTCACACAGTACAGCTCTAACACCAGCACACTGTTGCCAGATTCATAAAGGCAAAGCGACAAAACGTTTTCACAGATCTGCGCCTCTTCAATGGATCAGTTAATACTAGACAAGTTGCTCCTTCAGAATCACCGTCTTGGTCATATAATGTCAATCAGTTTCATCTGAGGCCTGCACTGATGCTTACAGAGTCCATTAAGTAGGCTATAGAGGGAGGTGAGAAAAATGTCTAGGAAGTGGGGCAAGCTGTGTCACCGCTTGATCTAAAAACTGTGCACAATTTCTGTCATGTAATCATACATAGAAAGTAACCATCATATACAAATGAAATGCCTGTGGTTGATGACATGACACAGCTTACCACTAACATGGTGATGAAAGTCGAATTACCTCTTTGTCTTGGCTAGAGTGCAATTCCAGTAAATATGTCATAGTTTTCGAGCTGTGAATTAAGCAGAAGTATCATTTCCAGCTACCCCTCCTGTCTGCGAATGTAAACAGCAGGGAAAGAAATCATATTAGATCTGTGTATTAAAGTGACAGCAGCGTAATACAGCACCTACTGCTATATACTGTATGCTGTTAGTCAAACAACAAAAGAAAATCACTCGCTGCTCTTGGTTGAATAACTTTAGAAGCTTTAATAATACATTTCTTACTTGAATGCTGCTGTTAAATGCTCTGGCAAGGAGATAAACAGGGTGGACTGTGTACAGCTCAGTCAGGAGGGCAGCTAAGCTAATAGGGCAGATTATGTGCCAGTCGTGGGCGGGCCCGTTCCAATGTGACATCATATTGGAGCACATTCCTGAAAGGCTCATCTTGAGACACTGTTTCAGATTTATGGGGAAAATAACAAATGGAATGGATGGATTTTTAACACAATAGGGTGGTTGTGCACACTGTGGACAAAACAAATATGTTCAAAAACAATATAAAAGCAAAAGTGAAAAGTAAAATTTTGCATAATAGGTCCCCTTTAAATTACAACTAGTTATAACATTGAACACACACACACACACACACACACACACACACACACAGTTAAAAGTTTTAGATCTGTATGATTTTTAATATTTTATAAGAAGTCTTTTCTGCTCACCAATTAAGGCTGCATTTAATTGATCCAAAATTCAAAGTATAAATAAAAAAAAAAATTTTTTTTTTTTTTTTTTTTTTTTACAATTTGAAATAACTTTTCTATTTGAATATATTTTAAAATGCTATTTATTCCCGTGTTGGCAAAGCTGAATATTCAGCATTATTATTCCAGTATTCAGTGTCACACGATCTTTCAAAAATTATTCTAATAGGCTTATTTTGCTGTTCAAGAAACATTTATTTATTTTTTATTTTTTTATTTTTTTTAAACGCAAAAAAACAGCATTTATCTTAAATAGAAAGCTTTTGTAACATTATACACTATCATTTTTGGAAAGAAATTAAATGCATTAATACTTTTATTCAGCAAGGACGCATTAAATTGATCAAAAGTGACAGTAAAGACATTTATAATGTTACAAAAGCTTCCTGGACTTCTTTAAAAATATTTAAAAAAAAAATAAAAAAAAATCTAAAACTTCTGAATGGTAGTAGTGTGTGTGTGTTTAGTGCATATAGTAAATTAAGAAAAGAGCCTTGCGGCAAGGGCATTTCTGCTTAGTCTAACACTGACAAAATTTTACACATCTCTTTCATATCAATTCTTTTGAATTGTAACAATAGAAACTTGTTTGTGTTGGATCGAGCTGAAAAGCCAGCAGCATATAGCAAGCAGGGGTCACAACTGCTTTTAAAGGGAACTGTGAGTGTGTCCCGCTCTAAACACTGCATGATGAAGTCAAAACGAGAGCACTAATGCATCAGCAATCAGCCTGCAGGGGCTTGGCACATCATGACTAAAGGTTACAAAACACGCCCGGCCCGTGCTATAAACCCTATAACCTTTCAAAATAACACAACAGATAGTAGCGACAGGCGAGCTGCTTCAAAATGGCTCTAATTCACAAATTTGTATTGCAATATAATATGCTCTGCTCTCAACTCTTGCTCGCCTACAAATGATGGTCTTCAGGATGAAAGGGCTGGTACATTAACAGTTAGAGTGAAAGCAATCATGCCGTTCCAAACAAACTATTAATTTGCCGTCTAAAACTATGTCTATGAAAAGAAATCGACAATCACCAATCTGGACTCTTTGTAGTGCTCAGGTACACAGGACTTTAAGTTGACTGGCACATAAACGCCTGGAATTACAGTGTTTATGAAGAATTGAAGGCCATTTCATGACCTTGAGGATTATGCAACATGTATAAAAAAAGAAATAAAAGCTTGCACTACAAGATCTTTTCATATGACAAGCCCGCCAAAACATCAAGTAATCGGTAGTGGAAATGCATAAAAGCACCAACAACATGGAAAAGCTTGAGCACTAAATCATGTATGGCTGATCAAGCCTTGAACATAAACAGTCAGCCATTTTCATCTTTCATCTCATTGTCTTAAGCCACACACATCTCAATATGGAGATGCGCAGGCCTTTTAATCCTAAGATCAGACATGTATTCAAAATGCCTGGCCACCATGTGATGGCTCATTAGTTGTCCATTAGGCCTACCTACCTGACATCAAAGCTGCCATTTTATTGGAGGAGCTGAAATCAAGGGCCTGAATAAGCCGAGCGTCCCTTAGTGCATTGGCTATATTCAGCTTATTTTGAGCAGACCAGCTTTGTTGTCCTGTAGTGACCTGAATAGGTAATGAGGTTCTCAGACTAAGGCCCACGAGCTCTGCAAAGGATGTGGGCCTGATTTGTAATCTACAAGCTGCTCACAGAAGCACAAGCCTTCCCATTTTCATGCAAACACACACAAACACACATGCCAAAGTCTTCTTACACCCTATTGCCATGAGACGCAAATAAAACGAACAGCCTTACAGACAGCTTACAAAAGATCGACTTGTGAATTTAAAAAAAAAGGGTTTTTTTCTATAGGGAAAAGACACACAGGGCAAATTAAAAGGGAAGTTGAAAGGTTCCTGGTCTGACAGCTGAGATTGGGTTCAAACCAAGGACTTGCCCAGTTTGGGAGTGGTGTCAGGCATGCAGGCGCCAATAGGAGCCAGGGGAGCGAAGAATCATTTCTTCCTGGCTGGTATTCAGGCTGCATCAGTGCTGGGTACTCTGCTGTATGGACCAATAAGATGAAACTGTGACCTGAATTAATTGGCCCAAAAGAGCCGATCGCCAAGGTTACTGCAGGAAATCAAATAGAGGAATGCCACAGGAAGTGCTTTGTGCAGAACACATTCCCACAGGTCAGTCCTGATGCCATAGTGATATTAATGACGACGTTCTGAACCAGCATGTGAAATATTTATCTTTCTTTCACATCAAAAAGCACAGCCAATGCCATTATGGGGGAAATTATTAAAAAATCTGCTCTAGGTGGTCTCAACAGTATCTACCACTACTGAATAATGTATTTTGAATAGTTCATCTTGTCTTTCTGCTTTGATCTTTGCATTGTATATTGATATTGATAGTCCTAAATGATAACAAGGGCTCAAAGGAACGGTTCACCTAAAAATGTACCCACCCCGAGTGGTTCCGCCCTGTACTTTTTCCCTTTCTTATGTGAAACACAAAAGGTATGGCTTTTGAGTTTTAGTGCCACGTTCAAATAAATCCATAACAGACATTTTACAAGAATAAAGCCACAAAGTTTGTATAAAATGCTAACATTAAAATAGTTTTTTTTTTTTTTTTTTTTTAAGTAGTAATACAATAAATTCATTACATTTTAAGAAAAAGGTCAAATTAATGTAGAGGACGTCTTAAAAATTATGAGAAAAAAAGTTGTAACATTAAGTTGTCAATGTTTTGAGAATAATCTCTCATAAGGCTTTTGATGGGAATAAAATGTTTAAGGATAACATTTTAACATTTCATAATTAAAGTATTGATATTGAGAATAAAATATGAGAACACTGAGAGAAAATAAAATTATCAAAATTATTTAAATCAATATATTAAGTCAAAATTATGAGAACAAATTGTAAATATGTAACAGTCCAATTTGTAATGTTTTTAGGGCTGGGAATCGATTAAAAATAATTAACTAATTAATCGCACAATTTGCTTTGATTAATCGCAGTTAATCGCATTTCCCCCAAACTTGTAATCATCAATATTTAAATGCAGAATTAAATTAAACAACACACACACAAAAAAAAAAAAAAATGTCCACACAAATTGGACAGAAAATAGCCCTATATTAAAATATTAAACATCAATATATCAATAGGCTATATTATTCTTCATTCAGTTCTATGCAACATACTCAGACTTAACAGATTTATTTTTTGACTAATTATCAAAATAAAGTATAGTCATATAAAGCTATTATTACCAGAGCATGTGATCAGAGCAGGTAATTTTACAATTGTTGCCCAGCATGGCTACTGTATACCAGCTCAGCAAACAAAAGTCTACTACTGAGAAATTTCACGTTATTTGAGCGGACTTTGCTTTTTCAGTGTGTGATTGGAGCATTTGGGCCGTTAATGACAGAGCAGAATGCGCAGCGCAAACATGGAGCGGAACATTGAGCAGAGACTCGAGCGCAGCGCGCCGACACACACACACACACACACACACACACACACACACAAACACGGAAGGGCGCACACACGGAGCGGAAAAGACCCGCTCCTGGCGGCATATTTTCGGCCTTTTCAATAGCAGCCGCAACAGGAAGTCATTAAAATGAGGCAAAAAAAAAAGGCGCTGCGTCAATTGCGTTATTTTTTTTTGAATGCGTTAAACATCTCAAATTAATCGCAAAGATTAACGCGTTAATTCCCCCAGCCCTAAATGTTTTGTGAATAATCTCATAATAGGCCTTTTATGAGAATAAAGTCAATATGAGATATTAAATCCAGCATTATGAGATTTGTACAGTCTCAATGTTTTGTCAATATCCATGATTCTCATTTTAACCATTTTAAAAGAATGTCCCTTTATTGGTTACTTTACTTTTTTCCTCATCATATTTTGACCATAATGCCGTAGTGACATATTCAGCTACAGTAACTACAGAAACAGGTTTAATTCTACTATACAAAAAAAGCACAGAAAAGAAAAAGCTCACAGGAAAAAAAAACATACACTGAATACAACATAATCAGTTATTAATATTTAGTTGGCTCTCATTTTTGCATGTGTTCATAGTGTCTTTGTATGCTAGCCTTGCTAAAAATTAGGTCCACACAATTTGGCATGTTTCATTACATTATCACAAATAAAACAATTGACTCTAAACACAACTACACAATGTGCTTACAAAATCTTTAACACATTTTTTATATATTTGAATAAAGGGTGAAGATGCCGATTTTCATTGGGCGGACATCCCTTTTGGCCACTACTGTACATACAGAAGAAGTGAAGATATGCCAATCAGGAAATAACGGCTTAGATTTAAATTTTCTTATACAAAGTATAAATTCAGAAGACTTGGAATAAAGAATGTGAGTTTAAGGACTAGTTTTTGTGATTCTTCAATAGTGTTTTTTGTCCTTTAGCAGTTTAGTGTTTTGTTCACACTCATATTTAAAATATATAAAATATTTATTTTTTATTTATATTTTGTTGGTTTAATCTAACTTGTAGGGTCATTACAAATAAATCTCCACTCTGGGCATCACTTTTGGCCACTACTGTATCTCTTCACTATTGATGCCTTCTTTAAAGAAAAGAGATTCACCAACCAATCAGAGTATTTCTTGGAGTTAGATCTCTAGAAGGACCTTTCAGGTGCTCACAGACAGCATACCGATTGGTTGTCAAGGACTTTAGCTTATAGTCAATAGACTTATTACTGCAAATCTGTCTCTGAAATGAAAGAGACCTGATATGTGCTTTCAAAAGAACCACTGCCATTCAACATCAGCTTCAGAATCTCAGAGGACATATAATACATGGCAGTTGCTAGCTGTATAGATCATATATATGTTTAAATATAATGCACAACCTATGTTGACAATGTTTTTTGCCAGCCTCATTTTACCATTTTGACAATAATGAGATGGATATGGATGATTCATCACTGAATACCTCTACTACACACGACTGCACATCTACCGTCTGCATCTCGTCCTGCAGTTGACTGTCATCAAATATAGAGCTACAACTTCAATCGTTCGATTTCAACAGTGAAGCTGCTGAAGGCACCCTTCTACAGCCTTTTAGAAGACTAACGTCTTGCAGTTCTGCGAGGAAAAACACAAGCAGCGCCGGCAGGTTAATGAGACATGTGGAGTATCTGAACATGGGATCACACAGAGATTTTTAGCTGACAACGGCAGCAGACGCCGAGACACTCCTATCAACAGAGGTAGCTCTGTAATTAAACCGTTGCTCTCTTCAAAATGAAAGCTGCATTCCACATGCCATAATTATACATTAAGCACTGCCACCTGGGAGTTCCTCGATAAGCAACCACTTTCCCCCTCATTTTATTCCATATTTAGGGCACAATCAGTTTGCCTGATGAGAGATAAATGGCGTGTGAGGTCGTGAGTGTGATTGGAATGTTATGTGCTGCCGTCCCTGATTTACCTATATATTTGTCCCAAACTCTGCATTTTGCACTGCGTGAAATTATGGATTGTGGGGCGAGAGGTGGATAAATCACTCTTCAGTAATTGTAAGACATCCAAGTTATGATTTTTTTGGAAATGCATTGAGAGTAGTAGACATATAGCGTGGTATTCACTTTCAGTGTAGATTTGACAGCTTATCTGAGAAAACTGTGCTAATTATAATTTAACAACAACAATTCAAAGATTTAGGGTTTGGATTCATGTCGCAAGGCTGAGTGAACACTTATTAAATGAAATAGCACACATTTATAGCTGTTCCCCCTTGCAGGGTCATAGGTCAAACTCTGCTGTCTCTGTCTGTCTGCTGGTGGATGTGATTTGCTCAAAAGTCTAAATTTTGCCACAAGGCTTGACGCCTGAGTCCTGGGCACTCTAACCTCTGGCTCCATCCTTCAAGGCACACTGACATTCCAGAGTCAGCCAGGACAAGCACTTTTCAAGAATATGCCGCATTATCTGACAAGACTAGCTTCACCCTTGTGGCCCACTAAGTCCCTAAAAGGTTGGTCTTCAAACTATACCAATTACTGAAAAGTGTTCTGCTTTTGTAAGAACTCCGGTGCAACTCAAGTGTATAAAATGTAGCAAGTCGTAAGGGACAGATGCAATTGGTCATATCAACCGAATATTTATGTCAGCGGTCAGCAACTGAACTAGCTGCCAGTCTAAAACTCTGCTTACCAACTCTGGATACCGTCCATTGAGAAAAGAAACACATTTTTATTATTTTAATTTTGACTTATTTCACAAAAACTCTCAAAATTAAATACAAAGCGTTGGTTTTGTTCATGGTTCAAAGATCATTGTACAGACTGGTAAAGAGCACAAGGTTTCAGCATTAAACACAAAAGAAATACATTCAAAAACAAGACAAATATGTTCTAGGTGCAAAATCCTAATGCTAGAATGAGCAATTATTATATTCTTATTATTTTCCCTATTGATGGTTTTGTTAAAGCTGATGCACATGCTGTCCACCACAATCATGCTACAGCAAGCATTTTTGATTTGTACTGTATTTGCATCTTTGTTTATCATTTATCATTCATTACATCCAATTGCAGTTTCTTTTTCTTTCTTTTTTTTATTTTTTTATACAAGAAATAATTTCAAACCTATTATACCTGCTGACTCTTTGTTGAATTAACCTGGGATAAGAGTATTTGAAAAATATCCATATAAATATATATATCCATTATAGGGAATATCCATTATAAACAAAAGAGTGAAGCTGACGGTTGAAGTAAAAGGGCCTGCAGTAGATAATTATTACATATTCTAGGTCTGGAGAGCGTGACTGAAATCATTGGCTATATCTCTGCACCAGCTGTTGTTCATAACAAAACACATGCTAAAACACTGGGTTGCGATTCACATTAAACAAAGCTAAAACCCTGCTGGTCCGGCTTCCCATTACAAAATAGACGGTTTAAGCCTTACAATAGTGAAACATAACATGTTTCTGTGCTTAAATCTATTTATTTATTATATTGATACAGTTGATACAGTTCGAGTTTAATTTCATTTTGGCATGGATATGTCACAAAAGTAGAATGTTAGCCTACAGATCAATATTACAAATTCTAGCTGATACTGATAAGCTGTCACGATCCACACACCAAGGAAAGGGAGAGAAACAGGTGGATCCAAATACAACACTTTTATTTGTAGGGCAATCCAATTCGTCGTCATCCATGCAGGGGTCAAAATCCATGTTAGCAGTCCAATAACAAAATAAACAAACAAGGAACAAAACAAACTCAAACCAGGAAACAGACTTCAAGAAGTGTAAGTGACATACCACAATGACTCCGTGACAAGGACTAAAACAGACAGGGTATTTATACACAGAACTAAACAATGTAATGGGAAACAGCTGTGTGCAATGATGAGTGATGAGAACAGACAAAGGATTGTGGGAAATGCAGTTCCAGAATGAATGTGACAGTAAGGGAGAGAGACCTCTAGTGGACACCCGGGGAAACACAAACCAGACACTGTGACATAACCCCCCCTCTACGGAGCGGCTACCAGACGCTCCAAGACGTGACAGACAAAACAAACGTTCAGGCGGGAGGTGGACTGGTGGAGGATCAGGGGGAGGGATGGGGGGCCAGGTCCATGGAGAGAAACGGGGACAGGGAGTGACAGTCCATCTGGCAGCCAGGGCGGAGACAACAGTTTATCGGGCGGCCAGGGCGGAGACTCTCCCTCAGGCGGCCAGGGCGGAGCGGCCAGTTCATCGGGCGGCCAGGGTGGAGACTTTCCCTCGAGCGACCAGGGCAGAGCGAACAGTCCATCTGGCGGCCAGGGTGGAGACTTTCCCTCAGGCGGCCAGGGCAGAGCGAACAGTCCATCTGGCGGCCAGGGCGGAGACTTTCCCTCGGGCGGCCAGGGCGGAGACTTTCCCTCGGGCGGCCACGGCGGAGACGACCCCTCGGGCGGCCACGGCACTGGAACAGACACCGGCTCAGGCACTGGAACAGACACCGGCTCAGGAACTGGAACAGACACCACCGGCTCAGGAACTGGAACCGACACCACCGGCTCAGGAACTGGAACCGACACCACCGGCTCCGGAACAGACACCACCGGCTCAGGAACAGACACCACCGGCTCAGGAACAGACACCACCGGCTCAGGAACAGACACTACCGGCTCCGGAACAGATACCACCGGCTCAGGAACAGACACCGGCTCGGCGGCGGCCATCTTGTCCGAAGACACAGGCTCGGCAGGCGTGACGTGAACAGGCTCGGCGGCGGCCCTCTTGTCCGAAGACACAGGCTCAGGAACAGTCTCTGGATCGGCAGACGTCCCGTGCTTCCTCCACGCCTGCAGTACCGCCACTGCATAAAAAAGGAAGACCACTCTCTTGGCCGTGGCAGGACTGATGGTGGGCGACTCCGAGATGATCTCAGGGATGACAGCGGGCTGCTCGGAGGGGACGGCCTCCGGGACGACAGCGGGCTGCTCGGAGGGGACGGCCTCCGGGACGACAGCGGGCTGCTCGGAGGGGACAGACTCGAGACCACCGAACCCGGGACCACCGGAACTGGGACCACCGGACTCGGGATCACCGGACTCGGGACCACCGGACTCGGGACCACCGGACTCGGGACCACCGGACTCGGGACCACCGGAACTGGGACCACCGGACTCGGGACCACCGGAACTGGGACCACCGGAACCGGGACCACCGGACTCGGGACCACTGGAACTGGGACCACCGGACTCTCGAGGAAAAAACAATATTGCGCTCGTGCAGCTCATTTTCTCATGGGCGGGCCAAATTCTCTTTGCGGGCAAAGAAGAGAAAGGGGAGGTAACCTTTCCCCTTATGACGACATAAGGGGAATGTTTCTAGATTTGCCCGTCTGAGCTTTCATTTTCTCAAAAATACCCAAGGGCTTGGTTTACACCCATCAAAACGTCTAGCCACTGGGGGACCATAGGCAGGCTAGGGAAACTCATATTAAGGTTAAAAAACCTCATAAAGTGAAATTTTCATGCAATGGGACCTTTAATGCAATCCTTATACAGAAGAAAATTCCAGTATTTCTTTTTTAAATGCACCCATGATGATTCTTGCTACCATTCTCATTTGCCTTTAATGGCAATGATCAAAATTAAGTTTGAAATGCTTTGGTACTTTTGGTAGCCCAATCAATCAAGGTCTGTCAGTAAAGAGAACCATCAAGTACTTTCAAACAAAAGTGATCTATATTGTATATTAGTATTCTGAAAGATGCTTGAACACATTGATTTGGCACTGTCATTGTGCTCGTAGCCTTTAAAGGATGAGGACTGCAACAACAACAAAAAGTGAAAATATGCTGCACTGCTCCACATTAGATTATTTCACTCTTGGTTGCATTTACACTGGCCATTGGTGACCTTTTTTGGTGCACTCAACCACATGTGACTCTTCTAATGAAAGTCATAGGGACAAGGCCACTCTTATGCTCAGTTTCCTTTTTATATGTTTCTATTTTCGCCTTACATACACCAATCATTTATCTGCTGACACTGATCCAACATAACCTCTATAGGGAAGAAAGAAGAACTTTGGACAAAATGGTTTCATCAAAGCCAAAGGTTTGCCTCAAGTCACACTAACGCAATTGGAGCAAAGAGACTGTCCAGTACAGATGAAACATGATGTCATCTCCTGTCAGAGAATGCCCTGCCTGTAATTGAAGAATCATCATGGTGAGCAATGTAGGGCCACCAGAGCTTCAAGGTCAAGCTACACTCGGGTCTTCAAATGTCATTAAAAGGTCATGCTGGACAACTTCAAGAAAAAGTTTGACCTTTGATGACAAAAATACATTTATCATTTATCTTTTTTTTTTTATTATTATTTTTTTTAGGTTGCCTAGTGTCATTTTTCTTTTTGTTGGAATGAATAAATAAATAAAAAACGAAGGGGAATTCCCTAAAATGTTCACATGCAGACTATTTTGTTTTAGCGGCAAATTCACTACAGGAATTATGTGAATCAGGTATTGATGCAAACGTGCCATCAAAAGAAAAAAATTACGTCACAGTTCGCTGCAGCAAGTGGATAGCAGGAGGTTAGTGAATAAGCTGAATTACCACACGCAAAAGTACATTGGTTTAGTGAAGTACAACCACTCTTTTGCTTTAGGATTAAAGCTCGATTGTTTCACATTTCAAAGCCAATATTCTTGCAGTCCATAACTTGAATTTCTTCATCCATCAAAAGGCACAACACTTAAATGATCACACAAATAAAAAGCAATTCTTTGTCACGAGTCATTAGATTTCAGACCATTACAGCCACAATGAAAAATATGCTTTCTTTCCCGGAGTCAATAAATTACATACAATGCCAACAATGCCAAAGGGTGAGTTAAAGACTTAAGGGCACTCATAAGCAAAGCAAAAAGTGGTAAGTGGCCAGTACAGTTGACTAAAATCTCATTTGAGCTCCCACTGCCGTGGTGGCTGTGCCCTCTGTGCTCCTGTGAATTTATTTTCAAGGGCAAACTTACTGCAAATAATTAATCTCACAAAACATGCATCAGTCAGGCTCCAGTTCAAACAACTCAAATCTGTCTTTTGCAAGAAAAAAGAGAGAGGTAAGAAAAGTGGACTCATGATGACTATAGATTGTGTGATGCAGTCTTTGAAAGTGCCAATTTTTTTATAAATAAGTACTGAGTGGAGATTGCTCCAGAAGATAGAGCTCTAATGCAACCCTCTACTTGCAGGGACAATCAAATCTTTACCAGCATTTATCTAAGAAACTGGCAAGACATCCTGGACAAATGCTATGTGTTTCTGCATGCACCATCTGTGCTCAAGTCATTTGTGATCTTCCTTTATTTGTGCTAATTGTCCTTAGCATTTTGCAATTATTACCTCTTACGTGTTGCCTTCTAGCAAAGCGATGACTCTTTTGTCAGTTGTCAAGGCATGAGCTTAGAAACTAAATGAAAACGGCTTCACGGCAAATTTGGTCTAGTCATCAATGTGATTCACCAAACAAGAACCGACATCTTTCTGTAATTGATGCTTTTTGTTTTTCAATCGCTCTTGCAGACTGTGCCAGTATCTATTTTTAATTGATCAGACCCATCCCAAGAGACTTGACCATTAATCATTTGATGGATCCGACAACATGGCAGATATCCAGCTGGAATGGAAAGACAGCTTCAGAACATAGTTATTTTTACTAAAGTTGGTCAGCAGAACAAAAGGACACTGCTCATCAAATCCACCTTCACAGTTATCTACTTTTTTATTTATTTATCCCTGTTAAGTATAAAAGGATGAAAGGCTGATGGCATATCTACCTTTTCTTTTCACAACCACTGAGAGTATGAAAACTTTAAAACAAGACTTTTAGCTAAATTTAAGCCAAATATGTTAATTAATCATAAGTGAAATAACTCATTTGAAATGTGAATCAATTATTTTATTATTATATAAGACATTAACTAATAATCAGATGACTGTAATGTACTTCATAGGCAGCAACTGAATGCCACAGAAATTAAGCAAGGCACACGGCAATCAACGGGAAATGTAAGAAAGTGAACAAAGAAAGAAAATCATGCACTTTCAGAAGCAACTGAAGTCCTTAGTTGTAAGTTTGTTAGAAGATTATTCACAATTATAACTTAAACCAACCCTAATCATTTACTAATTTACAGACAAAACAGAAAAACAGCTTCTCAGCAAAGAAGGGTCACAACAACAAAAAACTGAACTAAAGAGACAAACATTTCCAAAACTGTAAAAAAACAAGTAATTTTACAACATCTTATACCACCATACTGTCAACGAGGATTAAGATTTGCTTTAAAAACACTGAAGATCAGGCGAGTGCTCACCTCCCTGCAATATATTTCTACTCATAGTTATAATTAAAGTACTGTACGTATGAGGTAAATAAATAATGAATGTGCAATTAGTCTTATGTGTAATTATAAGTAATAGGTCTTATGTTAGTTCATATCCTATAGAGAAGTATTTATGTCAAATTCTTAATGTTACTACTTTTTAACATCTCTACTTAGTAGGAATATTAGCATATTTGTAAATTAAATGAGAACAGAAATGATTTTTAAAGAAACAAATACGTATGAGGTGACAAGGTGGCTGGTGTCGATTAATTGCAAAAAAACAAACAAAAAAAAAAACGTAATTGACAGATACCACTTGAAACCTTACAAACAGAATCAAACAACTTGCAAAGTGAATTTGTGGCTTTGAGTTAAATGCTGCAAAGCTAACAACAAAAGCTTTTTTTATTTTTTATTTTTTACTTTTACTTGGTTTGCCAAATTTTCAGTACTGACCAAACTGACATTTCTCGTCTATCATGAGGAACTTTCTACATACAATGCTGCCATCATTTTGATTAAAATACATATATTAAAATGCTGTCTAGGTAGTCGTCTCACTAGGTTTTGGAACCTTTTACCCGTAACAAATGTTATCAGTTAAGTTTTTTCAGACATTTATTTAAACATTTATTTTCCTTTAGAAGGCTGTGAGTAACAAAATATAGTAGCGGCATTATTATTTAGAATGCTTGCAGAACACTTGAAGAACAATACGAGCAAACTTGCATGGTTCATCTAGGTCATTCAAGGTCATTCATTATTTCCAGAATATAATTAGTTCATTCCAATGCATGCTACTGCCATCTTATGGGATGCTGCAGGATATAATAAAAGAATATGCTGATGAGGGGGTGGTTGGGGTTTGTTCACAAGCTTTGGTGACTGGTTGGCGAGCAGGGGGAGTTTCGGCTGTGTTTGTGGGGTCAGAGCAGAGGGCAGAAGGTCAGACTAGTTCCACAGAGGATTAAAATGGATAAACAGAAAGCATTAGCGCTGCTTTGTGGTGTAGTCTCCCAAGAGCCTCCCACCTTTAAGGATCTGTGCTCATTGTTCCTAAGCTTGCGGAAGGTCAGGGCTAAAGAAGCCAAGGGCAGCGGGGTCAAGGGAAAGGTCAGACAACTTTCTAAAGCTTGGCTTCTCAGAAAGCCTCTGCACCGTTCTGAGGGGGGCAAGGCAACTGTTGCTATGCTGTGATGACTCGGAATATTAAAGCTACTTATCTTGACGTCCCACGAACACAATGACAGCTGTGAGGGCTTCTGATTCATGCTTGATACGCTAATCACACCCTCTCCGCAGGACCTCTTTTGCGCACACACAAGTTTACTTTTGAGTAGCAAGCTTTGTGTTTGTGTGTGACCGTGTTTATTTTATTACATGGCTGTGAGGGACAGCTCTGCGTCTGAGGCCGTGCTCCCATCACACACCTCCCCGTGTGTGTCCATCTGTGGACTGCTATGCGCATGAGAGTGTGTGTGGAGCAAGAGGGCTTGTAGCTGAGCTTAATGACATCCGTGAGGAGACAGATAATGCCAGAGACCTTGATTTAAGGGTATTCAGAAGCCTAATGAATATTTAATAGCATGAGACACAATGCAAGAACTTTTCAGTATATATATATATATATTAATACAATACAATTTCCATGATCAGTTATTATGTTGAATTATTGTTAGACCAAATTAAGCCAACTGAACGCTGCTGACAAAGTGTTGAACATTTATTCCACAGTGCATCTTCAATTGAAGAATCACGCAAGCTTGAATAAAACATAACTCTTCATACTCAATGCATTGATTCAGTTGAGAACACCGGGGAGTAATTATTTCTTTAGTGTCTCATCTGAAGCTCTCATTCCCTTTCATTTATGTTAACCTTGATATGGAGGAAGAACCACACTGAACTCAACTAATACAGTATTCATGGATATTATATATGTCGTCTGTAATAGTCTATAATCTGACATGTTTTGCAAATTAACCTTCGACACTTTGGTTATGTCCAAAAAATGTGAGAGCTAGCAAAACAGTCTGTTCCTCTGTTTGAGAAAATTGCAACATATTAGCAAACTTTGGCAGTTTTTTAATACTCTGTTCCTAAACCTTGTTAACGGCTTATGGAAAAGGAAGTTTAAGGCATCATAATAAGCATGCTCATGTGAAGACTGTTCCAAAAAAGTAGACAACCTAAAATTGCTGCCTCTTAAGAAACCTTATTTTGGCCAAAATTCTAAGACAATATCAAATGTATCCTTTAAATAGAAAACAATAGCAGAATGCACTGATAAGCTAAATAACAAAAATAAATCCAACATAGTGGATAATTCGAGAGAAATGATTAAAACTAAATATTCAATATGCAAAAACATTGATACAATATTTATTTATTTTATCGAAAAAGGAGTGAGCTATTTACATTTATACAGGTACTGTATATATTACGGCAGTCAAGCGATTAAAGTTTTTCTTTTCTTTTTTTTTATCTAATTAATTACACAATGTGGAGATTAATTGATCACACAACAAATTTATCTGAAAAATTACCCCAAAAAGATTAAGTCATTATTGTGTTAAATGGGAAAAGCATGAAATAGAATTTATTACACAAACTTTTAGGCTACAACAGCCATGTGTCACATTCTTCACCGTCTGTCTCTGCACTACAGTTCCCAGAATCCTCCTTCATCATCACCTGCACCTGCTGTTCATCATTATCATCATCTCCTTCACCTGTGTTCCAGTCATTATCATCATCTGCATCACCTGTCTTGTGTTCATCTGTCTGTGTATTTAAGTTTCCCTTCTCACCCATGTCATTGCTGGTTATTGTTTGAGCACATGCTCACTGTTTCGTGGTTTTCTGTATTAGTAATAAACCTTTGCCATTTTTGTATCTTCGCCTGACCTTCGTCTTTTTCATCAACCCGTGGACGTTACACCATGAGTGTGAGTAAATGATGAACATTTTCATTCTTGGGTGAACTATACCTTGAAAGTTTTTTTTTTTTTTTTTTTTTTAAATATGGAATATGAAATTATTTTTAAATGAAATCATACTTTAAATAAGAAACTAAAACTGCAAGTAGGTGGCGGTAAATGAGTAAGTTTCTTTCAAACTGCTGATTCAATCAGGAATGAAGTAAATGGCTCTCTTTAAGAATGGGCCATTGAATCATTGGTTCACCTGATTCGTTCAAAATGCTAAATCATTCAGAAAAACTGTCTGCTGTGGCTTCATATGTAATATTTTCGTTGACAAAAACAGACAATATTGTGTCTAAAATATATGACAATATTAACTTCTTATTTATTGAACTGTTGTATAAAATCAGTATTGCATTTGTGCTATTCTAAAAAAACAAGACTCCAGTCATATTTTGCCTCGTTACTTGTGTGATATTGCTTAACTAGCCTATATCATATGATATAGATATGGGACAAAAACGTGAATTTTATTTGCCCTGCCTAATGTGCGTCACCAATCAGCTGTATGAAATGTATATGACCTACATAGGTTTTTTTTTCTTCATAACTAATTAATTAAATAACGTGTTAAACTGACAGCCCTCATATTTTTCCACACCATTGTCATCTCATGTACTTGTTATCAATCTGTAAAGAGTCCTATCAATAGCAGCACTTACCAGCTTCAACTGACCTTTAAGTGACTCTGTGTGGTGCAAACTTAAACTGGCTTACGGGCTTCATCAAACACATTGTTTGCTGGTGTTCAGTAATTTCAGGCTACAAGAAGCCCAAGCACAAGCCATTTTGATGCTTACTGTGCAACCAATGATTGATTGATGGATCAATTTGGAGCTCATTCTCATTTAAACTGAGGAGGAAAGCAAGGCTCTTATGAATCAATACACTTTAATGATTAATAGAGGAGGAATGGAGCCGCCTGGTTATTAATGTGTGCCCCCTTTTCAGCCAGTGGCTGTTATATGCCATTACACTGCAGCCAGTTCCAATACGCTGGATGATTATAGTGGCTGACTTCTATTTTTTTTTCTCTAAAATGAGAGGAAAATTGTTGAACTTTAAGAGCCTGATTCACCTTTGGCACTCGTCTAATGTCTAATTTGTAATGTTTTCCGGTTAAAAACAAGAGCATTGAATTGTGTCATCAAGACATGGCAGTGGTCCTAAAGGACAGCTGTATCCACCAAATGCACTTTTGCCTTCATTTCCCCAGCACGCAAAACACATCCTCCTGCATCACACTGCATACGCTTGTGTCTGTTCCCATTAAATAAACATGCAAGCGAGATAATACCTCGAGTCTGAGTGCTGCTATAACCATGTCTCCACTGTATACCCCTCGATTACAATCTGCATGTCTGTAGGCTCAATATTGCATTGTTCCAGAGTGTCTGTCTTCACTGACATCAAAACGAATAACAGTCATTTGCAGGGCTGGCACTTAATCTTGCAGACAGATTGGAGGAAATGAAATTGTACTCCGTAACAAAAAAAGACCTTTGATCATAGAATTCGCTGCCTCTTTCTTATACAAAGCACTTCTGTTTGACTGTATCAAATTCATACAATTGCAGCTCCTCACCTCCCCTCTGACATCCTCATTTGATATGTTATCTCTTGTTTTGAGATGAAGGCATTGTATTGTGTGTGTACATGCACGGTGCATGGTGATACTTCCCCTCATGTAAGTCTAATTTGTTCAGAGAGTCATTACTCATACAGTGTTCGTGTATAAATGTACTTTCCCTCATCTGTATGACGAGGTGGCGTGCATAAGCAGCAGGTATTGCAGAACATCAGGATTTCAGTGTTGATTTCAGAGGATTTCAGAGTTGATTTATCTCTCTAAACAGTTAGTGGTATAGTCTAGGTATGAGTGTAATCTCATTAGTATTCATAGGAACTCGTATGGAACATTTTCAAGAAAATATTTTGTATGTTTTAAAAGACACCGAAACAGAAATTAAGAGCACACTGACAGCACATAAAAGAGGCACTTTCAACAGATCTTTTTACGAATCACCTGACTAGGAGGGTAAAACTTTTTGGAAGCCTCTTTGAGGACAGGGAATGCACAGGGTTTTTTTTTTATGAAATATATAATTTTATATATAATTTTATATTATTTAAAAATAAAACAAACAAAGAAAAGTAATTTGGCACAATTGTATGGCTGAACTTAATTATCATCAACAAACTTAAAACATCAATATTGCACTGTAACATTAACAATAAAATCGACTTAATATTTCAGGAATTAAAATACAATTTCATGCCTCAAAAGATGTTCATAAATGAAAGTTTGCTTATTTTAGATGCTGCAAAAATGTAGCTAGTTTAACAATGAGATCACTTTAAATGTATAGCACCTAAATTAGGCAAACCAGTATTATTATAAACATTTCTTCAGTTTGCCCTTTCTGATAAACCTGAAAATATCTCAGATCTATTCTACTATTCTATTCAAAGTTTGGCCCCACAATCCTGGAAATAGCCTTGATAGCCAAACAAAAACCACTAAATACAGTTATAATGCCTATTAGAACAACTTTGTTACATATTTTGAAGGCCGGATAGAGGTTCACTTCACAGAATTAAACACTGAATCTAAAGTCTAACCCTGTTTAATACTATTCATCTGAAAATAGAGCAAGTTATGCCCTAAGGTATCATTACATACATTGCTATCTGCCTTGTTACCTTTCCTCTTCAGGGAGCATTGAAACACTGTGCCTATCAGTGCATCTCTCAGCCATTATTTTTTCATTGAGTACCTGCTGCACAGTTGGTAATGACATTTGTATGGCTCCACTGCTTTTCAACCTCATTGCCCTGATGATGATTCTCATTATAACTCCATCTTCCTCTGTGTGCCTCTGAATCAAAACATAATGCAAATAAATCAGACAAAGCCATCAATAACAGCTTAATATGCACATCTTTATCTAATGAGTGTTTGACAGCTGAAAGGCCGGGGGCTCACGCAGCCAATTATGAGGCAAGCACCTTCAAACTCTCAGCTGAAGAGGTGAATCCTTAAACAGAATGAGGCGAGTGTCTGTCTGCCTTTACAATTCACTTTGTATCAAGCTAAGAGCATGAATCGTCAAAATAACTATTCGCTCCCACATGCATTTTATCTTCTGTAAATGAGTCTTGTTCTCTTCATACAGAATTTTAGTCACATCTTTAAACACTGGCAACCTTTCATCACAACATTGTTAATGATATGTTGTGGGACAAATTACCTGATTTTCCATCAGATTTTCTCAATATTTTAATCAAAATCATGGCATTATCACTTATTCCCAAGCAATCACCTGCCCTCAGACTTCATGGAGAGAATTAAATTATATCGGCAAAATAAATATATAAAATGTATAAAATATAATATGTATCTTTTGAAGAATCAATACTGTGTCCTGAAAAAAAGATCATTTTAAAACTCAACTTTTTTCCCAACACAGTCAAATATTTCATTATAATAATAATAATGCCATGATGATAATTAAGCAAAATTAAACCACCAAAATGTAAAAGAATACTCTGATCACATGTGGAACAGATTAATCCATCATTTTCAAAAACATTTTTGGATAATATCAAGAATCAGTAAAAAATCAAAATGTTCATTGAACATTGCGTCTTTAATAATAGATTCTGTTGCTTCCACTTTATATAAAAAAAATAGCCACTCTGCTTCACAACACTAGTTTGCCTTGAAATACTGTGCTGTGCTGTATTGCTAATCTGAACTGCAATCCATTGAACAATCCATTACATTGTATTTTATTGTGTAATGTTTGATGCTGAATGGTATACATAAACAACAACTTGAGAGCCATTCACTAAGAAACTCCTGGCAAGTAAAGTTTTATTATGGCAAATTTCTAACACTAATGAGACTAGCAACGGTGGACATATTCATTTACAGCAAGCATATAATCTGATCACATTTAATATAATGGGTCTAACATGGCTACCCTCATTGCCAAGAACATGAGACCTTGTAATAATCTGATGCTTTGCATCTTTTCAAAAACATACAGTATCAAATTCATTGAAACCTAGTTTAATGTGCTACCACAGCACACTGAAGCAGGTAGAGTAATTAGGGGATTCACCATGAGTCTGCACTGAGGGAGGAATGACTGTCATTTGTTGTGATATTCATGCTTCAAGTAAATTATATAGTCTCCTTTATTATCAAGCTTCTTAGCCGGTGAAAAAGGAGCACACCATAATGAAAGCCTGCTGATTGCACCGTATTTATTGATGAGCGTAAATCTGACTATAAGGCCACAAAGTAATTACACTGTCATTCTTAATGAGCTTCCAATTTACACTGCTTGATTACTAGCGAGTAAAATTTTATTGTTTTTCTATAGCATTCCATAGACTGCTGAAATTAAATATCTAAATGCGGATGATCAAAAGACAATCTACTATATTTATTACAGTTAACTAATGATGCCTTGTGAATAAACACTGTTTATGAAAGTAAATTGTTTAAAGAGAATGCTTGTGGGAACGCTGGAACATTTAAGGAAGCCTCGTATCATTTAGCTATTATTTCTTGCACAGAAGCTACAATCTGTAATCTGATTTTAGACTAATGAAAAAACAGGGTAAAAGAATGAGCGCGGGAGAAAAGTTCTGCTGTGTTGCTGATTTGTTGTGATAAAATTTAGTCTGAGTCATTGCCACATAAATGATTTAGTAAGCACCGCTGGCTCTCACGCTTTGACACATTTTATTAATTTTTATAATTATTATTGCAGCGACAGAGCCAGGAGCTCTCCCCCGCTCAGAGTGGTTGGGCGAGGCTTCGTTATTTGAGTCTGAACCCCAGAGACAGAGGAGACGTATCGGGAAACAGCCTCTAAACACGAGCGCAGCCCACCTCGCCCCCACCTGTACACACACCCGCTCATTGACACCCACAAATCTCTAAAGAGACAATCATAGCCACTAGCCCTGAACGGACACGTACGGCCATTTGTCTTTCTGTCTTGGTCCGCTCCAGTGCGCCACAGACGCAGGCATGCCAATACTTCACCTTACTCTGACCTTCCCTTCCACACAACACAACAGCCAGAGCGGCGGCCAGTCGTGGAGTATGCTCATGAATAAAGAATGACTGAATTATTCCCGAGCTCTATTTGATTTGCATTAAACTATCATCCGCAAAATATCTCTTCTCGTTCACTCACGAGGCCTCACAGGCACATGGACACTTGGTGCGGAGAATCTGAATAATGGATATATCAGATATATCAGGTTTACGTTATCTCATTTGAAAGTCAAATTCCTTGCATTGCAGAGCTCACCGTTTCAGAAGGTTTGAATGTAACAATTAATGCAAATAAACACATAAATATATCTACACACACTTGATGTGTTTATTTCTCTCCAGCAGACAGCTTCATGGCAGCTGTCACCTCACAGCTGTGTCAAACATTCTCCAGCCTCATCACCAAATGTCCACTTTTACACACACGGCCCAGCCTCGCTTACTGCCAAACTCCAGCTCCAAGTGTGATATTTAAAGGTCACATATTGTAAGAGTCTCGGGGATGTGCGAACGGCCTCACTGCAACCGCATTAATTACCATGCCGCTGATCACCAACGGGCTTGGACGGGAAACAACACGGCTCCTTCCGAAATCAGTTTCATTACGATGTCTGAAAAATCAGACCAGGCTTCTTCTTCTTTTTAAAGAAAAGTATTGCTTCCTGAGAATTATATGACAAGCCTTTGCGAAATTTAAAAATGCTCTCTTACTCTAAACCCCATCAAAAAGCAATCAAGTGACAGTTCCGTAAATGAAGGTCTAATTAACTCAATGCAAGGCCTTTCTGGACTGGCTATTTCCTGCGGGCTGCAGTGCATTGCGCTGACCTGATTTGATTGTGCAGGACTAAAATGAGCGTCTTAATGTCCCACATACATACTGCTTCCCTCCCCAGCTGCAACAGGGCAGCCCGGCACAGAGCGCTGCAGCATTTTCGTGCTTCTGCAATCAGGCTGACAGAACATGGTTGATGAGGGTACGACTAACAACCTTCCTCTTGCTGATATTCAAAGGTTAATTTGTTTCCATTAATGATTAAAGGGTGTCCCATTACCTTAACACGGCTACTAGATGTTTGGTAAATGTTAATTAAGAGGGCTAATTCAGAGTCCTGTCGGGGATGCGAGGAAGGGAGACATGTGGGGGTTTCAGGGAGCTCCCCTCTGTCAAAAAGAACAAAAGCGAATGTCTCTCCAGTCCCCGTCTAGTGAAACGGTATTGTCTGATATCAATCTGTGATTCTCACCCTGAGATCTGAATGACAATAGTTAAGTGTATTGTGTATGACTCTTTAAGCCCACTAGCTGGCATTGTGCTCATTCACATTTATTTTGCTAATGAGGCAGTAGGGATGGCCTGTGTCTCTGACTGGTGTGGCCTTGTTTCACCAAAGTGCAATGAACCCAGAGATCCACAGAGTTTTGATGACAGAGGCATTTACGCTGAACATCAACAGACGAACTGCTATTCAGAAGCACTGCAGACTGTAGTAATGCTGCAAACTGTGTGCCATGCACAACATCTGCAGAGCACAGTAACTTTAAAGTGCAGAATTTAAGTTCTTGTCTGCATCACAATCCAGTAGCTTTTTCCTGTTGCTATCAATGAATCATATAGGTTTTTTTTACTTAAAGGATAATTCCGGTATTTAGCACTTTGAGTCTCTTTTCTGGTTTGTTTTGGATGAACTAGAGTGGTGGATAAATACTGGAATTATCCTTTAAGGGCAAAAAGTGGAAGAAAAAGCAGGGGAAAAAAGACTATTTTAAAAAGACATTTGCTAAAGTGTTTTTCTGCGGCTCTTTTGACAATTCAATTCTAATAACTCAATCTAAAGATCCCTGGGGCTAATGAGAACAGTGTTGCAAATATTTAATGGATAGGGATGTCAATCGGTTAAAATTGTTTAAAGAAATCTCACAAATATTTTTTATATCTTACATTTTGCTGCTATGGGACTGCAGTGGCAAAATGTGAACTACAAAAAAACACAAGATTTATTTATTTATATATATATATATATATATATATATATATATATATATATATATATATATATATATATATATATATATATATATATATATATATATATATATATATATATATATATATATATATATATATGGTAACAAAGTATGTTTCACTTGCAGGAGGCACTTCATACTTGTTGATGATGCTAATTAAATGTCACACATTTAGCAAATTCAGGTATGCTGATGTCACAGTGAGAGATGGCATAATTTTTTTAACATGAATTAACACCATAAAAAACTAACAACATTAAAACATTTTTTTTTAAATAACTGCATATTATTCAAATAATTAAATTAATAATTAAATTAATTAATTAACTATTTCCCTGTTAGTGTTTTTTTTTTAAGTTGCCAGCCAGTATTTTTGATCATTTTCATAACAATCTCATGGCCCCCCAGAATATTTTGTTATATGAATATCTGAACATGCAATTTATCAAAAGAAAGAACAGTCGCCGGCGGCAACAATAATACAGTGAGAGTAAAAGTGATGCCTTCTTTCTTTGCGTATACATTTGGGCAGTGTTATGAAACTCTGCCCCCACAGACTGACGTAGATTTGTGGGGGCGTGTTTGAATGAAGCGTTTTAGGAAGGTGTGGCTGAGCCTTAACTTTTACAAAGAATATCTCTTTGGGTTTCAGACTTTGAGCTTTGTAACTCTGCAGATCGTATACATGCACAAACAGCTACATAACACACTAAAGAAAAAGGAAAACAAGAAATCACATCATATGACCCCTTTAAAGCTGTTACATGCCTTGAAAAAGGTGGTTGCTAACAAGTGACTAAATGTCCAAGTAAGCTCAGTCCACTTTAACAGCCTCATTATGCTCATAATTGTACTCTTTTAAACTATTCTAACTCAAACTTTCTTGAAAAATGTTTTTAGATAAAAACTGAAAGTTGTTGAAAGCTTAGTGATGGTGATATTGAGGTTGTGGGACCGTGGTGTAGTTAGTTCATAGCCTACATTTAGCTTTTTACTTCTGGCGACTGTATTTAGGCTTCAAATTTCATAAAACTTGTGTTCATCTGTGAAAATTATCTTGATGGACAAAACCAGTGTGATGCTAACTGCCGATTGGCCTACAAAGTGACGTCATACGCTCGTCCTGGGCTGACATTTCATTCAGTAACATTTAACGATCTGAAACGCAAGTATCAAGCGCGAAATGCAAGTAACTTTGTGGGCGGGTCTTGGGCGCTGTTGCTATTATACCGGCGGGATAAATGACTCTTGCGCCCGACGCAAATCTAAAATGGGTTGGTCTGAAGTAGCTTCATTATTCATAGGTGTAGTTTGGGCGTAACGTGAAATAAACCAATCAAAGCGACATCTCACATTCCCTTTAAAAGCAGGCGCGCTTGTTCCATGGCGGATTGCTATTATAATTTATAACAGCAGATTTGCCAGGCGCACGCTAGGAGCGTCTCACAGCCGAGGAGACCGACGTTCTCGTCAGGGCCATAAAAGACAGAGAATTGACATTGTATGGGGATGGGAGAAACCCACCCAAATTATCTTCGGTTAAACAGGCGTATACAAATTTGGGTAAATGTCTAAGCTTGATTTATGCCTATTTTTTTCACATCTTCATGGACACAACAATGATTTCCCTCGTGTGTTAATATTTTTCCTTGTAATAATGTATGATTTTCTAAAAACTGCTGCGTCTGTGTGTAGATGAGATAAGCAAAGTGCATGCGCGTTGTGCACACACTACATTGATTATGGCCAAGCATGCACCCTTAAAATAGCATATGAATAACATGCGCAACGCACCACTGACTTTAGACTAGGTTTTTCCTGGTCTGTGGTGGAATTGTTTTCTGAAACTGCAAAATAGCACCAGGGAACGTTCGCGGCGGAACACGCCGCCTCTTTGCGCTGAACCGCCCCTGGGAGCGCAAGTTAATTTCCTAATTTACCGACGTGCGTCTGTGGAGGGAAAAGTCCGCTGTGCGTCGGGTGCAAAATAGGAATGATACATGCGTTGGTGTACAAAGTCAATTGCGCTGGGTGCAAGATAGGGCCCTAAGTAGTTTTGATTTATATGCTGTTTAATGAGGGTGACCGTGTTATTTTACATATGCATATGATTACATACAGTATGATATCACTTGTTTCTGCATCTTCTTCGCATGTCTTTTGATCAGGAGATTCAGTATTCTTTCAGAAGATGTGTAATAGGGTCCCCCTACTGTATAAAAGTAAAAACACGGAAAGCCGTAAATTTCCGTCAATGGCGGGGAAGCATTGTCTCACAAATGATGGAAATTTCCGTCAATGGCGGAAAAATAGTTAATATCATTTAGTATCATTATGTATACTGCATATGAATGGCTAACTTCCAAGTTAAGGGTCACCTTGATAAACTGCAAAAAAAAATGCTTTTCTTACTTGGTGTTTTTGTCTTGTTTCCAGTCCAAATATCTAAACATTCTTAAATCAAGAAGCATTTACTAAGTAAAATGATATTAAGATATAAAATGGTATAGTAAGATATTATGTCTTGTTTTCAGAAGATTTTTTTTTTTTTAAACAAGCAAAATGATCTGCCAAATTATCTGCATCTTAAAACAAGATTATTTTTCATACCTTGCTTGTTTTAAGCAAAAACTCGCTTCTTCTTATTATTTTTTTTTTTTTTTTTAAACAAGACATAATATCTTATGCCATTTTATTTATCTAGTAATTTTTTTAATATTTGGACTGGAAACAAGACAAAATACTAAGTAAGAAAAGTGTACAGTTTTTGTTTTTGTTTTGTTTTGTTTGCGGTGTACAGCAGAGCACAAAAATTCAGAAGTAATTAAGAAAGCATTTATTTATTTATTTTTTTGCGGTGTACAGCAGAGCACAAAAATTCAGAAGTAAATTAGAAACCTATACTCTAAATTACCTTGGCAGGTCCCTCTCATCAAAGGGCCAAGATAAGCATTTGCAGTTGTTGTCCCCCTGACAAGCCAAGTGTTTTTCTTTGCCTTCTTTGTCTCCCTCTATAAAGGTAATCCTGTCAGAGGAGAACGCAAATGAGATAAACAAAAACAACCATCAGGTCAGAAGACAAAACCAGTGACAAAAAAATAAAAAAAATAATTGTGTGCTTATGTGAAAGGAATCCATTGAAATTGAATTTGAAGATTTGATGGGTTGGGTGCAAAGGGGGGGAAAAAGGAGAGAAAAAAGCATGGTCCACAAGTGTGGGACTTTCAGCTTTATCCTCCGCTGAATTACAAAGTGCAGTTCCTTCCTGTGATCAGTCAGCCCTTGGCAAAACTGGCACGGCTTTCTCCTGCGCTGGGCCCTGGGCACTCTGCCATGATACAAAACTTCCTTTGAACCAAACAGCTGTGGGCAGCAGGATTGATATAATATTTAATGTATTAATTACATACACAGAAAAGGGGCTATATATAGGCAGCCTGTCTTTCATGCAAGCAGATGAGCCAGGCGTGTAACTTTAATTTATGAGCCCCTATTCATTCTCCATCTCTGTCTGTTACACTCATTAGTTTGCATTTCCTGTCCAACATCCCTGAGAGAACGAAAGGCCATCACACTTCTTGAGAAAATATTTTCGGTGTCCTCAAGGACAGATCAAAGTTAAACAACGACGAGGACAAACATACATGCCCATCCCTAGCTTGCACAACAGATTTAAAAAACTGTTGATAAATCTCAGTGTAATGTGTGTCCTTTCAAACAAGTCCAGACTCCAACTGCAGCTGTATGCTGATGTATGTCCTTGGTGTCATTGTACTCATCTGTTTTTATCATGTTGCAGTCCCTGCCAGCAAACATACATCAAATTTCATACGTACATATTACCTGTCTTGTATCAGCACAGAACATTCACAATCTCCACAAGGTCAGGTGCCTGAACACATATAGAAGCCAACAGCAATGATGTTGAACAGCATCCTGCTCATCATATGCAGCATAACTATAGTGACAATATCATATCTAGGGCTGGTATATTTCTCAGTATCTCATGACTTTTGGGGGTACTCAATTTAAAAAGGTTTTTTGTCCAATCAGAGGAAGGATGACTTACATAGGAAGATTATTTAATTTTCATTTAAACGTATCAATATTAAAGACACTATTTACCTGCATAATATGCATAATATATGAATATATGATAATATGTGATGTTTCCTTTTGCCAAAAACGTATGGAAACTTCAACACCCACAATGCACTTGGCCCACTGCCATCCAAGGCCTCTGTCAACGCAACCTCTGAGGCAGTCCGCATACAAAAATGTGGAAATAAGATCTGTAATTTGAACAAAACTGGGTACAGGTAACATGCAAATTGTTTATTTATACTACTGACACTTTAACAATACAAAGCTGGTTGAAAATCTGTGAGGAATGGTGATGAAACTAGTCTAGGTGTCTATAGGAACTTGATGGCCAAGCAAAACTCAAGCAATATTCACAATTTGCTTAATTTTACATTGCCAGTATCATTACAAACATTTTGAGAGGATTCAACAGGTCACACAGACCTAAAGACAGATCTATCAGAAAAAACATCAGATAGGCTACGTAAACACCTTAAAGCATAGCACAACTGAACTCCACCTTGCATCATTCTCCCTATTCTACCCATGATTTACCAAAATGTTTCTACCATTCCTATAAATAAAAGTAGCAAAAAGCCAAATAACATTAAAGATAAAGAAAGGAGAGAGAACAAAATTCAGACCAACAACAGATTCTTCCATTATACTGATTCTATTCTTTGAGGGGACAGATTGCCTTAAGTATTATTATTATTTTTTTCTTCAAACTATTGCTCGACACACACACACACACACACACACACACACACACAATCATATAACTATATAGATATATAGTTGCTCACTGGCAACAAGTTCTCTCAATAACAGATAGATTCAGTTGCTTAGCAACTGCTGTGAGGCAGTCATGGCTTACACCTGCTCCTTAAGGCAGACTCCATCTTGTGTGGTTCTCTTACATCTAATTGGTCAGGTGGTAATGACTGAGCATGTGAAATACCACCTTCCCCATTGCAGTCAAGGTCTGTAACTGACAGGTAGCTCAGACATTATTTTAGCATTCTGTCTTTAGAAATGTGCACAAATACACTGCTACTAGCGTGAATAAAAAAAATGACAGTGTAAAATATGGAAGACATTTATCTCCCAGTAGAGGTTCAAAACCAGTGCCTAAAAGTATCTTGAGCTCTAACAATACATCAAATTTGGCTGGCCATCAGTCCTGATCATTAAAAAAAATTAATAACTACTTCAATTATATTGTACGCTCTTGAGATGTTGATGTTAAGCTTGACTTACTGTATTAAGCTCAGCTGGACGCAAGAAGGGAGAGAAAGTCAGGTTAAATCAGGAGACATTGAAGAGATGACGTTGAAGTCATTGAACAAATGTTCTCTTCAAATGACATTGAAGAGAACAAAAGAGACGTACATTTGTTCTACTTCTGATAATGTAACAGTCACATAGGCAGAAAAAATGATGGATTTAAATATATTTTGGTACAATGTTTGCTTTTAATAATTCAATTTCTCAAAACACAGTTCAGCCTCATGCATTTGTATTAGAGAGAAAGCTTTAGAGTTTAATGACTTTTTCCTCCCCTCTTCCTTCCAGGACATCTCAGATTGAAAAAGTAAGACCAATTTTAATATGGTTTCTGGCAGAGAAGTGACTGCCCTCACATATTTCTACCCTTCTCACATTCAGTCCTGTGGTCTTCTGAAATCACTCTCTGCTGGGGAAAACAGAGATCTAACAGTCTGAACAGCTTGTCTGAACAAAGGCAAGGAAATATGAGTTTAGAGGGAATGGCATTGTTATAGTTCAGAGCAGAGCATAACCTTGTGGACATGTGACAGATTAATTATTCCAATTGTGATTCATTATCATTATCTAGAAAACAGTAGGCAGAACGTTCTTCAAATATTCACATTTTGTCCTTTATTGAAGAAAGTCATAGGTTTGGGATAAGAAGAGGATGAGTTAAAGACAGTTTTCATTTTAAGCTTTAATAGGTCATCCTTAAATCAAGCATGGAAATCAATTTTCACTTTATGTATCTTGGTTTGGCTCTTAATGTTATCCCATAGTTCCCTTAAGGGAGTAATTAACCCCCCAAAAATACAGTACGAAAAAAAAATCTAATACAGTAATAAACTGTACCATTATAAAATATTTGTACAAAATGCAATTTATTCCTGTGATGGCAAAGCTGAATTACTCCAGTCTTCAATGTCACTGATTTACAGCTCAAGATTTTTTTTTTTTTTATTATTATTATTATTATTATTATCATCAATGTTGAAAACATTGCTTAATATTTTTTTTGGAAGATGTCCTGAATTAAAAGTATACATTTCTTTTAAAAAATCTTATTGACCCCAAACTTTTGTATAGTAGTGTAGATTTTAATTCTAAATTGCTCTTCAACAAGTTGTCAGAGAACATTCTTAGTATTCTGATGTGAACAGCGGAGCCATTTAAAAATCTTACTGAACTCTGGAATCTTATTCAATATTCATTAATGTGAATGCTCCCAAATTACAATATTCTCTCTGCTTCACTGTAGCCCCAGTCTGATCAATAATTCAGCACTATATGGGTGCACTGACAGCTAAGCAACATGTTCTCATACGCTTTTCTTCAGACCTTAAAAAAAATCACCTACAAAACAATACAACCACAAACTAGAAAATCAATTATTCTTTGTGCCAGTGCATCACATGCATTATACATTGACTTATATATAGAATTTATATTGTATATATATATTTGGAAAATCCCATGGATTTTCTGGAAAATCCCACACATATCTACAGTCTCCATACACAGGGAGGGAGGGAGGGAGGGAGGGAGGGAGGGAGGGGGGGGAGGACAAGGAAACACTGTGATGGTAGGAGCCCAAGGGAGACTATTTTATTTTCAGGTGCAGTGATTGTGTGGGTCATCTGTTGAGTCTAGCTCAATGTCAGCCCCTCCAGTAGAAGAGAGGACACTCAGGCAGAGCTGAGCAGGCAGGGTGGCTGATCACTGACATCCCAGGCCGCATCTCACTCTCCCCTCACAGGCAGGCAGAGAAAAAGACCCCGGCATTCCTGATAAAAGAGGCATTCAGTTAAGAACACCAAAGACCTAATCGCCAAAACAGCCTTGAGATTGCTCCCGATCCCAGAGGGCAAAAAAAGAGAGAGATAGGGGATTTCTGTAACCCGCACTAATATATTTTTTTTTTCCTCTTGACACATCTCAGACAAGATTAGGATCCGATTCAATTAACTTTTATCTGGGTGAAAAAAATAAATTCTTGGGGAAAAAAGACAAGAAAGAGATCATGGCTGCACTTCAACAAAGAGTTTCTCATACTGGGATTACAGTCATGTTTCTGTGTTGCAACATAGTGGATTTACATTGCAAATCAAACCCAGATGGGGTCGATTTTGCATTTTAATGTGCTTCCTTTGGAGAGGAACTCTGACAAGTTTTGCCTGCTCTGGTTTGCTTCTTAAACAACAACCTGTCCTGACCATCTTTACACACTCGCTGATGGCAAAATGGAGAGGAAATGGAAAGAAAGCACCATACAGTTAGTAGAATTGCATGTTTACACATTTCAAAAGAGTCAGGTGCAGAACAATTGGAAAAGCAAGAGGATGTTAGCGCTTTATTTCTCTTTCTATCGCCTTTTTTATCCATCCACTAGAAACACACATAATTTGACTGATAAACAGATATGAGGAACAAATCAAAGAAAGATTCTGGTAAATCAATGGTTAAGGCTCATAGCGGTCTCTCGAACAGCTAAAATACAAACGCAAGCAAGAACCAGTCTCGCTTTTGAATAAAGCGCACAGTATTTAAACTATTGGAAAAAAATTCTTTGTAGAACCATTGATTTTTTTTTTTTTTTCTTTTCTTTCTTTCTTTTTTGTTTAGCCAACCTTGAAGGATTCCACGAACAATCCCAGAGAGGGCGGTTTTGTTCATTCTGAATACATCATATTTTCAGTAGGTTCAAAGGTCTGAAGAGCATCATCTTAAAATAACAGAAAAACAATGCATGTACATGGCCATTTTTCGCAGTACTCCGCTACTGCAAGTATTATGCATTTAGATTAAAGCGTTTTGAAAATCTTTTGAGGAGAGAAACCGAGCAGAGTTGCAAACCATCGGAGGTGATAAAGTTCATGCGCCAGGGCTAAACAGAGGAATAGACAATAAGAATATGCTAATAATGCTTGGCAAAAAGGCAAACCCACCAGGCATCTCTTCTTGAAGTGCTATCTTGCATGCAAAATTGTTGATTGAAGTGTTTTTAATTAGAGTCACAGTAAGAGGTGAATTTTTTAATTTCACATCAGGCTGCAGACGTCCACTTAGACATGGCTGCGCAGGTATGGACGCTTTCTGAGGGGATATTATTCTTCTAGCAGTGCTGCTTATAAGCACCTCATCACTATTTAAGAACTGCTGAAGAGGGCATGGTGAGTCTTTATTGCCTGTATCCCGCTGCCATCTCTGCATTTCTACGGGTCATCGAGGCTGCATGGGGGAGCGTGATTAAAACACGCTGTGGGGTTACGGCGGTTCGCTAGCACCATGCATTTTAGAAGAATTCTTAAGCTTTTGTAAATGATGAAACAATACAATGCGTCTGTCGGAAACACTGGAAGAATGACAGGTTGTCAATTAAAGTTATCGTAATCACCCTTGTCACAGAGCTGCCAGATTCCATTACAGCCCCTGCCAGGATGACAGAGTTTTCACGTTCTTAATTGCACTGCTCATTTGAGGGAAAAATAAAATGTTTTAAGCAGAACATTCCAGCTAATGTTTTAATTGTGTTTTTATCTTGAGCATCATAAAATACAGAGAGAGACATCTTCTCCTGGGAGAGCCTCAGCTGGCAGTATCCTCGAGACTCTGTGACAGCATTAATGAATGACAGATGTGTCCGTCGGATCAAAGATGCCCTAATTTATCCGATTCAAATCTCTCAGGACATGTAATATGCAGATGTGGAGGGAAATGAGCTGATTATCTCAATATACCTTTCTCCTGAAAATTAGGTGCGAAATAAAGTGGACGTGTCAAGCTGCACTTCACAACACATGTATTGCAATACGCATGATCTGCTTGAAACAATTTCTAAATAGTGCTTTTGTTCTGATGGCAGCTCGCATTGGTCTTTGTAACTGTACAACCATTCAAGAAGCTCAAATTTAGCCATCTATCATAAAAAAAAGTATTAAAAAAAAACTAATTGTATAATATATAGAACAGATGTTTTTATATTCATGCAAGTAAAGAAGCAATCATTGGTACTAACGTAGTTATTCCAGAACAGTAACACTGAGATGATTTAGAACACACATGGAGCGTAACTCACCAAATTTCCTCTGAACTCTGGTAAGTGTCTGGACAGCCACAGCAGTGCTTTCTGGGTCACAGCCTAACTGATCAATGAGCATGGATAGAAATTTGGGACTTTGGAGACTGCAAATGTAAGCAGCTCTGACCCACTTACAGAGCCATGTGGGCAGTAAAAGGGCACAGAGATAATGAGAAACTGGACAGGCAGTGGCATGGCACAGCATGCAGATGTAGGTTGAGAGATTGCCACTTGTGACAGGTGCTCCGTCACTAGACAGGCAAATCATGGCCTGCGGTAATCTCTGATTGGCACTTAATGAGCAAACTTCACTGACACGAAGGCTACAACCTTTGGTCGCAAAAGAACATCTTGGATTGGAAATCCAAATAAATTCAAAATGGCTTCTTGAAAGCATGTGCTTTACTTTATTGTAAAATAATAAATCGATAAATTAGGAATGCGCTGGTATTAAATTTCAGGCTCATAACGATGAAACAAATATATTTCCAGTGTTTTATTTTATTAGACAGTATAATGTAGAATTTCAACATTTAGTTAAAGGTGCAATGTGTGATTATTTCTGAGAATCTATTGACAGAAATGCAATATAAGATCCATAACCATGTTTTCAGTGGTGTATAAAGACCTTACTTAATGAACCGTTATGTTTGTATTACCTTAGAATGAGTCATTTATATCTACAGTACATAACCGCGGGCACCCCCTTCTATGAAGGTCGACATTATCGTGACGTCATGTTTCTACCGTAGCCGACAGCGAACAAACAGCGCTACAGAGCACGTTTCGTCACTAACTTGAATGAGAAGCAGCAGAAAAAGACGCAGCAGAATACTCAGGTTGTCCCTGACTCTGCAAACGTGGAGAAAAACATGCTGTCTGAACGACGCCTCGGACATCGTAACGTTAGCTATTTCCCCTTACCTAGCCACTTTGATGCTCTTATCCATAGCTCTTATCTTATACTAACTAGCATGGAAACAGGCTATGGTAAAGTCAGTGAATAAAAGACTAACACAATGATGAACAAGTAAAAATAATCGCAATAACATGTGGTTTTACTAAATAATTAAGTAAATCTAATTTTATATAAAATATAATATAAAGAAACCTCATTGCTTGACTTGCTACTCTCTGCTGACTCAGACGACGACATCTTCCGATCCTACATCGGCCACCGTAGCTTCTCATTCGAGTTTGCAATTTGAAGGATTGGCCTTGAGTGACTGACTGTTTGCAATTCGCAAATCTCACCACTAGATGCTGCTAAAAATCACACACTGCACCTTTAATTTGAATAAATTTAAATAAATTTTAAATTCTACACTATACATCTAAATAAATTAAAAATACTAGAAATAAAATAAAATAATATAATATAATAAATAAAACCAATTTTAAAATGTAAAAGCAACAAGTGAATTTAGGCATCACAACAATTGTAATGCACCATATAAAGGATATATGATCAAAATAACTGGAATAATATTAATTTGAGGATTTGCTAAAGATTAGATTTAACTAATATTATTTTTAATTTTTTTTGAAAGATTAACTTTAAGTGGGGGTTTAAATGACAGCAAAGGTAATGTAAAACAAATTGTGGAAATGAGCATGCAAAATTAATTATGCAATATTAAGCAACAGTATGTAATTTTTGCCGCTAGAGGTTGCATATTCAAAACGATAACAAGGGCGTAGCTTGATGATGCTTTGAAGGAGCGTGGCATGATGGGAGTTGTCATCTTCACCTCAACTGCCAATGTAAATCAATCTGACGGGACTCACAAATAATGTTCATGGGTGAGGTAATAAAAAAGTTTGATCACATGATTTCATTTCATTCTAATGAATTAGTCGCAACAAGTAACGTAATGTTTAATGCTAAAAAACTACTCATATATGTCACTTTATTTGTGAAATGAAATTGGGTGGTGTAACGCTGCGCAGTTTTTCGTGTTTAAAACAATCATACTAAAAGTACATTTTAACATACCCACAGCATTTGCAAAAAGGCTGACTTACTGTTTATGTATAACACATACTGTATTTAATTATATGCCAAATACTTGTTTACCAGTCTTGCTAAACAGTGTTATGCCACACCGATATTGATACTCGTTTTATTTCTCCTCTTGTCCAAAACTCTTCTAGAGTCATTTGATTCACCCCGTAAGCTTACGTTTCTTGGAGTTATCCTTGGCCATTGGAGTTATCTTTGGCCATGATGCCATTGACAGGCGACGCAATGAGGAGGGACATTGCACTGGTTAAAATGGCAAATTTCTCTGGATTTAAACATTGTTGGAAACATTTGGGATAATGTAAGTACACAAGTGAACAAAATATATAACACTGTGCTAGTGGTTTTTGGATATTTGAATGCAAAAAACTGACATATTGTGCCTTTAAATATTATATACACCAATACATTGTGCATCTCTAAGATAAAAAATATATTTACAGTGTTCTTAACTACTATGTAATGTGCAAACAATTTCAGTGTTACAGTACAGAAAAATATATTCCACTACACGTAACCGTTAACAATATGATGTGGTCGTGTCTCAAAGGGACTTACTGGATATAAAAACGCATGATATAGACTTGACTTAGACTTGACTAAACGCTTCAATTATAGAATTGAATTGGGCCCCTGGTGTTCTGCTGTAATATAGGGACCTAAGTAATATATTCACTTCCAAAACCTTTTTTAAAGCAGTTACACCTCCGTAAAGCAGGTTGTCTCAAAGTACTAGAGCCCGACCGATAAAGGATTTTTAAGGCCGATACCGATACAAATATTTGGTGATTTTAAAAATCCGATATTCCTATATATATATATAATAATTTATTTATTTATTTATTTATTTTTTAATCCAGAAACGTGTAACAAAACATGAACAGATTTTCCCTAACATTAGTTATTTGTAGTTATTTAAGAGTCCTCAGCCTTACTAAAATAATATAATGCAGTTTAAATATATATATATTTTTTTTAATTAACTTTATTGTCACAACAGAACAGAATATATTAAAGTTCTGATAAATATAATGTATATTAAAAATACAAACTTAAGATACGAAACTTAAAGTCCTTTGAACAAAAAAAATCAACTATTATTATTAATATTGACAGTAATAATTTTTAAAAAATCAATGATGATGATATTATTATTATCATCATCATTTGTATTATTATTAAACAAGACAAAGGTCACTCCTAATTCTATCCATCTATTCCATCAAGCTACAACAAACCATTTTCAATCATCATTTGCTGCCTGCCTTCTAAAATCTACTACTTAGTGATGCACTAAATACATTATGTGAGGTAATTAACACATGGTTACCGAGTCGATCGTTCCCTGGGATGCGTTTTCATGAAAATCGAATGTAAAGAGTTTTATCTCTAAAAACAGATTAACGTTAGCTTATAACGCTAGTATATAAGAGTAAGTAAAAGTACGCGTTTACAGGCATCATCTAGGAAAACAGACTCGACTAATCGAGTCACGAACGCCGTGCTACGTTAGATTTCACAAACGTAATTCCTATTGACCAGCTCACTTAGCACGGCGTTCGTGACTCGATTAGTCGAGTCTGTTTTCCTAGATGATGCCTGTAAACGCGTAATGTACTGTCTTTATAAAGTATCTTCTTATTAAACTGTCTGTACACTTACAAAGTTCTCAATGCTTCGGTTTGCATGTAGGGACCCTCATTATGCTACCGTGTTAGTGTGAGGCTATTTTGAGCCTTGTTAGTGGTATTAACTAGCGATTTACTTTTACTTACTCTGTGCCCCATATACTAGCGTTATAAGATCATCTGTTTTTAGAGATATAACTCTTTACATTCGATTTTCATGAAAACGCATCCCAGGGAACGATCGACTCTGTAACCATGTGTTAATTACCCCTACAGCAACGCACACTTGGATTTCACACACGTGTAAAAGAAAAGCTAACTTTTATGCACAGGCTAGCTGCTATGTTTGATACTTTTTCTCTCTGTCTAAATGTTCACTCCTCGCGTGTCTAACTTACGTTTTACAATGCAGGGACTGGAACTACAGATATGCTAGTTATAAATACAGTAATCATTACTTTATTTAGGCAGAATAAGTTTGTTGTGATTTCCAAGCTCATTGATGTTAGCAGTCTTCCTTGTAGAGTGCCCTCTGGTGGACAAACTATGCAGCGCCAACACTCATAACATGGTTGCAGGGTGTTTCGTCCGCTTTTATACTACAGGGCCGTTGAATGCTTGAATCTGATTGGTTGACGAACGTTCTAAGGTGTGCATTATTTTCAGGGAAACGCACAGCTAAAGTAGTTCCAGGCAGGTCTTGACCGCATTACAGTTCCATATCACTTCGCGTAGTTAACTGTAATAACGGAAAATAGGATACAATTCATAACAAGAAAAAACATTTAGCCCCATGCGCTTGATCTGCAATTTTCAATGTCTAGCTTCACAATCAATGGAAACATGCAGTTAAATTTTAATAGATAAAGTATATTCCTATTTATAATCAATAGAAAATTAAACTGAATATAGGCTAAATAAATGGATAGTCCTGCAGCACAGATTTTTATTGCAGTTAATATAACAAATAAATAATTATTGATAGGCCTTACTTGTTAAAAGGCTTCTTTTTTTTCATTTATTTGGCTATAGTCTACTGTCATCTGTCAATAATAGAAAAAAAGAATGAACGAATTAATTAAAACGAATTGAATTAATAAATAAATAATAATATTGACGCACATGCTTTTCTGTCTCATTATTGCAACATCTCTCTCTAATAACTGCATAAAGCCGAGCCGAGGACACACTTTAAGGCCGGTTATGAATGTAATTTGATGACTGATCATGCCCAAATGCGTGTTCAGCGCGTTCAGTCTGTGTTCAAAGTCGGTGTTTAAAATCTGCAGTCGATGAAAACAGTCAGAGATTGTGTCAGCTAGTCGTGTGTCCCAGCATTAGTCTGCTATCAGTGGCTCAAACCTCCGTTACTAAATCTAAAATGACGTTTTGGAATTTGCAACGGAGGCATTGGATTAGATGCGTAAGAAATTAGTCCTACATACAAGAGCGTTTTAACGACAAAAACTTTACAAACGTTTTGAAATACATAATCTGAACAATGTTTCGAGGTGTGGTAACTGTAGTATAAGCGGAATAATTGACTTCAGGCCGTTGAATTATTAGAAAAATAATGCACACCCGAGGTGTAACGGCCACTCCGCTTCGCGTCGTGACCGCATTACCACCTCGGGTGTGCATTATTTTTCTAATAATTCAACGGCCTGTCGTCAATTATTCCTTACTTATTTTATTTTTTAAATATTCATTTATCGGCCGTTATAAATGCCGATACCGATAGTTTGGAAAATGCCTAATATCGGTCGGGCTCTACAACGTACTACTCAACAAATGTCTTCAGGTCTACCTGGCTCCCTGACACAGGTGCTGATGCTTAATGTCCCTGTTAAGGGCCTCCCCTCTTATCTCCATCCAGTCAAAGAAAACCAACAGCCAAGCGCAGCTCGTGCATTCACACCTCCTGGCATGGCACCTTACACTTGACGGCCCTCTATGCCTTATCAAATGTCTCATTAGCATTCCCTAGCCATAGCACTTCATAAAAGGAGCTAGTAATTCCAGGCAGGCTCCCGCCGAGGCGACTTCTTCCATTATCAGATCCCTCATGCCTGCATGAAGCGTTCTCCCTCCGTCTGCGACCTGCAAACTGTCTGGGCTGGGTTTACCTCACTGCGCTGCAGCTGTGTGCCTCCTCATTACACTATCCATTCATCAGAGCCGGCTGGAGTCTCCGGAGTTCAATCGTGATGCAAGAGTACTGGGAATCTGGTGAAGTCTGCACTGACCCCTTCTGCGCAGCAGGGATGGAGGGAGAATCATTCATTAGTGTATTGAGGTAAATTCACAGGATGTTACATGTAAGGCCTAAAATGATTAATTGCTGGAGAATATGTTTGCATCAAAAGTGGTTAAATGTTACTCAGAAGGTTTATTCCAACCAACATTGCATGGATTATATAAACAGGATTATCAACATGCATAGGCAAGCAATGTGGCTCTTTAGGGCATACGTTTTCATGATTGGATTACACAGGCCTGTTTCATATGCAGGGCACATGTTTCGAGCAGCGAGAGGCAAGACGCAAGGGTGTTAGATAGTTGGTGAACTGTGAGTATGTAGCATGCATGGCGATGAGCAGCACGTGAGCTGGTGCACATCACCAGTGATTATATCAGTTACTCATACATAAGGGAGAAGCACAGTGACATGACTTTTAATGGCTTCTACTTACTTAACTGGAAGTATTTCAGTCTTTCAACTCTCACAGTTGGAGTTCCGACATTACCCGCCAACCTTGGCTCTAACTTCAGTACTTGGATTTCTTCTTTTTCTTCACAAGAAGAAAGAGAAGAGCTCATTTTCCTTTTTTAATACATCAACTTCCCTAGCATCTCATGGGGTTTATGCTTTTACATGTTTCTTTTTTTTTTTTTTTTTTACAAAAATTAATTCGCTGGTCAGTTATAGACAAGGTCTGGATATTTTGGAGCTCATTGCAAATTTACTTGGTTTGTCGATTTAAAAATGTAACTAATAAAAATAAATAGCTCTGAAACACTTTGATGTTCTGAGCTGAAATTTAAGGGGAGGGGGGGAGGGGGGGAGGGGAGGGGAGGGGAGGGGAGGGGAGGGGAGGGGAGGGGCGGGGCAGGGCATGAATAAATGTTTTCCACAAACAGCTGCTCAGTTTTTGCTGACACACCAAAGACACATTTTTATTGACCTTCTGATTGAGCCAACTTTTTGGAAACTCCTCATTGCTGACTTCTTTAATGTAGATTATGTAGGCTTCACCCACATCAACAAGCAAAATTATGTCATAATTTACTCCCGCATGACATTTAAAATTCTTTCTGACTTACTTTCTTTGGTGGAACAAAAGAGAAGATATTTTGAGAAATGTTCTCTTGCATGTCAATTGTACCCAAAACTGTTTGGCAATGGCTATACAAACATTCTTCAAAATATCTTCTCTTGTGTTCTGCAGAAGCAAGCATTCTGACAGGATTTTCATTTTTGGGTGAACTATTACTTTAAAACAGGGGTGCCTAATCCTGTTCAAAAATACTCCTGTACTTTTTTGTCCTTCTTGATTAAGTATACGTACAATGACTTGTATAACCGTTTTGTCATAATATGACTTCCATATATACCTATATGTGACCCAGGACCACAAAACCAGTCACATGGGTACATTTTTTGAAATTGAGATTTATACATCATCTGAAAGCTGTATAAACTGAATAAGGACAAAATTTGGCCGAGATACAACTATTTGAAAATCTGGAATCTGAGGGTGCAAAAAAAATCTAAACATTGAGAAAATCGCCTTTAAAGTTGTCAATTTATGTTCGCGATTGTGCTGCATTCACTCACAAAAAAATAAATGTTTTATATATTTACGGTAGGAAATTTACAAAATATCTTCATGGAACATGATCTTTACTTAATATCTTAATGATTTTTGGCATAAAAGAAAAATAATAATAATTATTCCGATAATTTTGACCCATACAATGTATTGTTGGCTTTTGCCACAAATATACCCGTGTGACTTGTGACTGGTTTTGTGATCCAGGGTCACATATATGGTAGTCTGTCTATCAACTAAGTAAATTTAGATTTAAAAAAAGAGGAAGAAAGATGACGATGGAGATGCCATTCATCTTTAATCGCTTCTGTGCACACGTCCATGATAATGATCTGTGATATCAAATGAATTTCAGTTTTTTAATTGGGTTCAGTTGATAAAGGAATCTGTTATCTAAGTGGGAGGGTGCTTGTGTCTCTGGGCAAAGGCAGACGAATGTGAATCGTCGAGAGCAAACATCGTCTAATCGCTACAAGACCAATTGTGCTCGCCTTGAATATCTTTTCTTAAACATCAAACTCATTACACACTGAAGCACCAGAGTCTACGCAACAATGAGAGCAGATCCCTGGAGTTCACTACAAAGGGCAAGAGGAGAAATAAGAAAAATAATAGAATACCATTCAGGGGTCAGAGGGTAAAATGTGAAGTGGTCTGAAGGCAATCAATCACAACCGAGGCTCCACCGGGTGAATCTCCACGGTGCCACTGACTATAATATGCTAAGAGGACCTCACTTTCCCCAAAACAGTCTGCCTTAATTCATGCACAATCATCAAAGCAGCAACTAATTATTCCAAGCAATAATTTTCCATTTGATAACGCCATTCAGTAGGCCTCTCCCATGCTGCTCAGCTAGCAGGCGGTCGAGGAAACAGTCCTTCATACAAGCTACAGACACTTTATTCAGCTAATTTGTGGGTGAAAAAAAAAAATCTACAGTTGGACTCTATCCAGACTCAAAATGAATTCCTTTGAGGAGGCCTATTGATCTTTTCTTTTTCTACCCTATTAATGATGCTTTCCCTCACTGCCCTCATGTGGGAGTATGACTGCTGCTACTGATGGCGGGGTGGAGTCAGACAGACTATAACTGGAGCTTCTAATGCAACTCATACACCAGGCCTGTATCCTTTTTGTGCACAGTGACATCTGAGGAGTAAAGTATGTGTGTGAGGGGAGGTTAAGGGGCACGACCAGACAGTGCTTTAGATGTGAACAGTCTCAGTATAATGCTCTGCTGGGTGCATCACAACAGGAAGGAGGAAAGCACCAAAGGTCATGATACCACAGGGAGAGGACAACAACAAGACAGAACCCAAAAGCAGCACTAGAATGGCAGGAAACGTAGGAAAGGTGAATTATCTGAAACACTTTAGGGGCTTTTGCACCAGAGGAACATTTTCATAGTTCCTAGAACTATTGGCGGAAGTACCCGGATTTTGCCGTGTTCACACCGCAGGAACTAGGAACGATTTTAGTTCTAGGAACTCCTTTCGTAGGAACTAATTTAGCTCCTACTTCAGAGTAGGATCTAAACCAGCACTATTGGAAACTACCAGTGACGTTAGTGTACGCAAATTGGCCAAACGCATGCAAAACACCAGCATCCGCCATTTAAAAAACTGTGTACACACACAGATTATAACCTATATATTTACTCCAGAAACTAACTCTACGAACATGGAAAACTGTGATAGAAGGGCCTCTTAACCTTTATACTAAGGAGAAATTCCAACGCAACTTTGAGGGGACAAAAAGAAAAAAGCACAATGCACCATATGGACACATCCTCAAAGTTTCCAAAATGAAAATGATTTCCCTAGTTCAACTAAGACACATAAACAAACTTCATTCTGAGCAACTGAATACAGTAATATATGACTGTCCAGACTTACACCACCCAGTAATGGTGGGGTAATAATGAGGGAGGAAGTAGGGTAGACACTATTATTCCGACACTATTATTCCAAAGCACCAGAAAATGATGATGCTATTATTCTTGCTGCCATTAAACTAACGATAAGAATAAAATTTGGGGGAAGTCCATCAAATCTTATTCTGTTTCAGACTTGCTGTGTTAAAAATGACCAGCTGACATTATTTTCAAAATTACTATTTTAAAAATTAAATATACAGTTTCATGAAACTGTCACAATGTAATGCAGGCGGTACAAAGAGGCTGTTGTTGAAAGATGGGGCAGGGCAAACTATATACTTTGTAAAAAAGATTGATATATTGAGAGAGAGAAAAACGCTAGCTGAATTGTAAGGGTCAGAGGGGGGTGAATGCTTGAGTAAATCTAAATTACAATAGCAATTATTATGACATGTCTAGAGGCAAAAAGCCCCCAAAACTTGGTTTTAAAAATGTATACTTTCAAACACAAAACGTCAATAGGGTGTTTTGTTGATACTAATCAGAGATCACGATCATGTGAATTCCTCAAGTACCATATAAAACTGAACAACAGATCAAAGGTAACCAGTTCTGTGAATCCGCATTCATACATGCCTTTACCAATAGCAAATGCAATTATATTTTAGATCAGAAAGAATGGCAGCTTTTGTATCTTTCTGCTCAACTTGCTTTGTTGATTTTTTTCCATATAAATGATTTCATTGCTTTTCTTCATTGCACTGTATCTAGTATTTGTCTGACAAATCTGTGCCTTAATAGACTATGGGCCCTATTTTAACGATCTGAAACGCAAGTGTCAAAGCGCAAAGCGCAAGTAACTTTGTGGGCGGGTCTCGGCGCTGTTGCTATTTTCCCGGCGGGATAAATGGCTCTTGCGCCTGGCGCAAATCTAAAAGGGGTTGGTCTGAAGTAGCTTCATTATTCATAGGTGTGGTTTGGGCGTAACGTGAAATAAACCAATCAGAGCATCATCTCACATTCCCTTTAAGAGCAGACGCGCTTTTTCCTTGGCGTATTGCTATTATAACGGCGGATTTGCCAGGCGCGCGCCAGGATCAGTTCACAGCCGAGGAGAGCAACGCTCTCGTCACGGCCGTAAAAGAGAGAGAAGTGACATTGGGGATGGAGAAACACACCCAAATTAGCTTCGGTTAAACAGGTATATAATAATGTGGGTAAATGTGTAAGCTAGATGTATGCTTTTAGAATAATCTATCTATCTATCTATCTATCTATCTATCTATCTTAATAATATGATTTGCAAAAATGAAAACTGCTGCTTCTGTGTAGATTAGAGAATCAAAGTGTATGCGCGTTGTGCACGCAATACATTATGGTCAAGCATGCGCCCTTAAAATAGCATAATGAACAACGCGCAACGCGCCACTGACTTTAGACTAGGTTTTTTCTGGCCAGTGGCGCAATTGTTTTATGGAACAGTAAAATAGCACCAGGGATTGTTTGCGCCGGAACACGCCTCCTTTTTTGCGCTGAACCGCCCAGGGAGCGCAAGTTCATTCCCTAGTTTGCTTCTGTGGAGGGAAAAGCGCGCTTTGCGCGGGTGCAAAATAGGAATGAAACATGCGTCGGTGTACAAAGTCAATTGCGCTGGGTGCAAGATAGGGCCCTATGAAACTTAAATCACAAAACTAAATGCGGGAGACGTCTCTCATATGGATTTACAGCTGATATGTTTCTGTTTTGAATGAGACATCACTGTAATTGCACCGGCAGAACTCACAGGGTAACAGATCATACAATGAAATGTTTCACAAATGTTCTCACAGTATTCGATTGATTTATATATACCTTTTGAGTCAATTTGGTTAAAAATGGGACCACCTCTTTTGCAGAGCAGGAACAGCACAAAGACCAACACGGTTATTCCCAAACACAAGAACATCTTATTTATTTACCCTTATATTTATATCAATTTTTTCTTCTTTTTTTGGTACAGTTTCTTTCTGTGACTGTGCCAAGTTCCTCAACAATTGATTTCCCGATTTCACAGACAAGGCTTGTGAAACCAAGCCAATACTATTTTAATACTTATTTCAATAAATACTTTTTTATTTCAGTTAATTTTTAATGAACAAACTAAAATTAAGGTTACTGATGGCAAAGCTTAGATCACCTTAATTTGTTTTGAATGACTGTAATGCTTCTCTTCAAACATAACACTGCATACTTGCACCAGGATGCCGCTTGTCTCTTCTTTCATAAAGAACATTGCTCCATCGCTGTTGGTGATCTTCGGTCAGTGTGAGTCAACAGTAATATTTTGGAGAGTAGTAGTTTCCTCCACGGTAACTAATCCAAATATCACTTCAGTGCACTTCTAATGGCAGACTGATAAATCAGCGGTAAACACCAATGTTATCAAGCACAAGAGCCGCCAGCAGCAGTTTTTACGTGGGGTTCTTTGTGTCTTGTCTGATTCTATGACATGCCTTTGAACTGATCTTTACAGGACGCCCACTCTTAGGGAAAGTAGCAGCAGTTCTTTATTTCTATCTGCCTGACTATGTGGCCATATGGAGGCTCAAGTCTTTAGAAATCCTTTTATAATCCTTTCTCATTTTATGAGCCTCAAATACTCTTGTTCTGAAGACCTTTGAAATCTCTTTTGATGGGGCCATATTGCACTTGAACACAATTCTGTGAAGAACAGGTAAGCAAAACTTTTTTCTTTTTTTTTTTTTCTCCATATGACAGATCAAAACCCACTCAGTCTGATTAGAACATCTCACTCCAATTACCCCCTTTGAAGAGGTCATATTTAGACTTTTTCTATTAGTGACACTTTAAACCATATGTTCAGTAAATATGCAGAAATGTCAATTATTTTGTGCTGTTTGTTAAATAAATGCTTTATAATTATAATGTAAAGAAAGAAATATCACATTCTGAGAGCCAATGTTTGCCTTTGTCTTGGTGCTATACTCTTTGACTTTAGAAAACACGGCAAATTGAAATGCTATGAATCTTAAAACCATGAAATTCAAAGAACTAATATAGTTGTGAGCAGCGATGACAGGGTGCCATCCGCCACCCCGCCACCCCCGCCACCCCCGCCACCCCGGTGCCTTTAGTTACCCTACCGGCTTGGGCCCGTCATCGCTATATATATATATATATATATATATATATATATATGAAGAGTTCAGATGCAAAAGCCTCTAAGTGCCATCTGAAATTTTCTTCTAGAATGATAATTTTTATAAAGCTTGTATATTTAAGTTAAGTAATTTCACTCAAATGACAATAGGTAATTTGCATTGCCATTTAAGTGAAATTATTGAACTTAAATATACAAGCTTGATTAAGATGATCACTCTAGAAGAAAATTTCAGATGGCACTTAGAGGCTTTTGCATCTGAACTCTTCAAATATAGTATTTTTTTTTTTAAGGGAGAAGACACAGATAACATTACTTGCCTGACCTGATTAGAACAATGCTCTCAGCTCTCAGATTTCATCAAAAATATCTTAATTTGTGTTACGAAGATGAACGAAAGTCTTACGGGGTTGGAACAACATGAGGGTGAGTAACTACTGACAGAATTTTCATTTTTGGGTGAACTAACCCTTTAATGCTTTTCAGAGTTTCTTTTTGAAAGGAATGTTGTGAACAGGATGTTTCATTTGTTGGTATGTTGTGGGAGTGGCATTTTAGAGTGTTTAGTTTAGTTGATGAATTTGTTGAAGCTTGAGAGCATAAATAATTGATAACTTGATATTTGATTTCAAGTTGATATTAAACTATTGATATTGACTTGAGTTGATATTAAAATGGCATTTAAGCCAATTCATAGGTCTTTAATGTGTTTAACAATGTTTTAACGGTTTCTTTTGGAACATAGGATGTTTCTATATTGAATGCTGTGGGGTGATCTTGTTTAATGTTATGTAACAGATTAATCCACAAGACATGCATTGAGACAGGTGTAAAACACCTTTCCATGAGATTGTTTTCTGGTGTTTTTAGGAGTTCATTGCAATACATTTTGTATTGAAAATTGTATCAGTGATCATTAATTTGCCATCAATTTTTGTTTAAATCAAATGTATTTTACAAATTAATGTTCTAGTAGTAATTAATTATTTGGTACTGCTGCAGGTTTTAAAGTTTCAAAACACCACTTTAGTTGGCTGAACTTATTGGATGTAGTTTTGAAAACTTAACTTTAGTTGGCTGAACTTATTGGATGTAGTTTAGAAAACTTAACTTTAGTTGGCTGAACTTAAATTCGAAGTTTACTTAACTAAATTAAATCAGTTCATTGTACTTTATAACTTGTCAGGTAAACCTTTCCAAATGTGTCAGTTACACTTTTCCAAATAAGTTAAACTAAAAAAAAAAACATGCAAACAGATAACAGAAAATAATGAGTTAAGTCAACAAAAGATTTTTTACAGTGTACAGCACAACATCAATCCTGGAGATACATAACTGCATTCACTAAGGCAAAGCAATCTGACCAAGTTTCTCCTCGTCTAACAAAACTAATGCAGCTGCCTTGAGCTCTACGGTGGGGAAAAATACAGAAGCAATGAATATATCAATAAAGGAATCTTTTTATCCGTTCTGTACCTCATACCTGTGAGACTTGGGTTCAAAAATAATAAACAATTTTCCTGGTTGTGAATCTACATATTTCCTTTGATTTCCAGCGATACTGCATAAACAAATAAAAAAGTTATTATGTTGGGTCTATAAAAACACGTACAAATTATATTGTATTTTTTACAGAGTTCTGAGAAAATTAATCTTTAGAAGACCTCACCCACACCTTGTACGGAAAGGAACAATTGAAATGAATAATTGAGAGAGGGGTCTACCACCTGCATTATTGAATGCCTTGGTTTTAGTATGGTATTTACGTAATGCAGGAAGCCATATGATAAATTCCTCAAGCATGAGCAACAACAAGATATAGCTAGCCCTTGTTTACTTTTTGAAGCGATGAATAATTTCTTGCCTTACGCTTTGTGACGGGGGATGGAAATATTTATGTCAAAAAGTGTCCTTCAAGGCATTCATTTTCATAATCACTTCAAAATGACTATTTGTGCATACAAAAATTCAATAAGTCAAATAAGTCAAACCACCTTGCTTACTCATTCAGCGGCTCTGGCAATGCTCAGTTAATATGTTTTGTTTCTTTCCCCCCACACATATGAAAAGATTCATTTATCATGATATATATCTCTGTCACTCCACTAAATGATGTTTGTTATTGATAATTTTCACAAAATCTTTCTAAAAGGAAAAACTTAACACAATCTCTTTTCCAAGTAATCCACATCTGAAACAAATCATTAATTTGAATTCAACTGAATCATTCCTGTAATTTCTCTTACCATATACAGGATGCTTGAGGACGTGGGAATCTGTCACGCAAGGTCACATCTCAAATCTCCAACCAATTCCATTCTATGTTGCCTGACACTATGGCTGCATTTACACTGGCATAATCTGCTTTTACTCACATCTGGAACAGATCGGAATTTGTTGCACACGTTTAAAAAATAAATAAAATCAAAAATCTGCATGAGACATGATTTTTTCGCATCCGATCTGAGCCACTTCCAAATGTGGTTTTAAATCAGATACCGGTACATATCCAATATCTATGGATATCTTACAGAACTACTTTATTTCACTTCAGAATTCTAGATCTGACGAGCCATAGATAAAATAAATGAAATTTTCTTTTTTTTAATATTTTTCTGTATCTGTTCGGTCAGATTTTGCACTGCAAAACATCCATGACAGCTGCTATCTTGTCCAAGCAGGCAAATAATCATAGCCACCTGACATTAATTATATAAATAATTTTAATAGCACGGTCATTTAAAACCAGAGGGTCTACCATGTGCATAGTAAAGTGATCGCCGACAATCATTTTGGGCGGGAAATAATGCAAACACAGATATCGGATACCAGTCCTGTCTAAAGTGAATGTAAACAGACGAGCCAAAAAAATCGGATATGGTCAAAAGATCGGACCTGTGCATTAAGACTTGCAGTGTAAACGCAGCCAGTTTTAACACTTCTAATATCAGAGTTCACTGAGAAGATAAAGGGGAAAACCTGATTACGAAACCGCTTCCCAAACGGCCACCCATGCATTCACCTCAGTAAAAGAAAAAATATGGAAACTAATCGGCAAGGACTAATCAGACTGCCAGGCACATGTGCTCATCCTAATGCTTAATAAAGCTGGCATAATGCTGAGATAAGGCAGGAAAAGCTAGAGTATTTTAACACAGTACTGGATGCAAGTAAGGGTGGTACAAACTCTACTAAGACCAAACTCGCGCTATGGGTCACAAACATCCGTAAATCTCACAGCCGTGCATTTCTCACCACTCTGAAGGACAAACGCAGCCATCTCAGATTGATTGTAATTAGTATGGCCCAACAGCCTAACGAGAATGCAGGAGTGCAGCAGAGCTGAGCTCAGGGACCTGTCTGGAAGCGAGGCTGTTGATATTTAAGGCTAATTTGTTAATGAAAATTCCTAGTAATATCTGAAATAAAACCACTGTAGAATATTGTGCATGACATGAAATAAGAGTCTTTGGCTGTGCTCTCACACAACTCAGAGGTAGTGTTAGCACAATTCGTCCTGCTGCAATCTTAATGCTTTTTTCCGCTTGAATAATGGCTTTGAGGTTATCATGGCATCTTGTGTGCACAAAGATATTAGAGGTGCGCAATTGAAAATGAGATCGAAAGTGTCTGTATTCTAAAGCAAATTCTAAAGGCAGAAGGACTAAGAATCAAGTGCTCAAATCGCTCCGACTGAATCAGCCGATGTAACAATAAGAAGACACAAAGGCCCCAGTAAATGCACAAGCCATTGAAATGCGGGCCAAGATGGATGGCGGTCATTACTGTGGATCTGTATGTATTTCATGGGGCATTTATTGTCTAAAGCTGAAACAGCCAGTGCAGTACTCCCACCTCTTTGTAGAATGTGAAGGCAAATCTAATATAAGGTGAAGGCTCTCTAGATACACATTGTAAGCTGGTGTTGAGAGGCAAAATTGCTCTCCGGCCGACAGGAGAAAAAAAAACTATCTTACAATTCAAAGAGACATGAGGGCCAGAAAGCACTGCCCAGGTTATAAAATGCTCAGGGAGTGGAGCTTTGATTAAAATCCCTCCTTTCCCTCAATTCTCGCAGCGAGTGTGAGCTTGGCACGACTTAAGAAGTCTCACTTGGACACATGGCCGGGTGCGGAGGTTGCAGGTGTTGATTAGACGTCAGGTTCGCTTTAGGAGGCGAAACGACGCATGAACTGGGCATTCTTGCACTTCAAGGACACAGGTTTGAGAAAGCGCCAGTCATTCCTGCCACCGTGGAGTAAAACACAAAATACAAAGAGGTAACAAATCTTTGATGCACAACCTGAGCTTTGTATCAGCACCAATACTCTCAATTTGACAAAATTATTGATACATCATCTCTTGTATGATGCATAAATTTGAAACTCACTGCCACCTGATATTGAAGTCTTATTTGGATGAATTTTGTATACAAATCAATGTGCAAACCAATTTCATCTCATCTACTTTAAAGAGATCTGTTCTGCAATGCTGTATGCTGATCATCGGTTTTGTTATTTTATGAAAGTGACAGACATCCCCAGGGTCTTAAATTTATCTGAGCGATATACCAGGTGAAATGGGCTGCTTTTGCAAACCTCCAATACCCGCAACATAGAGTGGGCCCTGTGCCTGGCATTGACATGGTGTTAAAACAACGCAATGGGTACTTATGTCACGGTTGCCTAGCAACACAAGCCACTTGGTTATTTATTGAATAAAAAGAAAAGGGAGTGTGTGTGTGTGGGGGGGGGATCTATTATCCATGCAAATGACTGTTATTTGTCCTATTTTGGCAAAGCTTTTTGTCTCACAACTTCTTGAAGTCTACGTGATTGAGTTGCTCAGATCCTTACCGAAATAACAGGCACCCGAACTGGACAGAGCGAAGTGGCATGCAACAAGACATGAGGGCTCTTAACAGGTTTCTGTTTACTCTCCGAACAAAGACTTCGGTCTCTGACAACATCAACAGTATTGGTGGGATTAAATATTTACCTTATTGTTTACCTTAAGAGGTTCACAAAATGACCATGGAACACCAAGAAATATAAATTGTGTTTGGGAGTTGAGAATGGCTACAATCATGGCTCATCCAATCAGAATTGAGAGTTTGTACTATCTGTTACAATCCATTGAACACACTGTAATTATATCCCTCACATCCTCATTTTCATTCCAAATATGACATGCATATATATACACACACATATATATATATATATATATATATATACACACACACACACACACACACACACACACACACACACACACACACACACACACACACACACACACACACACACACTCTCACTTCTGGGTAGTCCATCGTCGGTGATGGACTACCCTATAATTTGTGGGTTCTTTGATGACTGTATAGTCCGATGCGGGATGCACACTTTCTTTTACAGACAGGGCATGTAAAAGTTTCTCCTGATGGCCTTAAGGGGGCAGGAACAAGCATGGCCTGCTTTCTCTGATGTCTTTTAGTCAGGCGATGTTCAGTTCTCCTGTCTTCGTAGCTTTGTACTCCATTCTGACAAAGTTGCTGCCAGAGCGTTCGATTCGCTGCACTAGTTTCCAGGGATGTGGGCTTTATCACACAATTCTTAAGAAAGCCTTTTAGTTGGTCTTCCAGACTCTTTTTTTTGACCGCCTGCAAATCGGGAGCCAAGATGTAATTGACCGTAGAGTATCTTACGTGGAAGGCAACTTGGCGGCATTCTCACAACATGACCAAGCCATCTGAGTTGGTAGAGCATTAGGGTTGCTTCTATACTCCAACAGTTGACCAAGTACACACACACACAAAGTGTGTGTGTGTGTGTGTGTGTGTGTGTGTGTGTGTGTGTGTGTGTGTATTAGGGATGGGACGATACACCTATCTCCCGATTCGATACTATCACGATACTTGGGTGCCATTGAATAAATGATTCAATAACAAATAAAAAAATGTATTTAAATTTTACATTTTTGGCGAAACAATGTAATAGATAAATGCGTTAAGCACCGAATTCCTATCAAAAGCTGATTTTGAACGCTATTGTAGACATCAGTGTTTACATTTGAACTTTAAACTTTTATCCAAGTACTTCTATAATAACTTTAACTATTGCATCACAGAAATAATGATACTAAAGACTGTTTGTGAAGCTGTTTCATGACAACTCTCTCCGGTTCAGCGGCAGCGTCAACACAGATTTGAATGCTGCAATATGATTTTGTCAAAGGTTTAATAGACAGACAAAATGGAAGAAGATTGCATAGGTGTTTGAATCGAGATCACAGTCTTTTAAAGATTAATCGTGCAGCTATACTGTCTTACTGTCTACTTATCTCTCTCTCAGCATATGAGTAGGACGAGGGCTTTTCATTGCATTTAGTCTCACGTCGCTTTGGCGCGTCCACTTGGGATATTACGTCACTAAACACTCATAGATAACGATACATTTCATCCTCTGTTGGAACGAAAGTGGCTAACTTCTGTCAACCTCATCTATAAGCAAGGACAAAAATAAAGCAATTGAATTTGAATTAATATCGATTATGGAATAAAAAAATAAATAAAATAAATATATAAATATATAGCATTCCTGTGAAATAAATAATAGAAATGAAAAAAACAAAACATTCTTTACCAACAGAAAGTAATCAAATGTAAAAAAACTGCATAGTCTTCACTCACTGTATAAATTAAATATAGATCTACTTTAGAGCATGTGATTTTCTCTTCGTCTTTTCTTGTTTGATTAACATTAATGGCACAGATGGCAGCAGGAACATTATGCTGCTGTCACTAAGACTGAATGCACGGATCAATATACCGTTACACATGCGACTTATTTCCAGAAACTGTTTATGTTTATTTAAGACATAACTGACGATGCTTAAGGAAATACTTGCCAAGCCAGGCATTTTTACATATTTCAATGTGTAGTTAACCATTTAAGCATGAACCAGAAGCTCAAATTTCACTTTGCTTGTGTGTTCCACTCCGTATCGGATCGCGCGCACAGAAAGCCGCTTGGAGAACAGAATCTCTTTCACGGCTTAATGCAGTTTTAATAACTTTTATTATCAAGCACGTTCTGCAGTTAGCAACTGTAGATTGCATTAGGGCTTTTTAGGGCTTTTAGGGTGGAAAGAAAGCACACAGTTGTGAAGGAAAGAAAATCACTAAAATATCACAGCCCTAGTTTCTTGTTGTCATTGCTGTAGGGTTGCCGTTGTTGCAATGTCTCCACTTTCCGCAGACATTGCAAATTTATTGTCCTTTTCAGACACCTGGTAGAACAGCCAGACGAGAAAAATAGAAAAATTGTCTTGCATGTTTTGTGCCATCTGATTGGTTCTTTGGATTGACCTTTATAGAGGCCACCAAACAAACTACATACAGTAAAGCTATTATCGGGCATAACGATCAGCGCCCGATCAATTGGAGCGCCCTTAATTTATAATTTTCTCCCCTGTTGGATTTCCAGACAAAAAAACTATATGATACATGTTTATAGTGCTAGTAAATAGCTGATTCCATAATATAAGATTTTGGTCACACCTCAACTCCAAATGATAAACATAAATCAATCTCTGTGACTGAACTAATGGGCTTACCTATACAAGACATCATTGAACACATCACCTAGATACAATAAGACCCCTAAAAGCTATCCATTTCACAGAATGTAGGTCATGATTATCACTTCCACACACACACACACACAAATACAAATGGTACCTATGGAGTAAAAAAGGTCATTGGCGGGGAGCTAATCCATCGTCTCACTGAGTTTCAAATTCAATCTTACTTTTTATAGCTTTTTCCTCAAGATGTCCAGGTCCCATATGGTTTCAGGGAGATAGTTTACTGCTAATCTGATCAATGTTCACATTAAGTCATGCTACCCGAGATGAGATCTATGGATGAGAGTTTATTATCAATATGGGCTGAGGACTGGGAGAGATGCTCCAGAGGAAGAGATAACCGGAATGAAATGTTGATGTAACCAAGGACTAAGATAACCTTCCATTAAGAAAACAAGATTAGGAAAAACAAGGCTGTAAATGACTAAAATTAGCCTCGGTGAACTTAGTTAAGTAATGGGGCAAATCCCACGAAAACATATTTACTCATTTCGAAAATATAGCATGCAGGATAAGTGCAAAGTAGAAGAAAGTGATCCAAGGAACACTTGGCAAGTGACAAGAGATCATACTTCATATTAGTGCAACCCCAGCAGAGCTGCTAATCTTCTTTTGGGAAGGCATCAAATTCAAACGTGGACAACATGCAGTGAATGACGTGATGTTCGTACATCCAGAGCCTTATGTGCAACCCACGCAAAACACATCCATCCCTCGAGGGGAAGAGTTGGCTCTGAGTCAGTGCTGCCTCACTGAGCTCTTCAGATGCAGTAAGACAGTTAACACACTCAGTATCATGAGTACTTGCACCTGGTTTATGTCAAAGGTTAGGCTTCTAGAATACATCAATGTTTCTCATTGATTCTAGCGGTTTATTAATCAAAGTAGCGTACCTTAAAAAAAGGAATATGTTCTTGCAGAGGTTTGTTTCACAGCGAACCGAGAACACCTGCATCTAATCAAAGCATAAATCAATGAAACAAGAAGCTAACACCATACTTCATGCAAAATTATGATTTAAAACACAATGTTCTAAATTAAAGGAGGAATGCTTTGCTGATATATTATTCACAAATTCTTCATTTAACTAAATCTACATTATTTTTTCTCTCTGATGTTTGAAAAACAAATTAAGCACATCTGCACAGCTGTGTCGGAGCCAAAGTGGTGGCCTGTTAAACTCATACACATATTACAAATACAGTCATAACCCCATGCTATCAAACACAAACCCCCAAATAAGCATAGTCAGGCGTTTTTGGGAGGTCTGACAACTGTATACTTCAGCCAGATTTACTTGTGCAATTACCTTCTAAATCCCAGCCCACATGCGTCTCTCATACTTCCTCTATGATTCTCCACATCCCTCATGTTGGACGATAAGCATTTGAGACAGGAGATTACACAGAAACAAACCTCTTGTTATTTTTCACTGGCACTCATCCATTTCAGACAGAGTTATTGTCTTGAAATAAAACTAATCCAGTTGTTGGCCATTTCTGAGGTCGGCAAATTTATACTCCCTCTCTTATACACATGCACACGTGGCACCTCCACATGCACACGTCTCATAATTAATTTCAATCTCTTCATAAAAGGCTTACACCCTAATACATGTGGATCAATGCTGCTGCACAGTGGCAGGGTAAGGGATCAATGCTGCTGCACAGTGGCAGGGTAAGTTAATATCTTCACAAGCTGCTGATCCCACTGGAGGTACTTCTAACTGATTAAATCTGGCTTTAAAGACAATCCTGCACTGACATTCACCTGTATTTAGCACTAATGCTGTGTTTATTACCTGCCCACTGAATGACTGAATGAAAAAATAAATGCCTGCTTTTTGAAAACCCCACTGGACATCACTGCACAGTAAGAGATTTTCTAAGAAGCTTTCTTATACTGACTTTTGAAACAAATCATGCATTGAATTTGATAATCAAGTTCAGATAAACAGTTGCATTTCAATTTTGCTCACTTTATTTAATATCCTTGACTTTGCTGATTCTCAAAATTCCGGGAGATTTTTGCTACCTTGTTGCTGTGGAAACCCAAAGAATAATTCTATCAAACTGATAAACTGCCATTGTGGGCAACAAAACTAGACAAACCAGATCATTTATATTTACTCAAAAGAACTTGAAGCATTTTGCACATTTTTAAAAGCATATTCATTAGTTAAAAATAAAGTCAAAGACAAAAACATTTAAAAAAAATCTTAAAGACCCTAAACTTTTAAACCAGAGAGAGAGAGAGAGAGAGAGAGAGAGAGAGAGAGAGAGAGAGAGAGAGAGAGAGAGAGAGAGAGAGAGAGAGAGAGAGAGAGAGAGAGAGAGAGAGAGAGAGAGAGAGAGAGAGAGAGAGAGAGAGAGAGAGAGAGAGAGAGAGAGAGAGAGAGAGAGAGAGAGAGAGAGAGAGAGAGAGAGAGAGAGAGAGTGAGTGAGTGAGTGAGTGAGTGAGTGAGTGAGTGAGTGAGTGAGTGAGTGAGTGAGTGAGTGAGTGAGTGAGTGAGTGAGTGAGTGAGTGAGTGAGTGAGTGAGTGAGTGAGTGAGTGAGTGAGTGAGTGAGTGAGTGAGTGAGTGAGTGAGTGAGTGAGTGAGTGAGTGAGTGAGTGAGTGAGTGAGTGAGTGAGTGAGTGAGTGAGTGAGTGAGTGAGTGAGTGAGTGAGTGAGTGAGTGAGTGAGTGAGTGAGTGAGTGAGTGAGTGAGTGAGTGAGTGAGTGAGTGAGTGAGTGAGTGAGTGAGTGAGTGAGTGAGTGAGTGAGTGAGTGAGTGAGTGAGTGAGTGAGTGAGTGAGTGAGTGAGTGAGTGAGTGAGTGAGTGAGTGAGTGAGTGAGTGAGTGAGTGAGTGAGTGAGTGAGTGAGTGAGTGAGTGAGTGAGTGAGTGAGTGAGTGAGTGAGTGAGTGAGTGAGTGAGTGAGTGAGTGAGTGAGTGAGTGAGTGAGTGAGTGAGTGAGTGAGTGAGTGAGTGAGTGAGTGAGTGAGTGAGTGAGTGAGTGAGTGAGTGAGTGAGTGAGTGAGTGAGTGAGTGAGTGAGTGAGTGAGTGAGTGAGTGAGTGAGTGAGTGAGTGAGTGAGTGAGTGAGTGAGTGAGTGAGTGAGTGAGTGAGTGAGTGAGTGAGTGAGTGAGTGAGTGAGTGAGTGAGTGAGTGAGTGAGTGAGTGAGTGAGTGAGTGAGTGAGTGAGTGAGTGAGTGAGTGAGTGAGTGAGTGAGTGAGTGAGTGAGTGAGTGAGTGAGTGAGTGAGTGAGTGAGTGAGTGAGTGAGTGAGTGAGTGAGTGAGTGAGTGAGTGAGTGAGTGAGTGAGTGAGTGAGTGAGTGAGTGAGTGAGTGAGTGAGTGAGTGAGTGAGTGAGTGAGTGAGTGAGTGAGTGAGTGAGTGAGTGAGTGAGTGAGTGAGTGAGTGAGTGAGTGAGTGAGTGAGTGAGTGAGTGAGTGAGTGAGTGAGTGAGTGAGTGAGTGAGTGAGTGAGTGAGTGAGTGAGTGAGTGAGTGAGTGAGTGAGTGAGTGAGTGAGTGAGTGAGTGAGTGAGTGAGTGAGTGAGTGAGTGAGTGAGTGAGTGAGTGAGTGAGTGAGTGAGTGAGTGAGTGAGTGAGTGAGTGAGTGAGTGAGTGAGTGAGTGAGTGAGTGAGTGAGTGAGTGAGTGAGTGAGTGAGTGAGTGAGTGAGTGAGTGAGTGAGTGAGTGAGTGAGTGAGTGAGTGAGTGAGTGAGTGAGTGAGTGAGTGAGTGAGTGAGTGAGTGAGTGAGTGAGTGAGTGAGTGAGTGAGTGAGTGAGTGAGTGAGTGAGTGAGTGAGTGAGTGAGTGAGTGAGTGAGTGAGTGAGTGAGTGAGTGAGTGAGTGAGTGAGTGAGTGAGTGAGTGAGTGAGTGAGTGAGTGAGTGAGTGAGTGAGTGAGTGAGTGAGTGAGTGAGTGAGTGAGTGAGTGAGTGAGTGAGTGAGTGAGTGAGTGAGTGAGTGAGTGAGTGAGTGAGTGAGTGAGTGAGTGAGTGAGTGAGTGAGTGAGTGAGTGAGTGAGTGAGTGAGTGAGTGAGTGAGTGAGTGAGTGAGTGAGTGAGTGAGTGAGTGAGTGAGTGAGTGAGTGAGTGAGTGAGTGAGTGAGTGAGTGAGTGAGTGAGTGAGTGAGTGAGTGAGTGAGTGAGTGAGTGAGTGAGTGAGTGAGTGAGTGAGTGAGTGAGTGTGTGTGTGTCTCTTTGTCTCTCTGTGTATCCTGTATACAGTCATGTGAAAAAGAAAGGAAACCCTATTGAATTCTATGGTTTTATATATCAGGACTAGGGCTCCCCCCCAATAGTCAACTAATCGTTGGTAGTCAACCAAAAATGTTATTAGTAGGTTAGTCGAAGAAGAAAAGTCACGTAGTCCGTGAAAGACAGATCGTTAACTGCGGGTCCTTGTGATAACAGTATGTCAGGCAGAAAATTAAAATTTTTGCCTATCATCCATCGACCTCACAGTCATATATAGCTCATCCTTTGAAACATCTAAGTAGCAACTTTACATGGCTGCTCACTCTAATGTTAACCTAGATAAATGTACGCTATTATTAGGTGCATATCCAAGTGGTTTTGCAGGGTGTGGATGCCTAAGTACACACGCTTACTGCATGACATGGTGACACCAGTGTGATCACTGGCATTGCACTAAAAATACTCCGTCATTTTTGGTATTAGTCCAAAAGTAGCCTAATACGTCATTTGAAACTGATTAATTTTATTTGTGCGCAATCACAATAACTAAACATGCTTTGGTAAAATAAGGATGCGCTTTCTGCCGTCTTGGCCTATGTGAACTTGAGTGCGTAAAAAAATAAAACGAAACTCAGTGTGATCACCTCTATAAAAGCAAAAGTTTTGGTAGTTTGCTGGTCTGGAACATTCAGGTGTGTGTTAAGACAATGCCAAGCAGGAAAGACATTAGCAATGATCTTAGAGAAGCAATTGTTGCTGCCTTAAGTCTGAGAGGGGTTATACGGCCATTTCCAAAATATTTGAAGTCCATTAATCTACAGTAAGGAAGATTATTCACAGATGGAAAACATTCTAGTTGCCAATCTTCCCAGAAGTGGACAAGCAAATTTACCATATTTGAAATTCCTCCAGAACGATGTGAGAGGCTGATACTGTCATACAGAAAACTATTCCTTCAACATATTGCTGCTAAAAGTGGCTCTACAAGCAATTGAATCACAGGGTGTACTATTTTTGTCACCCATTGCTTTTCCATTTTGGCTTTAATCTTGTTAAATAAATAATGACACAGTGTAATATGTCATTTGTTGTTGTTCATCTGAGGTTGTATTTACCTAATTTTAAGACCTGCTAACGACCAGAGGATTTTTATTATGTTCTGATACATAAAACCATAAAATTATAAAGGGTGTCCTTTCTTTTTCACATGACTGCCAAATATAGCATTTTGCTTTGCTGTGCAGCCTGCAGGTGAGCTTAATGGCCTTGCATAGAATATTTGTAATTTAAAAAAAAAAATATATATATATATCATACAGTAGGATACACTTTCCATTTCACAATCACAAAAATATAAACTAAATCTTGATTTAAAGTCCATGTATATGTTATTTGTCAAACAGCAAGATATTTCAGGGGATATTGTAGCTCATGTTCACCCAGAGCTGAATGATGGCACATTCATAGTCTATGTGAAGTCTATCAATAAAAATCATTCATATTTTGAGATTAAAATAATGCAATAGGTTTAAATAAATTAAACATGGGTCACTAGACATTTTAAACAACTTGGGTCAAAAATTAGTTTTGGCAGAGTAAAAGAAAGCAGTATTTCAGAGAGGGGGAAAAAATGATGACCTGAGCAGGCCAACAACATGTTGAATGGCAATTCTTCATTCAGAACCATGTGCTGAATACTACGGATGCTAGTCCTTGTTTACAGTATTTCTAACGTTTCTAATGGGCGGTTTATTTTTTTTTTATTTTTTTAAATGGAGATTGTACGCGTATAGTAGCCTATAGTAGCCTATTAGGATCACTGTTCTGGCGTTTTGTGTTCAAGTTCATTTCTGTCTAATTAAATGTGTGACTAGATAAACACAGAGAAAATCATTTAGAAGAGACAATCGCTTCAGTACCTTATTGCGAGTGAAATCGTTCGAGTCCTGCATGGTAACTTCAGGCACAACGGTTTCATTCATGTTTGTCATGCTTATGTGATGATTAGCCTACGTCTCGGCTCTCTTGTTGCTTTCATCGGTCCGTTGGACTCTCACAGGGCTGTTGTTGCCTCAGTAATCCCGTAGGCACAGTCATATATCATTATGTGATGGGCGACGGTGCGCTTCGTCGATTCGGTGCACGGTGTTACGACGCCTTTCAGCAAGGAATCTCTCGCGTATAACCGCGCGCCGCTGTTGGTGTTGGAGGCGCGCGGACGTTCACTCAGCAGAGTTTCATGCGTTGACCTTGCAAATAGAAACACTACGGACGTGGTGGTGAAATTTTTTGGGGTTTGTAGCTCGTTGTCTAGGTTACTGTGATTGTAAATAGGTGTCGTTTGTGTTTTAACAACGTTTAGCTCAAGAATAGGGAAGCCTATTCGAATAGCCTATGTGAATATTGCCAACTTCACTCACTGAACTCCTTTAGTTAAGCACTGACCGCATTTCTTATTTGAGTCCAAGTTCAAACACTATGAAACGCTCCATTAACGTACGGAGCTCTGAAACACTGCCAGCGGGACATTAAACAGGAAGTGTCTGTCCGAGCTCAAAACAGGTTTTGCGTGGGAATAACTTTGCGAGGGAACGCAAAAGATTTGAAAAAAAAAAAACTCCCATCCTAAATTTTTTTTCCACCACCACGTCCCTTTAGGGGCTCCGTAAAACACAACACCTGGCGGATTCTTTACGTTTAATTACTGTAGCCTACATCTCCTCTGATTCCTTGCGTGACTCATCTGTCTTCCCTAAACATCTGCTCAGAATGCTAAAAAAGCGAATTTAGGAGACATTTTAAAGTAATATTTTGCAAATAAGGCCAGAAACATAGGCTACTCTCTACGCAAGTACGTAAATGACGCAATGCAAGGGCGCTACGGTGGGAATTCATGTAATGTCTTCTATGGTCAGTTTTCTCTTTTTTGTCAAATACTGTCATGGCCAGTAGCAGTTTGAAAATACTTTGCTGAGCAAGTTAGTTAAAAAAATATGTTTATAGTAACTTACATGAATAATAACATATGGAGTTTAATGTCAGAAACATTTGGAGCTCTATCACCCCCAAAAGAGTGCACTTCTAATGCACACTTTTCACAAATGTAAATTATGTTTCTGTCCTAATTCTGACTGGACTGTTTCAATTGTTGTTAGGAGATGTGAGTAAACATTTGTTTTAACTAAATAAAATTATGGTAAGCTTGTCCATATATGTTGATTATTGTTGGAAGACTTGGAAGTTTTTTTAAATTTATTTTTTATAATCATGATAAACAAATAAATGAAAAATGACAAACAGAACAAAGATTTATAATATCGTTAAACCATCCATGATGTCACAAAACTGACATGTATTTTTAAAAATTAGGTTAATCAGTATCATCATTATCCAAGATAAAATGCATGTAAAATAAGGTACATTTTGCAATTAAAACAGGGACACGCTACACTATCACACTGTATTTGAATAAGTGAGCAATTGGACTCAGCCTTCAATATGTCCTGCCCAAACTTTCTGTTTCAATAGAAAATACATCAATAGAGGAACCTGTTCAACACGCTAACAGGGTTTTAAAAATAATCTAACATAATGAATGTATAATAGAGTGTTATAAATGTATTCTGACAAAGCTTATATCCATCAAGTGTTTTGACTACAAAAAAAAAATGTTCTTACTTACTTGAGAACATGAAAACATAATCAACAGGGGAAATAATAGATCAAATAAATACATAATAATTCAACCATAATATGCACCTCTATCACATTTACCAAAGCTCATGTAAACTAGAATGTGTTAAGCATTTGTGTATGTAAAGTAAGTGGCAGTACACTTTGCACCTGTGTCTCATTGGAAAAGCATAAATGCAAGCAGAGACTCCACACTCTGATATCTCACAATGCAGAACCATGACTGTTCTGAGCAATTACAATACTGTTGCTGTTGAAGTGGAGTGTCAAATACAAAATACTCAAGAGAATGTAATTGCAGCCTAACCTGAGAGGAATATGAAACCATAGGCGGGACATTTCATTTAGCTCGACTGTATCACTAAAAGAGAATGATTTTGGATTCATTAAACAAAATAATTGCAGGACCAAAAGTAACTCATTCTTCTGTTGTGCACTGCAAAGAGATACACTGATAAATATTGCAAAGTGTGAGGCTTTTTATTTTAAGAGTGAATGCCTTTCATGTAGCTCAGGTGCACTGCAGTGAGAAAAAAAAAAGGAGAAAGAAAGAAATATGATGTACATGGACTTTTTCACAGCATCGTTGCATCCATAATCCGAGGTGATATCCAATATTAGATCATTTACTTGCTGTTAGATCAGTCTATTACTGTTCTACAAAAGAGAACAATAATAGACTGCATACTGGAAAATGGAAATAATTTGTAGCCTGGACTTTCTTCCTACATCTACACACAATATGCTTTGGTCTGGAGGAAGAGACCAATCCAACATGCAATTTGGTATCATTGATGCATGTGTGCAGAAGAGCACTTCTTTGCTGAAGTCTGCCGTTCACTCGTAGGCTTGGTGGGGAAACAAGAGGCAGTAATGAGGACAGATGAGGTCTGCAGCACTACCGCCTGGCTAACAGTCAGAGCGCTCTCTCATTCTCTCCATGTCCAAACACCTCTCGCTTAACTTTCCAATCTATCTTTCTCTCGGTTTCTGGATACTCCATACCAGAGGTGGAAAGAGTACTGAAAATTTGTACTCAAGTACAAGTACCGTTACATTGCTGAAATAATACTCAATTACAAGTAAAAGTACTGGTGTCAAAAAAGTACTTAAGTAAAAGTACAAATTACTCTTCTCAAAAACTACTCAGAGTACTAGTTACTAGTTACTTTTTAGCTGGCGATAGTTAATGTATTAACAATAAATATTCAACCAAATCATAGATTTATGTAGAAAATAGCTACTTTTAACACGTTTTACCTTATTGTCGAAGGACATTAATTAGTGGTCATGATACTGGAATTTCTAACTTCAATATGACACCTTGAAATATGTCAGTATTCAGTAGGCCTAGCCTATAATTTTTAATACCAACGGGAAAACTACCACATACTAAATATTTTAATATCTACATTTTTGTCCATCCATTTTGTCAAGGCAATCATTATTTTCAAGCATGGAAAAGCACAACACTCATTGTAACAGTAATCTATTTGAATGGAAAGTTTAATTCAAGTCTTCTGAAGAGACACGTCCACTTTATACTGTGAGATTTTAATTTGGGCTTTTATTTACATATTTAAACATTGATCAATAACCATTACAATAATCTAACTTAAATATTTACTCAGTGTATTTGTCTTTACAACAGGGTAACGTTAACTGTTGCAATAGCTCACACACAGCACAAGGAAGCTTGATTTCAAACTGAATTTAATTTGCAAAAAAGACTAGATTTTTCATAACTTTTGACAACGTTTAATTCAGGAGCATGGAGAGATTGGAGCTGGACGTCATTTGAGTCTGCAGTGAGAACCACTTGGAGAGATTCGCGATTGCACATGATATGACACAGTCCGAGAACACACACTCAATATCCGAGTCCAGTTCATTCGTATATTTGAGAGCTCGCGTCCAGTTTTCTGCGATTACATGAATGTGCCCTCGCGTTATAATATTGCACTCGTGACATTTGCCATTAAAATATGCCATAGAACCTTGCAGGTATTAATAAAATTATGCGTAATAGCCTACATGCAATCCCGCGCTGAGAGGAGGCGGGTGTGTCAAACTCGCTGTCGTTGAGATGAGAGAATGAGAACGCTCAGCTGGTATCGTATCGGTGTATAGGCCAAACAAAATGAGTATTGACAGATATTTCAGTAGGCCTATTGATATGTATCAAAATATAGATATTCTGACAATACTACTATGTAGTTTGTTGTTTCTCCAAACTTTCAGTCCAGCCATTAATCACTCTGAGCTCCTCGCCTCCTTCACTTATGATCAGCTCTTCAAAACCTGCTGCCCGCTCAGTGCGACTGCGGCGGTTTTAATTCAGTCCAAATATCAGGGGTTTTATTGGTCCGTTTACGATCGAATATTTTTATTGGCTACCGAAATACCGGTCAAAGATTTGAATATCAATTCAAATTGTACTCAGTAACGAAATGTGATTTTACAAGTAGCGAAGTAGATTACTTAGCTTAATATGTACTTGAGTACAAGTAAAATTACAGATTTAAAAATATACTCAAAAAAGTACAAGTAGCCTACCCAAAAAAACGACTTAATTACAGTAATGTGAGTAGTTGTAATTCGTTACTCCCACCTCTGCTCCATATGCAATTTGGCCTCTCAGGAGACAATGGGTCGCATTTAGGACATATTTTGCTAATTTGACCTTGTTAGCATTTGGATTTCTTTATTCCTAAAAAAATAACATTTCAGTGTTTTCCGTTTTTACCACTATCCTGGCAGCACCAATTAGTTACAGATGGACTATGACAGTTTTACTGCATATTTTGAAAATACACCAATTTCCAAATCTGTATGGACAGCTGAACCCCTCAGACTGTAGTCGCTCCAAATGAAAACACAACTTTACAAATACAACAGGTTTGTCTCCTTGACATTAAGTGGCATGTAATCAGTTGATTACATGTTCATGCTTTTTGTTTGTTGTTTCCAGTGTAGAGAATGTGTACGGTTGATAACTCTGCCTGGTGCCATAAAGCTCAAATAGACGATGACTTCTCACAAAGGCCCAATAGAGCTTTCATGACCCTTTGCAATGCTCAGTGACTGCATCTCTTCATTGTCATCCTCCATTGTACAGACTTTATGGCCACAGCTGCCACCTGTCCTTTAATGTTTAGCACATTTTCAACACCACACCCCATGGCATGGCAAAACTGAGGCTGTATAGTGTGCCAAAAGCCTTTTTGTGGACATGAAAGTTATGTGTGTTTTTTTTTCAACAGTGATTTCTTTTAGAAAGCATGCTTCCACTTGTGGACTACAAAGAGAATAGCAAGATCTTCAAGCCTTATTTTGCACTGAAAATTGTATCGAACCCCTCTGCACTGTACGTTTATACCCATTAGCTGCCGAGACAAATCAGACGTGTGCAGAGAGGGACAGGACATTCTTATTAATGAGTAATTGGCTCTAAAATTAGTTTTATATTGAACACAACACCTTCCTGATCAATAGCGCTGGTCGGTGTGATTAAAATCACTTATCTGGGATAAGTCTCTGCAGTGAAAGGTAGAGGTAATGCACTTCTATTCTTCGCACTGCTCCAGGTCGATAAAGAGGTGAGCCTTACACCAGTGGGCTCCATATTGATGTCAAGAGGAGGGGAGGAAAGAGGAGCACAATGCATATCTTACTATCATTTACTGATATTATGGCATCTGGCTAGTGGGGCGGAATTCCATCTGTATTTTGAAGCCCTGCTTAGCCAATTTCACAATGTAATGTATTCTGCAATGAGAGCACTGGAGAGACACATTCTCCTTGAATATTGAGTTCAGTGTGGCCATGACATGGTGTTGTGCTATTTGCTTTGTCTGTTATCACTGTTATAACCTTTCACAGCTATGAACCATAATTTGCTACTTGCTTGTTGGCTGTAGGGAGAGGACCATTCTGATCCTAGAAATCAGACAAAAAAATCTATAGTGCAAAATTAGTAAATTTTTTCATTTTCTTGAAAGAGAAAGACTATCCCCCGGTTTCACAGACAAGGCTTAAGCCTAGTCCCAGACTAAAATGCATGTTTGATATGTTTTAACTGAAAGCAACTTGCGCTGACATATCTTAAAACATGTCACTGCCATTGTTTTGTCTCAAGATGCACACTAGTAATGTTTTTTTTTTGTTTTTTTTTTTAAGGCACATTTATAAAAGCTACTTAAATGTCCCAATTAAACTAAGGCCTCATCATGGCTTAATCTAAGCCCTGTCTGTGAAACCAGGCCGGTATGATTTAAACATATACTGTATATCCAACCCGATCTCATGGCAATTCGTACGAATTTAACAGGGTGTCTAATTCATATGAATTCATACAAATTCGTAAAATTTTTGCTAAATCGTACATTTTTTATGAGTTGCCCAATTCGTATGAATGACCAGCCCCTGACCCCGCCCCTAAACCTGCCCATCACTGGGGTTTAGACAAATCGCACGAGTGAGGTCGTACGAATTTGGATGAATTAGCCACCTTTTACTCACTCGAATTCGTATGAATTGTTCGTGAGATATCTGCAAGAAGTGAATTAGGATTACATTAGTAAATACAGTAAATATATAGTATACATTCTCTAAGGCAAATTCATTTAAAGGGTGTTACTCCACCAATTTTTTTTCTTCCAATTATCTCATTGTTTACTCATCCTCATGCCTCAGATATATATGACTTTCTAGACAAATATGGCAATAAAAAATACGAAAGATGAAGGTGGAAACAAATGGATATATGAGGAGGTGATGGTCCCTGTGTTTTCACTTGAGTTTGAAAGATTCTAAAGATGACACACCAACCTTAGATTTCCTCTACAGTAGTGTTTCTCAACTCTGGTCCTGCAGTACTCTTAACAGTACACTTTTTTTTTTCTCCCTCGTATGGCACAACCTTTTCAGTTTGAGTCTCTACTAAAAAGCCAATAATTTGAAACAGGTGTGTTTGGAGACAAAATGCAGCACAACATTGGTCTATAGATCTAGGCCACCTGTACTGCGTTTCCAAAAAGCACTGTATGCCTAAAGTAGATCATAGAAACCATTGGCACCAATGGTCTCTTCGATCTACTTAGGGGCCATTTGCACGACGTCGTATTCAACTAAATTGGGAAATAAAATGTTTATGTGTTTTGGCCATTCATTTACACGACAACAGTGTTTTTGTAAACTCCAAAAAACATGTATTTCTGAAAGCGGTGATGTTATGCGCATGCATATTACATGTTCAGGTGCGTAGTGTTTCTTTACAAAGTGTCATCATCAACTACTGGTCTGACATGCTGCATACAGCATTTTTAGTCGTTTTTGCAGATCTGTGTGAATGGGGATTGTTTTGACAACGTTGTTGTCTGTACGAAAAAAAAAAAAAAGTTTTTAGTGCATCGTTATTCTGTAAATCTACCCTTAGGTATACAATGCTTTTAAACGCAGCCCAGGAGGAGTTTCACAAAGCAGTCATGGTCAGTTGATGGTCAGTCTAGTATACTCAAAAAAGCTAAAACATTTGGCAGAGCACGAAAGTAACGGCAGGCGGAAAACTGAAGCATACCTCAAGCTACAGGCTTCAGCTTTTGAACGTGTTCCACCACATTAGTTTTCCATTTTAATACAGAATGAGAGGGTGTCATCTGCTACTATCAGTCCAACTGCTGAGACAGATTTGACACTTGTCTTCTTTGTCCTTCGCCTATTCTGCACCAGGAGCTTCCCTTTATAATAATGATAATAATTTTTTATTGTGTTTGTTTTTCTTTTTATCTCTTATATGTAATAACCTTTGTTAATATATAAAATGTTCCTCCATACATGGTGCATTCAAGAATACAATCAACAAAGCAGTGTGTCAGAGGAAACAGACTGGGCTGCCACAGATGTCCAGTTAGGCACACATTCTCTCTCCTCTAGTTAGCAAACTCAGGTCTAGCACTTCCACTGGGGGCATTTTAGATTGTTTAGATGGCTGTTTGGGTGAAATGGACTGAATTAGGCTGTGAGAAGAATGTCTTATCCGTGCCAAAGTGCTTCCAACAGGGACAAATTGATGAAAACAGGCACAGGTTTCAAGCCGAAGCTTAGCAAAAACTCCAATATTTCAGCTGGCCAGCAATTCAAATGCCAAGACAACACTGCATATTGGCAATGTAACAGAGAGTTGTGACATGCTAACAAAACATAAAGCTATAAACAAATGCAGCATGCTTCAACCAAAAGCGTCACTATTTGTTATTGGAAAGAAAGGATTATAGATGGCATGGTAGTACACTTCATGTTATGACACCATCTGTAAATATGACCGAAAATCTGATTAATATTGGAAATGTTAGCATGTATCTTTTTACAGCACTGTATGGCAAATTTGATGCCTTTAAAAAGACCTGTATCTAGAAGTTTCTTCATTAGGTTTCTACAGCGGTTTCAATTAGCACTCATTTGCAAAAGACAAAAGCACTCAAATGTTCCAAACATTTCTTAGTTTAACAATATGTCTTGCTTGCAAATTAATTTTTTTTTTTTTATCCTGTCCTGTGCAATTTTCTTTTGTGTCCTCATTAATACGACTTAAAATACTGCAATAATTATATTCTACCGAGCAGTGAAACACAAAGCAGTGAAACATTTTTATTTGCACACGAAACAAAACTGAAGAATTAGAGAAAGAAAAGAATATTTGTGCTGTAAATATTTAAAAAACATGCCAGGATGGGTGGGTAGTGACATATACGTTAGTAAGTAAGTAAAGTAAATAAAGTACTTTCCCACAAATCAAAACTTTTAATATTTAAATAAATATATCGAATACTTTAAATTATGAAACAAGTAACCAATCGACTTGTTTCTGTCATGGCTAGTTGAGACTCTTATTTTGAAACCGTTTTGCTCTTTTGTTTCTGCCTTCACCTTTATAGTCTTTCCTGTGTTTGTTTTTTTGTTTTTCATGGTTCCTGAATGTGTTGTTCACCTGTTTCTTGTTTTAATCCCATGTATATTGTCCTGTGTTTCAGTTGTTCATTGTCGGTTATTGCAGGGCTGTTTAATTTGATTTGCCCTTCTTGAATTATTCTCTTGTTGTCTTCATCGTCCTCTTAGATCTTCTTCCTGTTTTGTTTAAATTAAAATATAGACCGCCACACATAAACCCTCGTCTCTACACTTCCTTGCGCCACATCGTTACAGTTTAATGTCAACATGTTTAATTATTGAACAAGTGGCATGGTATAAATGTTTTACCATGTTAGAAACCAGCGGGCTTTCCATGACTCATAAAACCTAATTCTTTCCTTTGACCAATATGATTAAAAAGCAGTAATAGTAATCAGCACCAAGAGCCTTTAAATGCTTTCTAAACATATTAACAATGTGAATAAATTGCCCTCATTTAAAAATGATGAATTCTCAGTTGATTCTTAAATTGTAATTAAGCGCTGAGTTCAAGATAGCATGTCCAATATTACTCTAATAGCTCGTGGGTTTTTGTTTATTAATTTCTTTTAATATTGGTTTAATATCAAGCGTAATGAATCTGCCAGTTAAAGCTTTGCTATCAAATTGCCTGTACTAATTTGTAAAATGACGCAGTCTGCTGTGTGACTTACATCGCATACTTCCTAATAGAGTGGAAACTGCTGACACCGCACTACATTCCTCAGAGGCCTATTGAGCAGAAAATTATAATTAATTAATCATGGAGTGCAGCGCATGCTCTTCCAGATCAACCCCTTGGTTATGGTCTCCACCTGGGATGTCCGCAGGGACGTGACTCAAAAGCTGCCAATGGCCCAAGCCAAGGCCCACACAGGCTGGATAGACTGTAAACACAGTCACTGCACTTCCTGTTTAATAGGAAGCTGTGAATGAAGCCTACTCCTGATCAGCTGTAACTTGCAATGAAAGGCTCTAACACAGCACTCGGTGTCTTCAGTAATTCTAAATTCAACCAGTCATTTTATCAAGGATTCTAGTTATTCAGCAGCGTCACACCTGCAAAATATGAATTTGTAATCTAAATCATTAAGAGGAAGTGCATGAATTGCACTAGACAATTATCTATACAAAGGAGCTTATCAGCATGCTGCTCACATGCATGTAGTAAATACTCAATTCTATCGGTATCTGTAAGAAATTAACATCTGTCGCATTTTGATGTACTATGCAGAATCCCAGTCATAAATCTCAAACAGAAATGTTTGCAAAGAACAAGAAAATCACTTTGCAAATGTGTAAATTAATGTCCGTCCATATAAAATCTCGAGAGAATGTCAAGGCTGTATCGAACAACCTTGGAAAAGTAAAGACTATGGGAGAAGTGAGAGGGGGAAACAAGTACTTACTGCATAAAGAAACCAAGATATACAGAGAACATACAACCTTGCGAAAACCTTGGCTTTGTTCAAAATTTGTCTTACTGGACAGTGTTTAAAGGGTCCTTTTAAGAAAACCATAACAATTGTTACATAAAGATGAAGATGATGACACAGAGAGCTTCGTACAAAAATTTAACAATACAAAGACATCCAATGTGAATATAAAACGAAACAGACCCTGAACTCAGAGAACAGAAGGCTTTGTATACACAAGAGAATTGAACTGAACAAGAAACAGGTGTGAACTAATCAATGAAACAATAAATCACCATGACAAAACAAAAACAGGAAGAAAACACAGGAAATAATGATAACAAACTAAAAGTCAATGAAACTGAAACCAAAACACCAACACAACGTAATTATCGTAGTCTTCTGATCTGAAACAAATTCAAATTTTAGAGATTTAGCCAAGCAAATACTTACTGAAAAGTAATAAAAAGTTAAAAAAGAAAAAGCCAAGTGTCAAAAAAGTAAGAACGCATTTTGCATATGATATGTTATACGTATATGTCCATTTTTATTTTTTATAACCAACCTGTCGAACCAGGATTGTGGGATATCATAGGAAGCAAATGTGCTGCCTGTGTTGGATAGGATGTTATCCAGACATTAGATTCGGATGTGCCTTGTCGCCTTCCCATATAGGTTTTTTTTTCATTTTTTTTTTTTTTTCATATCGTCCTCATCCAATACCATCTGAGATCCAGACAAACATCAGTACTCACATCAGTACTCAATAAATGACTCAATCACTGCTGTATATAATATAGGTAATACTCAAAATACAAAACCCTTCTCATGCATCTATCGGATAAACAGTTGCAAGGGTCCACAAAAGACACTCTCTCTCTCTCTCTCTCTCTCTCTCTCTCTCTCTCTCTCTCTCTCCCTCTAATAATTCTGCAGCTGTCTTATTTTAATTTCTTTTTTTCCTCGAGAGATGTAAACAAGAGCACCTGATAAAGAGATAAGACTCTCAGACTGGGACAGGTAAGGTCTACTGAGCCTCCAGAGGGGTAAAGGCTATTTTGTCTGGCACAATAAGGCAGACGGAGACACATGTGGTGCCCAAACAGAGATGAGGGAATCCCTGAAGACTATATAAAATCCCTGACAGAGACCCAGCCACTTGCTGCCTGTCTGATCTGCATTTGATTAAACTTTAAACATGAACGCAAAAGCATGCCTGCTCCAAATGAACAGCAATAACTTGCATGGTGCTTAACTATCAATGAATTTGAGCACCATCTAAATATATTCTCTTTTACTGTGATTTGACCCACTGTCTGTTGTGACTGTAACAATCACAAACCTGGGCTCCGTCCGAATTAGTATGACTTCTAAAGTAGGCTTACATTATGCATACAAGAAATGTATGAATATTTGGACGTTGGGCGGGTTATCAAAGGACATAACTACCTTCTGACATCTAGAGTACCCTTCACATAAGAAACACATTCATTCTGCTCTACATTGAGACAGATCAGAATTTACGTTTGTAATAAAATATCTCCAAGTGAGGTTTAATGTGGCTGGTGGTCTGGCAAGGACGGTAGAATTAGCCTCATTCACATTCATTAACCTCATTCACATTCTACAGAGCAACTGTTGAGCTGTGTGTCACCATGCCTGGGAGATGATGAATTTCTAATCAGCTGAGAGCTGTCAAGAAAGCCCCAGGAATGTACGATTTACACACTTGTTTGCTCCTGCATTAACCATTTGTAATCAAATCACTACTTATTGTTTGCTCGGTCAGATGTGGTTTATGAGTCAGTGTTGTCATGTCTGCATGTCGTCAATTTTTTATTTTCTGCAGGGAGACACTATAGTGACCAGCCAAAGCATCACATGTATATATTCTGTACATCAGAATGTTTTGAAATTAAATTATTTGTTTAAATCACCTCTGCAAAATAATGATAATGCAATTTAATCAACTTCTAACTCATTACAGTGATACAATCTTTATCATTAGGGATGGAAATCATAAGTAATTTAATGATCTCATTTCCGATTATAGCACGAAATATTTCAAGGGGACACAACAAGTGACAGACCTAGCTGGCTGGCCAATTGTTCATTGTCTATTTGTCAGTGGTGTTGTCGATGACCTGAAAGGTGAAAGTTTTTTTGTTTATTTTAACATACTGATTGTATGTGGGTTGTGAGTATTTGTAGCGTGTATCTGTATTTGGTTGCATGTGAGTATTTGCAGCACATGTGTTGTCAAACTGATGAAGATGTTTTCTTAGTTTGTGGGTGTTTTTTCTATTTGCATGTTTATTTGTTTATTTTTAAGGATCCCATTAGCTGAAAGTCTGTGCAATCAGCTAGTCTTCCTGGGGTCCATTCTAAAAAATTACATTACAACAACAACAACAACAACATTTCAATCATCACAGTTAACACGTATACACATTTCATATATATACATACATACACAAACACACACTCGTACATACAATCTAGTTTCGAATCATAACAAGACGAATCAAAACATATAAGAACACATCAACACATAACACCTCAGACTTCTTTTAAATGACAGCTTATTACAAAGCTGACGAATTTCGATGGGAATGTTATTCCAGATGACAATAGCTCTATATAGGACGGTTTTCTTCATAAAATTAGTTTTTGGATAGGGGGTCATTATATGACCGTTATTTGCCTTTCTGGTGTTATGATTGTGCACAGAGTTACAATACACTATTTGATTAAACAGAGAAATAGGCATTTTCATTGTCAATGTGTTATATATCATAGTGCTTAAAGTAACTGTTATTCTTTGGTTTAAAGTGAGCAATGAAAGAGTAGAATACATCTGGTCTCTACTTGTTTTAATTTAGCAGCCCAGAACAAGCCTTGCTGCTTTATTTTGCGCAACCTGAATTTTTGTCAAGTCCTTTTTAGATGCAGAGGACCACACCTCAGTGCAGTATGACAAGTGACATAATATTAATGACTCTGTTACTATTTTTAGAGTTTCCTGATTCACATAATTACAACATTTTTTAGTTAATGCAATGTCGCATCCCATTCTGTTAACAATAGTATTTATGTGTTCTGTCCAAGAAAGACTACTATCAATAACCAAACCCAACAGTCTTTTCTACTCGTTGTATTCTTTGCCTGGCTATATGCAACTTTAATTCCGATCCAAGCATCAATTTTTGTTTTGATCCAATGATCATACTTTTAGTTTTGGATATATTTAAGACTAATTTGTTTCCACTAACCCACTTATACACCGAATCCAATTCTCTAGACAGAACATGATTAAGTTTGTCACATGAGGCATAGTAAACAGTTGAGTCATCTGCAAACATTGTCATTGATTTTTTTTGACAGTTAAGGGCAAATCATTAATAAAAACAGAAAACAAAAGAGGACCCAAACAACTTCCTTGTGGTAAACCACAAACTAAACCTTTATAATTAGATAAAAAACCATTATTAAAAAAAAAATGGTTCTTGTGTTTTCTTCAGTTGCAGCGCATTGAGCTCTCTCGGCCACCATATTACCTAGACCTTGTAGTGACATTTATTTTTGGAGGCAGCATAAATGCAATCCAGTAACTAAATATTAAATAATACTTAAGGTGAAAAAAAGGGTAACATGTTTCATTCATTTTTATAAAATACCACTCTTTTTTTAACGACTTTTCGTTGTTTTTGGATTTGTTTTCAAACGGAATATTCTGTCATGAATTACTCACCCTCATGTCATTCAAAACCCGTAAGACCTTCGTTCATCTTTGGAACACAAATGAAGATATTTTTGATGAAATCCGAGAGCTTTCTGTCCCTCCATAGACAGCAACGCAATGGCCACTTTCATGGCCCAGAAAGTTAGTAAAAGTTATCGTTAAAATAGTCCATGTGACTACAGTTGTTCAACCTTAATGTTATGAAGTGTCATACTGGCCTGACATGCAGAGCATTTTTAGTTTGTAAAGTAAATGTAGTATTTCGCAGATCCGTGTGAACGTGGATCGTTTTGATAATGGTGTTGTCTGTATATGAAAAACAAACAACTTTTCCATTTTTAGCTCATCATTGTTGTGTAAACCCTCAGTCTCTCAGCTTAAGTTGTATGCATTTAATTCACTCATAAGAGTTGTGTGTTTGGAAATTGTTTGGTCTACACTGGATGCATTATATGTTTTTGATTCACTAAGAAGCAGCTCATAAGGGTCATTCGTTCATAAATCGTTTCTACACTGATCAAAATGAATGTTTGATTCACTAAAGAATGGGAAGAATGCAATTGGAATATCTGTTAATGTTTTCCAGTCCCAATATAATAAAAAACCTGAAAACGGTTCTAAATTAATGAATACATAACTGTTAAAGCCTGCATATAGAGAAGCAATGGACCAACACGTTCTTCACGTGTCTAGTGAAGGAGAGCATCCCCTTTTCAATCTCTTACAATTCCTCTGAAGGCAAAAATGCCACCCAACCAAGTGTCCCCAGGAGGGGTGGCAAGCAGAAGCTAAATCAATAGCTTGACAGCTGAACTCCAGAAAGTCCAGACTGTATCCTAATTAGTGGTCATCATGCAGTGAGAATTTCTCTGCCTAATTGTGCTTTGACGTCCCCCACTAGTGGTAACAAAATGCTTTGGAGGCAAGCTGCAGGGTAGCCTCCCAACCTGTTGTTAATGACATGTGATTTAAAAGTTAATGAGAGCTGAGTTAAAAGCAGCATTAGCCAAAGGAAACATAAAGTAGAGCTATGTGGATTAACTTTTCATTACCTCCCTCATTACGTAAGCCTGGGGATTAGAGATCCTGGCTAAAAATGAAGCTTAGAAACATCAGGGGTGTGCAACCAAAAGCCCCTCAAGAACTTGGAGAAGACAAGCTGTGAGAGTTACCTCATTCAGACCAACTGTACCTAAAATTACTCCTTAGTCTCTTCCATTAGACTGTAATGAGGTTGTGGCAAAAGGATTTAACCTTGAAATTGTGAGAAGTCATAAAAAGGTGTAATGAGGAGTCCATGCCATTTTCATAGAAAGTTCTTAGTGCTTTCTCATTGAGGTGAATTGCTGGCCAAATGTCTTTTTGCTTCTGTAATGAGCTAAACGGTTGATACAGGATATGGAGCTGAATGAACTTGTTAGCAGCTCATTCGACCCTAAGCAAGTGGATTTACTAACTCGCACATAAGCTTCAGGCAACCAATAAGAGAGCCAATTTTCTCTGAATATTAAAGTGGGCTACAAGGCCTTAACATTGGAGACACAATAAAAATACCAACAGCACATACAGATATATCTGTGATCATTTAATAGTTAGATAATAATAGTTAAGTAATAGTCTAATAATAGTCAGAAGTCTAATGATTTTCCCATCAACTTTAATACCCTTTTTTTCTCTGAATATTAAAGTGGGCTACAAGGCCTTAACATTAGAGGCACAATAAAAATACCAACAGCACATACAGATATATCTGTGATCATTTAATAGTTAGATAATAATAGTTAAGTAATAGTCTAATAATAGTCAGAAGTCTAATGATTTTCCCATCAACTTTAATACCCTTTTTTCCTGATTTTAAATTGGTCAGTGGACGGCTTGTACAGTGACTTCAGTGACAAACACTCTCCAGTGAGTATCAGGTTTCTGTCTTCCACAGACCACAGGTTGAAACTCAATGAGCTACAGCTTCGCTGGGCTCGGCTGCTTTAATCAAACTTCAACTAATAAATAGTGAATCTGTCTGTGATGAAAGGTGACAACAGAAGAGAATGAATGTCATTGCTGACATATTATACAGACCTAATAAAGGCTCATATATTTAATGAAAACCACTTGCTCTGCTGATCCTGCTCTCTGAATATATTTTATGGAAAAAAAAAATGTGTTAATGAAGGTCTTTGGAGAAGAGATGGTATTCTCACCAAAAAAAAAAAAAAATAATAATAATAATAATACAAATGGTCCATTCAAATTTCACTCTTCAGTAAATTAACTGAGTATAATGTATATTCAGATTCTATCATTTGCATAAAAAGCCAATATCTGCAACAGCATGTAAAAGGAGAGATTATAATGAAATTTCTGGTTCTTTCTGTATTTATTATGTTGACAGGCTCCCTTTAACTCTTCATGATATAATACCAACCTTTTGGTCATTTACAAGCTTAGGGAATTAGATATTTGTAAATGCAGTTGTCTTTCTGAACACGATTTTATATGTGGATAAACTATTGTTCAAATTTTTGTCACTTATGCTTACCAAGGCTGCATTTATTTGATCAATCATACATTAAAAGCAACATTAATACTGTGAAACAATAGTCATATTGAGAAATATTTGTACAATTTAAAATAACTGTTTTGTTTTTTTTAATCTGTTTTAAATTGTAATTAATTCCTGATTTTTTAGCAGCCATTTCTTCAATCTTCAATATTTTCAGCTTAATGTGTGTGTGTGTGTGAAAAGAACCCTGAGAATGTATGGTTGCAATAAGATGCAAATAGATGCAATATATAACACATCTTGATAAAGCTCACTGAATTTCATTGCAATTTGCAGCTAATGCACATACAGTATTTTATGACAGTATTGTGCAGAACTTTGATTAAACATTTGGCTTAAGTTGTGTTTGACATCCCTGGCCATCTTTCTAATGCTTATTTTTTGTACTATGGCTCAGATGCTGAGATTCATAAAGCCAGAAAGGGGGAATAGAGCAATTAGTTGAAAAGACAGGTTATTGGCCATAGAGCAGGAGCTGAATGAAAGTGTGAAAGCAGTGAAACAGTATATTTACAGGCAGAGAAAGAGAGAGGTGAGAAGAGAGGAGCTGTAAGAAAGGCAAAAGGTGTAAATCTAATCTGAATGAATGAGGTCACATCATAGATGTGGCCATCTCTGATCTAACTGGTGAAAATTCACCCCCATTTGATAATTAAACAACTTATTTTCACATTCAAGATCAATTACATTCATTAAAAATGAATGAGGACTGCTTATATATCGGTGTCACAGAGTGCACTGCAAACTGACCCAAAACTTTGGATTGAAAATAATTAACATATATAAGAAAACCATCCAGGAAACATCAAATTATGGAAATGTCATCTATATATACAATATATTTCTGTTTCCCCATTGAAATGGCCAGTTCTGCAGGAGTGTTGAAGGTGCTTCTTATGCATGTTGTTAATGTTGGTCCGTGACAGGTCCTCCCAAACAATAGCTCATCTTTACAGCACATGTCCCTCGTGACGCCATTTCAACAGCTGATTTCCCCTGCCGGCCAATTAGGTGGGGCACAAAAGACTATAGTAATGGCCTCAGTCCTCTCTTCCTCCAAAAACAAAATGAAAATTACTCCAGACCAAACTGCCAAGGTGAACACCTACAGTGTGATTTATATGCCTCATAAAGAAGTGCCTAAGACGGTTTGAGCTCATCCTTTCACAGACATGCTTTCTCCGGCCACGGCTCACACAGCGCACTGATGGGGACCAATTGCAATTTAGAATGGAAAAGAGAAGACCAAAATGACACATTGATCAGTACCAGTGGATGACATTTTTAACAAACGGCTGAGAAATATGCCAGATGACTATTTGCAAGAGTGAGTCATGAGCAAGCAACGAGGGGAAAAACATGTTATCGTTAATATTCTAAACAGGCTATGCCAATTATCGATCTTTATGCATGTGGTTATGAGGCAGTAATTCATCATGTGTTGTAAACCCCAGGGTAATTAAACAAGTGCAATGCTTATGAAGGCTATCATCAGTTTCTTTGCTATAGCAGTCAATCATTCTATTAAGGGCTTCCAGGAACTTTGCATACCGTCAGGGCAGTGGCAATGCACAGCCTGGGGCTGAGAGACCTAATTAAAAGGTAGCCCAGCGGAATTCTTCAAACCAGTGCCAATTTCAGCGTCTTCTCACAATTCCAGAGATATTCCTCTGCAGTGTACATCTGCGTTTCGTAATTCTCTGTGTACGCTCTTTCTTTCTCTAGGCGATCTCCGCTTGCAATTCAATATTGAGATTGATAGCTGTTAAGCCTCCTCTGGACAGAGAGGGAAAAACGTACGTGCTGAATTTCATTGATTTGACGTTGAATTCTACTATAGCGTTACAAAAATGAAAGCTTTTTATTTCTTGCTCGGTTCAGTTGTTGAGCAACGTATTTGCAACAAGAGCTGTAAGGCATTGCATCTTCAGGTCAAAACAAATGAGACAATATTCCTGATACAGAAGCCTACGTCAAGCCCCCCACAGCATGCTTGGTATAATGATGTAGCCATTTTGTTTTTGTTTAGTTTAGGTTTTTTTTCATTATAGTAATGCAGCAGCAATTCTCTCTGTATTAATTGACCTCATTACTGTCAGAGGTACTCCCGTCGAGGTAGAGTGTGCTCTAACGGTGAGCAAATTCTAAAAGTTTGCACATTAGGCCTAAAAAAGATTCTTCCAAACTTCGGGAGGCAATTCTCTCGGTAAGATATGACTATGCAACATTTGTCCCTGGTTAAATACGCATGTATACTTTCATTAATTCATTTAGAAAGCCTGCACTTTAGAAAGCCCTTGGCTTGCTAAGGGGAGAAGGAATGTGCAAAAATAGGTTGCTTGTTGGGGGAGTGTGTGCACTGAGCTGAATGCGAGTGGAGAGGTTTCCCCTCATGACCCATGGCAACCTGTCAGCTCCCCCGTCTCTTCTACTCCTCTTCACCCAGACAGGCAGGTGTGGTTCCCGCTGCTGCTCTGAGGTACTCCATCAACTCACACCAAGACAGATTCTCTCCACTAGAGCTTGTTTCCTTACGCTCATTTGCTGTTTAATCAATGCTCTCTGTGCCTGACCTGTCACCACATGGAGGTATCTGTCAATGGATATAGATTATATCTTGTATATGCCATTGTGCATCAATCCAAAAAAACAAAAACAAAAGCAGATAGATTATAGGTGGAATTCTCAAATAATGCCATTAATAAGTTTGCACTTTTATTAAATTAAGTAATTTAAAAAAATTACACACTCATACACACTACTCTTCTGATGTCTGGGGTCAGTAAGATGTTTTAATGTTCTTGAAGAAGTCTCTTATGCTTAAAAATACAGTGATAAAATAGCAATACTGTGAAATATTATTGCAATTTAAAATAACTGTTACACTGTGTTCCAAATTATTGTGCAAGTGACACATCAGTAAGATTTCAGTATAATAAACATTCAGATTTTAGTTTTTCAAAGAAATAATTTGTTTCTCATATCTTTTTAGATAACTGTATCAATCTCAAACATGTTTGTTAAACCATTTGTCATGTCTTCTTAGGTAAATGGAATAAAGAGGTTGTTCCACATTATTAAGCAAGTCACAGTTCTCATGCAATATACGGTGAAACTTGGAAGAAAGATCTTTCTGAAGATGAAAAGCATGAAATGGTGCAATGCCTTGCAAAAGGCATGAAAACAACTATAATATTGCCCCCGATGACTTCCATTGTATTTTTTTGTTCATATTATGGAAGTCAATAGGGCCCTTCAACTGTTTGGTTACCCACATTTTTCTAAATATATTTTGAGTTCAGCAGAAAAAGGAAATGCATACAGGTTTGGAACAACTTGAGGGTACTGTAAGTAAATGATGACATAATTTTCATTGTTGGGTGAACTATCCCTATGTTTTCCATGTACCATACCAGTGTGAGATTGATACCAGTTATCCAAAAATATATGAGAAATAAAACAAGCAAACACTTCCTATATTTAGAAGCAATGACTGAGGTCGTTTGTTATCTGTTAGCATAAGGACAACAGCCTCTCTCTGGGGTGTTGAGATGGCTTTCAACAGAGCCAAACATGGATAATTGGTTATTCTGTGTAATTTTATGAACACAGCTCAGCTGCCTTGGCTTAAACAATCTACCTTGGGAAACACTCCCATTCAGTGCCTGTCTTGAGTTCTCAGAGGTAGGGCTGACATGAAACAGAAAATAAATTACACTTAACCCCTTATTCAACAGAATAATCTGATCGCCTCACGTCTACAGGGATATGAGATGAATTATATTAATGTCAGTGCAAAGATTATTTATAGACTGGAGAATACAGCATGTTGTGCACATGTACAATTTTCCATAAATCAATAATACATGATTTACTGTACATGTATGAACTGCATTTATAAATGTGCATGTGTAAATGTATCTATTATTACTTGTCAGAATAATGTAGATGGCTAGTTAGTGCAACTAATTACAAAAGACACTAGCTTTGTTTATCTACCTACAGTATGTATGTTAATAGAAGGTTTTTTCCCCCCTTTACATGTACCATGATGTATAGTGCTAATGCTTCTCTCTGTTCTATTTCGCTGCATGGTTCGCTGCATGGCTATATGCAAAAAAGAAAATGGGTCATCTTCCTGTAAAGAGCAATAATTGTGTAAATCTACAGAGTGGAATACATTAAAATTATAATGCATTATAAAAAAAAATCCAGAAATGAGTAATAACATCCACATAATTCACACGACTTGTATGTTTTTCATTTTGGAAATGCTCATGAACTACTTGAAATGTTTCATTTATTGTTTTCTTTACATTTTGTGAATATATAAAATGTGGTAAACTGATTTGTTTATAAAAAATTAAACATGAGTCACATGTTAAATCTTCCTTAAAGAAAACAAACCTTGTGCACAAGCTATAGGCCTACCTCAACTTTGGGAGTTCTTGGAACATGCTATTGTTTCTACTCTCTTCTGTTTTAATGATGGCAATTTTTCCTTTGTATTCACAGTGAGTGGCACATCTTGCACAGAAACTGCCTTTTCAAAGAGTTGACAATATGAGTGAGTCTTTTGAAGCGTAAGCATGGCACTGAACATAATGGTAAGTAGAAGAAACTGAGGACTGGAACTCTATGAAATAATAACTACAAGAATCTGTTCAAACGGGGCGAGAAAGTAAAAGTTACAGTTCTGTAAAACAGTACTGACTCAAACAGACTAACCATGTTATCGCACTGAAATCACCATATTTCACCTTCAAAAGGCAGCTCACTAAAGCACAGCTCATTAATTAAATGTGTGTGCAACTGCTGAGATTATGGATAAGCAATATCTATACTGTTACAAGTGAAAGTGAGAATAAAAGGGAGAAAGTGAGAAAAGATAAGTGAAATTGAGCATATACAACAAATTACAATTGTGTTGTTTTTAGATTCAGCCACACTATAAATCATTTGATTGTTATTCAAATGAAATTTAACACTCTTACATATGCTCCTTATAAGATTTTCCTGACAAAATTGACTCCACATCAAAAAGCCAAATTAACTGAGCAGGAACAGAGTAAGATGTGCCACCTTTCTTAAATACTTCTTAGCAAACTTTTTAGTTATAATGGAGTCGACTTACATTGTTCCCAGGTGCAAGGATTCAAAGAGTAAACGCTGTTATCACAAAGGGCCCTATTTTAACGATCTGAAACGCAAGTATCAAACGCGAAACGCAAGTAACTTTGTGGGTGGATCTCGGGCGCTGTTGCTATTATACCTGCGGGATAAATGACTCTTGTGTGTAGATGAGAGAAGCAAAGTGTATGCGTGTTGTGCACATGCTACATTATGGCCAAGCATGCGCCAGTAGTATTAACATATACTGTGTGTCACTTTTGGTTGATTTATGACCCCTGTCACTAGTGATTGACAGGGAATCCATGTGTCACTCAAACTGACTGGTCAGTGGGTGTAAATTGTTTTTATAGGGGGAACGTCTGTATGGGAGAAACTGTTGCTGATTGTATTTTCCTTTGATTGTTGGGGGTGAAATTCACCCATGATCGTATGTTGACACCCTGAGTGTCAAAATCATTGTTGTTTGATCAATAGAGTAGCTAGCCTATATGTTAACTGAGTCAAAGTATTTGAGTCAAGACATTCAGGAAAACCATTACCCCTACACCACACTGGCTATATTCATTAAAATAACATGTCTGGGGTTGTTCATTTAAGTCAAGTCAAGTCATCTTCATTTATATAGCGCTTTAACAATGTAGATTGTTTCAAAGCCGCTTTACAGAGATACATGTATAATTTAAGGTAACAGAGATTGTTTTGGCTTTATAGCGGTTCTTTAATAAAGTTATTTTCCGGCTAAAGTTAGTTTTGATTGATTTGCTTCCGTCGCAACGATCATTTGTTATTAAATTAGGGGTCCGCTAAGACGACACCATTCTCTCTACACAGACTTTAAACGCGAACCTGTGAGAAACGCTGATGGCGTTCACATGCGCATTTAGAATTGGTTCTATAGTTATGTGCATTTGAATATATGTGCGCAGGTTTGTAATTCCCTACAAGCCCAGCCAAGTACTGGTCTTTCCTTATAAATTTTGATACAGAATTTTATTTTATTTTGTCACTTCGGGGTAGGTACGCAAAACGAATTTTCCCGACCACGCCTTATCTGTAGAGTGGTAAATGTTATTTTAAGAACAAAAAAAAAAATGTGTGTGTGTGTGTGTGTGTGTTTGTGTGTGGGTGTGTGTGTGCACCTCAGTAGGATCAGTAGTACCTGAACTTTAGGTTTTATGTTAATGCCTAAGACAAAGACTCAGACACGTTCATCAAGTCAAAGAGTCCTAATTACCCACACACACCCCCCGCCCCCCATACTATATTCTTCTCAACAAGAAAAGGTGTCGTTTTTTCTGGAACATCTGTATCTGTTTCCCAACGCCAATAGGATCAGTGTTAAAAAGACAAAGAATCAAACATTTATCTAACTCACAGTGAAGGTGTTTGCGAGTGGAACTGGTGGGGGAAGAGTGCATCCTAAATGGGTTTGTTAATGGTTTTAGGACAGTTGCTTAGGCTAGCCTAGATGTTTAAAGAATGACACTTCATCAAAAGCTTTCTGGTGATTCTCTGGGCTCGCACACAAAAACATCTTTTTAGTGTATATAAATTTGGTCGTTACTTTTGTTATTTTAGTATTTTTTAAAGAAAATGGTTTTAGTTTTTAATCCAACCCATAGTGTGTGTGTGTGTGTGTGTGTTGCAAAACAACAAATTTACATATTTTACTACAAAATTCTGAGTAAAATAAGACACACAGGGATTTTAAACGTTCAAACATTTTATACATTTGTTTGCCATACAAAAAGCAAGAAAAGTTGTCTATTTCCTTTAAATAAAACTTTTACTTTATTTTATTCTTTAAAACAGACTGATGACCAGCATCTTTTATTAGTACTGTAACCGAGCAGTTTCCTCACATGAGTAAAACACAATTTTCACTTAGAAAACTTTTTAAATGTATGCATGTACCTTTTTTCTTTTGACAAACCTACATTTCACATTATACCTGTGTGTGTGTGTAACAACCACAAGGGATACATGTTGACGCCTAAGTTTCGGGTACAGTGCAAACATGCAATACTCAATCAATAATAAATCTAATCTTAGTGTAATCTTCGTGTGGTCAGAACACAAAACTTTGTTGAGTGATCCAGACAAAGCTTCATGCTAGAAAATATCATGGAAGTCACTAGCCCTTCAACATCCAGCACAAAATTAAAAATTAAATTATTTCAACGTCCCGCTTAACATTAAAGATTATAGTTTGTTTTCAATTGTTATCGCCATATTCTTTGACTCAAATAAAGGTACTATATGTGCTTAAAATCTTTGTACATTTTTTTGCTCTTCTGTCAGATTTGTTAGAGGAACTATGCCACACTGTTGTAATGCAAACTCATAAGAACTATAAAGTTACATGTCCTTGTAAAGACTATGAATAAAATTCAAACATATTAGTTATACAGGATTTATGTGTGCACAAAAGTAAATTCAAGAGGTCAATTTATTACGAAAGAGTGTAAGGCATATAGGAAAAGAGACAATTAGCCATAAAAAATAAAGAAATCCTCTCTCCTGGTCTATTGTGAAAGTTTATGTCGATACAGTATGTAAAATGATATTTTTCCACTAATCGTTGACCTGCTTTACATTTAGTTTCTTTGTTTTGTACAGTTTGTAAAGACTACTCTCTGAGCGTGGTCAAACATGTTCATAGGAATAATGAAAACATGAACAAATACCGCATTTTGAGAATTAAATGTCAGTTTCTTCTACATGACACTGCTTGAGACTAAACATATGAAATTTATTTTAGGACATCTTTCTGGTCTATCTACGCTGTGGGATCGCAAGACACAATGAACCAACATGAAAAGTGAGTTATGCCGTTTTTCTGTTACCTATTCAACCATTACACTTCAAACTTTTCGAACTATTACACTTAAAACTGCATTTCACCGCACAGTCATATATACACAGTTCTTTTGTGTTTGTCTCTAAACAACTGTTAAGTAAACAAACTACAGTTAAGTAGTATTTTTAAGTGAAAGGTGCAATGTTTCTGTCCATGCCAATACTTTGACACCTGTGTTTTAGGCGTATGTCTTTTAGGTTTGATCCAGAAAACAGACGGTGTGTTTTATGTCTTAATATTTTGTTCTCCTTTTTTCTTTTTCTTTTTTTCTTTTTTTTTTGAAAACATGCAGTTTTTGTTCACATCAGCAGAGTACCAAAATGTTTTAGTATATCATAAATTTCAATAGTTAGCTAGCAAATGCAAGTGAACTGTTTATTACTGTGATAATTTACAGTTATATGTGAAACAAGCTCAGTCACATCAGAGTTGAATTGGAACAGTTATTGTCACGCATGTTTAACAGTGCTAGTGTTCTTGGCCTCATCAAAGTTCACACAAGGCACAACGTTTTCACTGTGGTGCGTTTCATTCTTCCAAAGTTCCATTGCTTCAAAGTTTAATTGTAGCATGTAACAGTTTGGAGACATTTTTTATTATTAATATTTTTATGGAACTTTGGTTTTGTGTGCACTTTTCCTGAAACAAACTGTTTTAGAAACTGTTAACCGTGCGTGTGTGTCTGTGTGTCTGTGTGTGTGTGTGTGAGTGTGTCTGTCTTCCTTTCCTCTTTGTTGAAATAAGACAATGCTCCCATGAATTTTGGGGTGGTATGTATAGAATGCAGCACAGGGAACTCTTAAATATTTAATCAAACATCTTAAAAACTTAAGTTTTTAATAAAACATCTATGTAGTGTTTTTAAAAACACCGTAAAACAAAGGTATGAAGACATCTTTCTATCAGAGACCTTCACAATCTATTTGTAAAACAAAATACAGTGCATCAGAGTACAACAGTTTACCAGCAAATTACTGTAATCACTTTTGTTTGAAGAAAAAACTGGTTAATCTCACTAAGTGTGACGTTTTATGACTACTGAAGGTGTCACATCCTTAGAGCATTACAACCCTGGATGTTTCTCACCTACAGCCAAGCCTCCTGAATTTGATATTTAAATAAGATTTAGGATAGTAAGTAAAAAATCTAGTATTACTCCAAAAACTCCTGAAAACATCTAGAGTGATGTGTGTAACACCGACAAGAACAGCAGATGAACAGTTAACAAGCTTAAACAGATGAAAACCTTCACTATCCACTCAAGAAAATTAGTTTGACAAAGTTTCTACGTGAAGATGAAGATTTTGTGAAACAGGACTTTCTGATGTCTGATGATCGTGTAGGAAGATTTGTGTTTGACAAGGGGTCACACACACAGTCAAACAATCCGCTATGGAATCTTACGAAGATTATGTACATCGAATGTGGTAATCTGCTTTTGACTGCCATAGACTTGCCATTTTACTACACCAAAAAATAAAATAAAAAATGTATTGGTATTGGTATTGTAATAGTTCGAAAAGTTTGAAGTGTAATGGTTGAATAGGTAACAGAAAAACGGCATAACTCACTTTTCATGTTGGTTCATTGTGTCTTGCGATCCCACAGCGTAGATAGACCAGAAAGATGTCCTAAAATAAATTTCATATGTTTAGTCTCAAGCAGTGTCATGTAGAAGAAACTGACATTTAATTCTCAAAATGCGGTATTTGTTCATGTTTTCATTATTCCTATGAACATGTTTGACCACGCTCAGAGAGTAGTCTTTACAAACTGTACAAAACAAAGAAACTAAATGTAAAGCAGGTCAACGATTAGTGGAAAAATATCATTTTACATACTGTATCGACATAAACTTTCACAATAGACCAGGAGAGAGAAATTCTTTATTTTTTATGGCTAATTGTCTCTTTTCCTATATGCCTTACACTCTTTCGTAATAAATTGACCTCTTGAATTTACTTTTGTGCACACATAAATCCTGTATAACTAATATGTTTGAATTTTATTCATAGTCTTTACAAGGACATGTAACTTTATAGTTCTTATGAGTTTGCATTACAACAGTGTGGCATAGTTCCTCTAACAAATCTGACAGAAGAGCAAAAAAATGTACAAAGATTTTAAGCACATATAGTACCTTTATTTGAGTCAAAGAAGATGGCGATAACAATTGAAAACAAACTATAATCTTTAATGTTAAGCGGGACGTTGAAATAAACAATTTAATTTTTAATTTTGTGCTGGATGTTGAAGGGCTAGTGACTTCCATGATATTTTCTAGCATGAAGCTTTGTCTGGATCACTCAACAAAGTTTTGTGTTCTGACCACACGAAGATTACACTAAGATTAGATTTATTGTTGATTGAGTATTGCATGTTTGCACTGTACCCGAAACTTAGGCGTCAACATGTATCCCTTGTGGTTGTTACACACACACACAGGTATAATGTGAAATGTAGGTTTGTCAAAAGAAAAAAGGTACATGCATACATTTAAAAAGTTTTCTAAGTGAAAATTGTGTTTTACTCATGTGAGGAAACTGCTCGGTTACAGTACTAATAAAAGATGCTGGTCATCAGTCTGTTTTAAAGAATAAAATAAAGTAAAAGTT